>NC_081405.1:658593197-658930697 GCF_030272615.1 Cryptomeria japonica | reverse complement strand
GAAATTGGGTTATTGTGGCCCCTCTAGGTGTCCTCTATGCTGCAAAAGGGAGGAAGATGTTGACCACCTTTTACTCACCTGTGAATTCACCACAACATGTTGGCATTGGCTCTTTAACAAACTTAGCTTAAGTGTGGCCTGTCAACAGGGTCTTCCCTCCTTCTTATAGAGTTGGCCAGTCTCCCAAAATTTTGATCATTATGGGCATATTTGGATTATTTCCCCCTCGATCCTCCTTTGGGAAGTTTGTAAAGAAAGGAACAGAAGAATTTTTAAGGAGAAATCCCTCAACCCGATAGCCCTCCTCATTAAAATTGAAGCATCTATTATAGAAACCGCTAACAACTATATCGGAAAATTCCCCCTGAAGAATTCAAAATTCTCTCTCAGGGACGAGGCGATAAGGAAACGCTGGGAAGGTATCATTCTTCCCCTGTATGTTGGTTTAGGAGAAAATCACAACTCAATTGCCAGGAAGCAGTGTGTCTGGGTTCCCCCGCCCCCCGTATGGTTCAAGCTCAACTTCAATGGAGCTTCACGGGACAACCTTGGCATAGCAGGTGTAGGTTGTGTTATCCACTCTTGGGACGAGGAAGAGGTGGCTGCACTCGCAAAACCTATAGGGATAGTTACAAATAATGTAGCAGAAGCCAATGCAGTAGTAGAAGGTTTGCTGCTCTGCCACAAACTTGAAATTCAAAATCTTGAAATCGAAGGAGACTCTGTGATCATTATAAACTCTCTCAGATCAGGAAAATCTTTCAATTGAAGAATTAATAATTTAATTAATAGGGCTAGGTATTTATTTTCACACTTTAATTATGTCATCATCAATCATATCTATAGGGAAGGTAATAAAAGAGAAGATGAACTAGCCAATGAAGGAGCAGATGGAAAGGAATTCATGAATCAAGGCATGGGCTAGAAGCCCGACTTGCTAAATTTTCCATTTTCTCATTTTTTTTCTCCCCTATCCTTTAAGAGGTCGTATAAATTAACTCTCAAACTTTATTCAAAGCTTAAAACTGGCAGACACATTACAGCTAGACATCTCACTTTACACATACATATATTCACAGGCATAGGCTTAAATAGGATTGTCTTTCCAATCCCTTATAATCTTAGTAATCCATATTCAGTAGAAATCTTATTCTTTATACTTAGATCTTAGTATATTCGTATTTCCTCATCATTCATTCTTAACCTTTATAACATTTTTCATCTTTGGACTTCTAATTTCATCCATTCTTCTACATTAAATCCAGTCAATCTAATAAACATACTCATATGCTTCTTGCATTTGTGCATATATTTATATTTGAAAAAAAAAATTGCTCCTCGCCATATATTAAATTATATAGATCAACATACATACATATTCATATATATATATATATATGTGTGTGTGTGCGCGCATTTTTATATATTTCTACACACACACACACATAAGTGTGTATATATGTGTGTGTGTGTGTGTGTGTTTTTAGATATATATCCATAAATATAAATATCTATATATATACACATATGGATCTACATATATATATACACATTAATTTATATACTTATTAATTCATATAGCAAATTTAACTATACATAATTATATATCGAGCAAAAAAACATTATACATAATTATATATAAATATATTTTCACATACATATATATATATATATATATATATATATATATATATATATATATATATATATATATATATATATATATATATATATATATATATATATATATATACATATACATACATATATACATGTGTGTGTGTAGATGTAGATGTAGATGTAGATGTAGATATATCTTCATATATATGTGTGTGTGTGTGTGTGTGTGTGTGTGTGTGTACATATATATATATATATATACATATATATATATACATACATACATATATGTGTGTGTGTGTGTGTGTGTGTGTGTGTGTGTGTGTGTGTGTGTACATATATATATACATATATATATGGTGAAAATGGATACAATAATATTGAAAGACTAAATGAATTCAACCACAAAACTCTAGCCTAACAACAACAAAGATCCACCATAACATATGAAGATTACCTAAGACAATGCATACCAATGAGATAGGGTTTGAATCTCCATTCTTCCTATCTCCATTGATCTTGCTTGATATATTTGCTCTCAGATTTTATATGTGCACAAGAGCTCAACAAAGAACGAAAATGTGGTTGCAAGTAGGCTTGATTGCATATGAAAGTGCAAGGGCGTAGTGTAGTCAAGGGTCAACTGATTAGGATGCATAGATTGATTAGGGTTGATAATGAAGAAAGTATCCTCTTATATAGAAGACACTATATGAAATGGAAGGATAAGATTGAGAGGTGTAAAAGATAAATGGTCGGCTATGATTAGAGGGTAGGTAAAGAAAATAATAAAATAATGAAAGGGTAGGTAGTGTATGAATTAAGCGATGAATGACATGTGTCATGGGTAGAAAAGGCTAATGAATTAATTAAATAAATAAAGATTTATTTAATTAAGAGAAGAAGTGGGATCAATTAAATAAATAAGATATTTATTTAATTTAAGAAAAGGATAATTTAAATAAATAAATGAATTTATTTAAATGAGAAATAAGGCTAGAAGAGGATAAATGAATTAATTAAATAAATAAAGATTTATTCAATTAATAGAAGAACTAGGTTTAAAGTAATTAAATAAATAAAATATTTATTTAATTAGACATGACAATTTTAGGTGTCTACATTTTGCCCCTCTTTGAGACAATGCAGCTTGTCACGTTGTTTCAAAGAAGATAATATGAACTGATACAAAGTTGCCCCAAGATGAGAATGATATGCCCCTTCGAGAGATTGGATGAACATATGTGAAAAGATCGCAGACAATCTCTCGATAAGAAAGAAAGGCTAGAAATGACTGACTGGATAGAGTGACAGAGTCACGGGATAACGAAGACTGACTCGGGAGACTAGGGTTAGGGCTAGGGCGAGGGAAGTCTATAAGATAGACCATGAGGGAAATACATCCTCATTGTCATCCACACATCCAAGAGATCAGAGTGCAGAGAGAGAATAGAGCAACAGCAGTCAGCAGCGATGGCATTGATGCATAGATTCGATCGCGTTCACCGATTTCAGAGGCCAACAGATGCAGGAGAGCTGGTGAGTACCACAAAACCTCCTTGTACTTTGTCGCATTAATTGTTGTCATAAATGCATGCCAAGTAGTGCAATAAATGTGCTCTAAGTAGGTCTAGAAAAAATGTCAAGCGGGGTAAAAACGTCAAGGCATGTCTATGCAATATGTAAGCGTGTTTATATAATGAAAGCGCATTTGTGTCTTCTAGGTCGAATCAGCAGTTCTGTGATGAACATACGCTGTCGATTGGATAAGTTGCTGAGAGGATACACTCAAGCAGGTCCTCTAGGGAAGACTAGGATAGATCGAGGCACTTTGTGATGAACAGTGAGTACCAAGACATAGTACTTTGTGATGAATAAGGAGTACTAATATGAGCAGCACTTTGTGATGAACAGTGAGTGCAAATGTAAGCAGCACTTTGTGATGAACAGGGAGTACAAAAACACGTAGTACTTTGTGATGAACAGGGAATACCACTAGGATAAATAGCAACACTTTGTGATGAACAATGTCACTAAGATAGAGCGCCATATGATAAATATAAGCACTAGGATAAAAAGCAGCATTTTGTGATGAACAGGGAATGCCACTATGATTGACATAGTTGATTTGTTTGACTGCAGGAGGACCTACCTATGCTGGAGTCACGGGAGAGATTCCCATCGTCTCAGAGTTTACGACCAGAGCTGACATTTGAAGATAGAGCAGTGATTGAGGTTATGGGCTTGCGCCATATTCTGTATGTGCCTGAGTTTCTGGCGAATATGGGATTGCTGACTGCATTAGCTGAGAGATGGCACTCAGAGACTTGCACTTTCCATTTGTCGATGGGTGAGATGACAATCACATTGGAGGATGTATATAAGATTCTGAGGATATCGATCGATGGGGAGTTGATACCCTATGATCGAGATGGAGACAAGGATGCCCTGAGATGAGTGTTTCAGGATCCAGGACTAGAGATGAGGGCTGGACATGTGGCATGGGACACCATGACACAGACCGGATTAGCACTACCATCAGTACTGGCAGGAGTGATCAGTGGGTTTCTTTGTCTGGATAGGGCGACACGAGGGGTGGCAGTGTAGCCATATGTATTTTGACATCATTTTATCATGACACTTATGATTTTGATATATATATGAGATGATTCATCTTTGCGGCAGCTATATGCATGCGTACCTATGTGATGAGATGTTTCATGATGTATGTTGCTATGTGATGGTTATGATATGGATGCAAATATGTACATGATGAAATGCAATATTTTTGTTCTTTTATGTTTTTAATATGTGTATGCATGATGCAAATGTGAATGTATGAAATATAGATGAATATGATGAGAATGTAGAATGTGCTAACAAGTGTTGTGCATAGGATGTGATGCAATTGTGATATCTATATGTATGTATGAAATGCTTAATATGTGGTAATGCAAGTGCAACTACATGAAATGCAGATATTTTTGGTGTGTCATTATACTCAGTCATGTGATAGTAGGCTATATGGACTCAAGAAGGATGATGGAAGTCAATCAAGAAAGGGGGATGAAAGATAGAAGATATGAAAGTGAAAGAGCTTCTTGTGCGTTATCATTATTGAGCTTTATTATGGCAAGTAAGTTATGACAATTGAGCCATATGTTTGACCCAGAAAGTCATTGTACCTGTTTGCATGGAGATAAGACAGTCGCAAACAAGGAATGCCCCAGATCATACTAGACTCTCAGTGTCCTCATATCCTTGGACAAGTCATAGCATTACTAAGAGACAATCCACAGACAACAAAAGAAAAATAGGTGACGATACCCCATCCTCGCCTTTCTAGTCAAAGACATCCTGGAGATAGAATCTCTAGTCAGAGACATCCTGGAAAAGCTAAAAGACATGTCACCAAAAAGATAAAATCAAAAGAAAATCAAGACTCAGCACCAACATCTACTGTAGTCCTCAAGCTTAGTGTCTCTTGTCACTTGTATAAGTCTTATTTGATTGTGGTCACAATGTTTACTTTCACAAAAAGGATAGATAACATTGAACCATATGTTGTCTGAGTCTGTTGAAAGATTTGATTTGTTGAAACCCATTGTTGCTACTGTGTCTCATCTAAAACTGACTAAATCCATGAAATTGATACTTTATTGCAGAGAAAGCGAAACTTTATTGCGGATTGTGTGCGGATAGACTGAAGAAAAATGGAAGAAATTGTAATCCTTGAAACATGTGATGCTCTCAGTTTCACACCCATTACTAGACGTAGAATTTGCCTTAGCCATAGATAGGAGCAGATTTATTATGGATTGGAACGAGCGAAAAGGAATGTTTATTATGAATGGCTAACCAATCCTGGGTAGATCAATAACAAGCCATGATGGGAATGGGTAAGTTTATTATGAATGGATAGGCTGTGAGTGTGTGCAAAGTGAAGGATGAGATGGAATCCTGAAGGAGGGAGGAGTAATGTCTCTACACATGGCGTCAGTGACCCGGTTTTCACCATGGTACTTGCCCAAGGTGCCACCGAAGTGGTTTTCACCATTGGATGGATTTATTTCTCTTCACTTTTTTGTTTTTTTTTTATTTTTTTGTTGTCACAAGGCGCCTGTTTGCCAGGTTTTCACCAAGTAATGATTTTTATGTTTTTTATGATTTTTTTTTTATTTTGAATTTTTGGAATTTTTTTTATTTTTTGGTTTTTTTTTGTCTTTTTGAATTGGGATACTCTGAAGAGCTATGTGTGAAACCTACGAAGGTGCATGTTGTTGATAGGATCCTCCAAAGGTTCACCCTCTATGGTTGAGAGCTGATATGCACCAGATCCATATGCTGATGTGATGATGTAAGGACCAAGTCAGTTTGGTTTAAACTTGCCCTTCTTCTCTCTGTCTTGCTGATTTTTAGGATTTTCTCTGAGAACCAAGTCACCCACCTCAAATGTGCGAGGCTTGACTTTATGATTGTAACTGCAACGTTCCTTGACTGAATGATGTGTAGCTCGAGTGGTTGTCTTCCTTGATAAAGGAACTGAGATAGAATTACTAGTGTGTGGACTACTGAGGCCCATATGCGTGTCACCTGAAGAAGTTTGGGCATCCCTGATAACAAAGTCCTTCGAGGAAGATCCATTAAAGGTCCATGATGTATCGCCAGAAAGGAAAGGATGTGTGGAACAAGTAGATGAGTGATGAAGGCTTATGATTGTGAAAAGAAGTGAAAGTATGATAGCATGATGTAGACTTAGGATCAACAAGTGTGCTTTTTGACTTGAAATTTTAGAAATTTTGCCCCTAGTTATTTTGATATTAGGGGAGATCAACTCTTTCTCTTTTTGCTTCATAGGATTTTTATCCTTGACTTTGATTTTTGCAGAGTCCAGTAGCTTTTGATAATGATTTGAACTGAAGGACTTTTCTTTATTATTGACTTTTAGATTTTTCTTTTCAAAGCTTGATTTTTGATCCCCAATTAGTAAGGGCTTTTGTAATTCTTGTTGATCCAAGTCTGGAAGTGGAGTGGAAATGGAAGGATTCGATGAAATGGTAAGGCTATGTGAGTTCTCAAGAGGTCTGGCGATATGCTCAATAGATTCTTCACTGGAACCGCTCTTAAGACTATTGATATCAAGAGTTGCTTGCACCACTAGAGGAGATTTGCATTCAGACTTAGTAGCCACAACACTAGGTGGTTCACACCCAATTCCTTGATATTGCAATTTTTTTGTAGACTGTTCCTGTTGACTGAATGTCTTAGGAGATAGTGGGAGTTGATCAACATGAAAGATATACTCACCACATCCCATGTCTTTAATCTTGAACTTGTCTTTGATCTCTGCTTGTTTTGATGTAGAAGCTTTCAAGGATTCAGGATCAACATACGCTGATGATGGAATAGCTTCTCGATTGATTGGTATTGTTATTTCTGATCTAGGTCACAAATTGTTGCAATATATGAATGGATTTGGATTAGCTTTGATGGTCACTTCAACTCCATTGTGTGGAAACTTGATACATCGATGATATGTAGATGGTACTGCATTCATCTCATGAATCCATGGACGTCCTAGCAATATATTGTATGTGAGATCGAGATCAAGGACTTGACAAACTACATCCTTTGTAACTGGTCCAACTCTGAGAGGCAAGGTGACTATGCCTTTGGATGAACGCTCTTTGTCATCATATGCCTTGATGGTAATTTTGTTTGTAGAATTCACAGCTTCATCTGAATATCCCAATTGTTTAATAGTGCTCAATGTACAAATGTTTAGACCTGCTCCTCCATCTATCAAGACTCATTTTATTCAATGTTTGTGTATGAAGGCTTCAATGCGTAGTGGTGCATTATGTGGCTGACTTACGAAGGCATCGTCAGCTTCTGTGAATGTAAGGGAGTGTGGAATGGAAAGGTATCCCACCATGGCTTGAAACTGGTCCACGTTCAGATCAATAGGGATGGAAGTGTCTCTCAAATTTTTGTCAAGAATGGCTTTATGTGCGGGGGATATGCATAAGAGCTCAAGGATTGAGATAAGTACGAGTGTCTTCCCTAACTATTCTACAAGGTCATACTTAGGCTTGGTTGATGAGGAAGCAGTGTTTTTAGCTGGAGCACCTTGCAAAGTGAATTTACCTCGACAAGTTGTAACATTACATTCAAAGGTAGGTTCGGAAGAAGATCCAATGCCTTTTAGGACAATCTTGGGTCTTTGGGTAGAATTTTTAGGTGTTTTATCCTTGATGATAATGGTAGAGACATAATTATTCATTGAAAGGTGATTGACAGTTGAATCATAGTTATAGGATGCTCTGGTATAGTTGGTTTGGTCATCTGTGGCTTTAGATTTTCCCTTGTCATGTTTTGGGAATGGTTCCTTAAACATCTCATGTTCTTGATTGGATGAGTGTCCTTCAATCTCAATGTCACCTCTATCAATAAGATATTGTATGATGTTCTTTAGTCGATGACAATTTCCCATCTTATGACCCTTGCTCTTATGAAATTCACAATATTCATCATCATTCCACCAATTTGGTTTAACCTTTGGTTCATATGGAGGAAAATTTGGAATAGTGATTACCTTGTTTGCCACTAGCTTTTTGAAAATTGATTCAAGTGGTTCTCCTAATGGGGTGTACTTCCTTCATGATCTAGAAGTTGTTTGAGTATTTACTTGATTGTTTGTAGAGATTGATCCAGAAAAAATGATTTTGGGTCATACTGTATTGGCATCAACAACACCATCATTGACTGTGTTCTTGTTTTTATTCCAAAATCTTGGCTTGTCGTTTCCTTTAAAGTCCTCTTTGTTTTCTTTGAATATTTTGATGACTCCTTGCTCAATTAGGACCTTTTCTATCGCTAAGCCTTTTTCAATGACATCCTTGAAGGTGGACAAACAAGCTTTTCTTTACTCATTACCAATGTCTTTGTTAAGATTTTGGGTGAGCATTTCTACCATTTGTTTTTGTGGAATTTCACAAGAGCATCTGTTGGCTAGATTCCTCCTTCTTTGTAAAAATGATGAAAAAGATTCTTCATCCTTTTGTTTGGTGTTGCACAAAGTAGTGATTGATATGTCTATCTCTATGTTGTATGAGAAATGTTGGATAAATGCCTCTGCTAAGTCACCCCATGACTTAATACCAGGTGGAAGTTGGGAGAACCATTCCATAGCTTGATCACCTAAGCTTTGTGGGAATAATATCATCAAATATGTCTCTTCTGCTGCTACCTCAATGCAAGCTGTGAAAAATTGTCTTATGTGTGCCTTAGGATCCCCTTTTCCTCTATACTTATCAAACTTAAGTGTCACAAAGTGTGTAGGAAAAGGAGACATTGGAATGCTCTTGTCAAATGAATAGGTACATATGTCTCTCATTGTGTAAGTTGGCTTCGGTGTATTTATGTCCTCCATTTTCTTTTGTAAGTCCCTGATTTGTTGCTCTAAATTGTTCTTTGGTGGAGACCGACTTCTTGGACCATACCCCATGCCTGAACCACCGAGTGGAGGAGGAGCATGTTGCACATATGGATGATATTGATCATACACATGTTCATATGGAGGAGGTCTATAATGATGTTGTGAATATGGACCACTTGGTATAGAGTCATGTTGAGGAACGACATATCTGCTTTGTCCATGTATACCATACTCTATAGGAATGTCATGAGTTTGTTCTAGTGTGTTGCCCCCAAATTTGACGTGGGGTTTCCTTGTGTCCAAATTTGTAACATGTCTTTGAATATCCAATTGCTTTGGTGGTTGATCCTTAGAATTGGCATGTGATTGAGTGTATTTTTCTACATAAGACTTCCATGATGGTCTGTGAAGGTGAGTATCATATGCTTGACCATGTGTGTATGGGACCTCTGGTTTTTGAAACAAAGATGATGGTGATTCAGGCACCATATGTGGTCCTCTATTTCCTCTACTATTAGGCCTCCTTTGATCCATATTGAGGTGAGGTTGTTGCAAAGGTCGATTTTCCATTATTTGAGACATGTCAAAATCATGAGGGATCTTGGCTCCACTTTGTGCCATCACTTGTAAGAAGTATTGTCTATATCTCCTCATTATTTCCTCAACCAATCGATTGAAATGGGGATCCATAATGGAGTCTTCCACTTCTACTAAACGTACTGAAATGTTGTCCATATTGTCATTGTGTGTATCATTGTTGTTTGTAGTGTCCATGTGCTCAACATTTGGAATGTTTCTATAAGCATCCATGTCAGGTAATGTAGTATGATCAGAATTGAAAAAGATATCGTTGTCATACTCATAGGAACTCATGTTTGCGGACTCTTGAGCCTCTTTAGCTTCTCTCCTAGATTTTTGGAAACGAGTTTCAACCATGAACTAGGTATTGACCAAGATGTGTGAGACTAGATGAAAATGGAAAGAGTATGGAAGACCAAGAGTTGGATGGGATGTAAATGAATCTGAAGTGTACTTGCAATGTTCAAAGTGTAAGACTAAGTATTTATGTAGTAGAGTAGGTGTGACTTCCAAAGAGATGATAGTTTCTCTTGATGAGGTAAGTTGACCTTGACTCTAAGTAAGACCAAATGAGACCCAAAGGTGATAGACCTTGATGAGGGACCACTTAGCAAAATGTTGTTGTATGTAATATGTTGACAAAGTAAGATGAGGACAAGCAAGTGACCTTTTGACTCAAGTTTAGACAAATGTAAATGTAATGCAAGAAAGCAATGATGGACTTTGTGAGACCTAAAGATAGGTTGAATGCTTGATGAAAACCTGAAGAGATAACCTAGGAAGCTCAATAAGTCCGAAACTGACTGTTCTTGTTTGCTGAATTATGAAAGTTCTCAATCCTGAACACAAACGTGTCTGTATACTTCACAGATGCGCTCAAATGACACAGACGCTATTCTGTCAGACACAGACGCGATTCTAAGATGTTGTAAATGCAAAGTTGCTCAAAAGCACAGACGCATTTCTGCCCTTCACAGATGCGTTTCGACAACACAGACGCTATTCTGTCAGACACATACGTGTTTCTGCAAATTTTGTGCAATTTTTCCAATCTGTGCAGTTGCTTGTTGTGACCAAATCTAAATGTTTGACTATTTTTCGTGACAAGAGGACACAATGTTGATAAAAACTCAACGTTTGCAAGTGTTTAGACTCAAAGATGACTCAAAGAAAAATGTGTTGTTTAATGTAAAATTGTTTTGCATACACTTGAAGACACAAAAGACACAATGTTTGTTGTTTGGTCTTGAATGTTTGAATGTTTAAAATAAGTCAAGCACAATTCTTATGGCTAGCCAAGACAATAGTTGTTGATCCCACAAGGAGTTTCCCCCGAGGCTACGCTATTCAAAGTGGATACTTAGATGCTTGACCCCATTGGCTCCACCCTCGACACTCACTTCTCGGGGCAGCCAAGCATCAGTCCCCACGAAAACTCCTCGTGGTGAACTTTGTATCTCTACTAAGAACCATATGTGTGTGGGTCACTACCAGAGGTCTGACCTCCTTCCCCAACAACTAGAAGGATTTTGGCTTCTAAAACAAAAAGGTGCTAGTAAGGGCATTCGCTCGTGTGGCCATACATGCAGCACTTTCAGCTCTATAAATACAGAAGGCTCCCAGTCAGTAGGGGTTACGCCCTACAAATGATCAAATACATTTGATCAAATGGGTTTATGGGGAGACATAGTGTCGGTATGAACTAATCAGCACACGTTATTCATAGTTTTCACCATGGATACAGTTATTTATAGTGGTTTGGAAGAAGATGGCTTTTCTTTTGCTACCACTTGGGTTGTTCTCTCCTCACTAGTAGTCCTAATGACCACATGGGGAGACAGGCCCTCTAGAGATGAAACAAAAAAGAGCCTATTGCTCAAGACACAAAAGACAATGGTTCAATTTTAGTGCACCAATTGAAGTGTTTGCTAATCTATGAAAACAAAGCACACAATAGATATCAAAAACCCTTGCCAAGGTCCTGCAACAAAGATCTGTTAGTAGTTTGGATTGTTTCAAATGATCACCCCTTCCTGCAAGCACACAAGTTAGGTAAATTTTAGATCCAAAAGATTTTGTGAAATAGGGGCCTTCGACAAAACGATTTTGCTTTCGAGACAAGTTGCACCAATTTCGTTAGCTAGATCTGAAGATGTTAGCTCAAAATAAACCAGAACTAAAACATTAAATGCAAGACAAAATGGCAAAAAATGAAAATCTTAAATGAGTAATTTTTTTTTTTGAAAACACAGATGCGATTTTACCCTACATAGATGCGATTCCACAACACAGATGCATTTTAACACCTCATAGATGTGTTTCTGCAAAAAAAATGCAAAACAGAAAAATCCTGCAAGACACAGACGTGATTAAAATGATCACAAACGCGATTAGATCTCATAAACGCGATTAAAGTGCCCACATACGCGCCTATAATGAAAACCTACAATCTGGAAAATGAAAATACTGTCGGAAACACAGACGCGGTTCAGAGGTTCACAGACGCGATTCGGAAACACAGACGCGATCCTGCAATCAGCAAAAAAAGTGAAATATTGTCGAAGATGCAGACACGACAGAAAATCAAAAACGTGATCCGAAAGCACGCAGACGCAAAAATATCAAAATGTTGTCAAAAATGTCAGATCTACAACTTCAAAACACAAAATCTGCAACACGGATGTTAAATGCAAAAAGGGACAAGAGTCCCACCGAGCATGCCAAAATGTATATGGTGAAAATGGATACAATAATATTGAAAGACTAAATGAATTCAACCACAAAACCCTAGCCTAACAACAACAAAGATCCACCATAACATATGAAGATTACCTAAGACAATCATACCAATGAAATAGGTTTTGAATCTCCATTCTTCCTATCTCCATTGATCTTGCTTGATATATTTGCTCTTAGATTTTATATGTGCACAAGAGCTCAACAAAGAACGAAAATGTGGTTGCAAGTAGGCTTGATTGCATATGAAAGTGCAAGGGCATAGTGTAGTCGAGGGTCAACTGATTAGGATGAATAGATTGATTAGGGTTGATAATAAAGAAAGTATCCTCTCATATAGAAGACACTATATGAAATGGAGGGATAAGATTGAGAGGTGTAAAAGATAAATGGTCGGCTACGATTAGAGGGTAGGTAAAGAAAATAATAAAATAATGAAAGGGTGGGTAGTGTATGAATTAAGAGATGAATGACATGTGTCATGGGTAGAAAAGGCTAATGAATTAATTAAATAAATAAAGATTTATTTAATTAATAGAAGAAGTGGGATCAATTAAATAAATAAGATATTTATTTAATTTAAGAAAAGGATAATTTAAATAAATAAATGAATTTATTTAAATGAGAAATAAGGCTAGAAGAGGATAAATGAATTAATTAAATAAATAAAGATTTATTCAATTAATAGAAGAATTAGGTTTAAAGTAATTAAATAAATAAAATATTTATTTAATTAGACATGACAATTTTAGGTGTCTACACATATATATACATATATATGTATATATGTATATACATATATACATATATATGTATATATGTATATATGTATATATATACATATAGATATGTATATATGTATATGTATACATGTATATATGTATATGTATATGTATATATAATTATATTATACATACACATGTATATATATATATATGTATATGTATAATATAATTATATATACATATACATATATGTGTGTGTGTGTGTATACATACATATGTATATGTATATGTGTATATGTTATGTATACACATATACATAACATATAACATATACACATATACATATACATATGTGTGTGTATATATACATACATATACATATATACACACACATATATGTGTATATATATGTATATATATACATATATGTATATGTATGTATGTATGTAGATACACACACACACACACACACACACACATATATATATATTCTTATAAATATATAAATATATATATTCATTAATATATTTATTTTAGTATTAATAAAGCTTATATATTATTATATCAATCATTCACATGTTCACTCACACCTTCTTCTCTCTCGCTTATATATGACTAGACCGCAAACTTTTAGTCCTTTATCCTTTTCAATAGATGTTCTAACCCTCCCTCTTTTTCTATAGGTTAAGACCCCAGCCTAATCCTTTGTCTCGTCCCCTAATCTCTTATCTTCCTCGTCACGGTTAACCTTGAGTACTTCATCCTGCCACCATACATTTATTTGTCTTGAATTTTGATATTCAGCGACCCTGCCTCGAGATTTTCCTATCTTTGGTTGCATTGCTTCATTCATCCCTTCACACATGTCATTCATGCAAATATACACTGAGCATGTGCGCCCTCGTCCGATGGAATTATGAGAAGGTAATAGCAATCATTTCTCTGTAATTTGTTACCTGGGCTAGGTTGTCAAGTACCTTATCCCAACACTTCATTATGAAGGCTAATAATTTTGGCTCAAACCAGAATTATCACTATTACATCTTGGTTTTCTATATCTTTAACCACCCTCTTGGCTTTATAAGGCTCCTTCCCCAATTGGCATTTAACTTTGATAGAGAGCGCAATTTAGTAGATATGGATACAATTCTAAAGCTCAAATGCTCCAAGAGACAAATGACTATTTCTGGTGAGATCAAGGCAGCCCGGTTGAAAGGTATTGTTAATTCTCCTCATGACCTGGTTATTAATGGTATTTCACAAATCCTAGGGGAAGATTACATGTATAATGAGGACAAAACTAGAGCAAACTTTGATATCTCCTCCATGTTTTTAGCAGTAGTGTTTCACTTTGAGCCCAACAGGGAATTTATCAGGAAACTATGCTTAAAGGTCTTTAAGCATAGCATTCTAGGAGAACTTGACCGTATTGTGGTTAACATTACCAATGATTTTCTGGCCCCTAAACCCTAGCATTATGACATCCTAGAGTGAAATAACAGTCAAGTTCCTCGATACCCAATACTGGTAATCGATAACCCTACAAAATTCACAAACATGCGCCCTATCATTCAAAGGAATATCAATTTCCTCATGTGGTGGTTTCATGTGAAATCTCCTCCATACAAGAATTGGTTGGTTGTATACCTTCGGGATGAAGGACTTAATGTGGACCTGGCAAAAGGAATGGAAGAGCCTGACCTGAAGTCTCTAGCCATGTCAAAGAATCTTCCAGCAGATCACACAGGGATCCAAGGGAAAGGGCCCACCGCTTGTAGTTAGATTTTGAATCTGTCTCTCTTCTAGACTTTTCGTTTCTCGGACTCAGTCATACTTAATCATCTATAGCTTGTTGTTGACCTTTTCCTTTTTGAAGCTCAAAACCTTCCATTTTGTTCTTCATAACTTTATAACTGTATACTCTGAAACATATCTACAGTAAGACTCATAATAGATATATACAAATATATTATATCGTCATGTCTTGATGTTTTCATCTTTATCTTATTATGAATTGGGATAGTTTCATAGCTACATTTGGTTTTCATATATGAAGGCATATACAGGTTTGTTTCTTAGTAGTAGATATATATGCCGGCATATGCATAAACACATAGATGTAGGTGCGTATATATTTTGTTCCACAGAGATATCTAGACACAGTTGCATATATGCGGATATGCATATGAAGATATGTATATTTATTCATAGATTAATATATTTCCATCTCTCACAGGTTTTATACTTTCTGGTATGTCGTATTTATTCTAATGATTCATATCTAGCTTCTCTTCATTAAGGAGCAACTATAAAATTGGATCAGTTTATCATCATTTATCGGCTAGCCCATTTTTTCTCTAACATTGCTCCTTGCTATGCTGGTTTCCCTTATTAAAAGTTTTTCTACACTATAAGATAACTTCTCTCTGAGTTTTTCTCTCTGTGGTCCTTCATGCTATCATCTAGTGGTCCACGGCTGTAATGGCCCTGGCCTGTTTCTTCTCTTATAATTATGATTTTAGGCTCTTTTGACATACGTTGATGCAGGTTCAACCTCTTCACTGACCTTCAGGTTAACTTAGCACCTGGCCAGTTCAAGGCCTTCAGGGAGCATTAAGGACACCCAACTTTGTGTCTGAGATTGCTTCTGAAACCGGGCTTTATTCATATTTCTAGCTTTATTCTTCATATTAACTTGATCGTCTAGATTGCAGGAGAAGCATATTGCATATTTCAGTGATTCGCAGGTTACAAAGACAATCAGGAGCCTACTTTCAGATTAAAGCAATCAGGTGTGTTAGCTTATGGACATGTCAAATTGGCTATTCTCATTGGGGGAGTCTTGACCTATGCTCTGGAATCTCATCTCAAGAAGATTAAGCTAAAATCGATGTTAGAGGAACTAATGTTCCATGTAATATTTTTATGTTTTCTGAGCAACCACCCATTGGCTATTTGTCTCTCTAGAATTTGTAAGTTATTCTAAGATTTATCCTTGGGCATGACCAGAGGTTTTCTTCATTCGATTCTTTCCTACCGGTTCCCACACCGCACCGAACTTGTATTAACTTGTAATCATTTATTTTAATTAACAAAATATATGGCTACGGCCTATTATCGAGCAAAAAAAAAATGTCGAAATCTTAAATTTTATCTTTTATGACAAGTTTCTAAATTCGTATTTAAGACAATCATATTAAAAATATTTAAAAAATTAAATTGACTAAGTTCCTAAACTCATATAAGAAAATAGAAACTATTCTAAAATTTCATATTAAAATATATATTTTTATATTCCCATCAACTTGAGACCATTACATGACACTAATATTTGCTCATATCGAGCAACCACAACCATGACACTAATACTAGCTCATTTCGAGCATCCGTACTAGAATCAACCTATGGAAGACCAAGAATCACAAATTAGAATCCACTTATTAGAAACCACCATTAGCTCATTTCGAGCAACCACACTAGAATCAACCTATGAAAGACGAAATGTCACAAATTAGAATCCACTTATTAGAAATCGCCTAGAAGCCAATTGTGGAAGACTAAGAGTCACAACTTTGAATTCCATATTAGATGTCCCTTTGGGATTTGCACTTTGATCTCCACTATGAGAACTCAATGTTTTAACCAATAGAACACAACCCCTTGGACCATATTAAAATATTTTAAAAAATTAGAAGCAAATATATCATATCATTTTAATTATGACAAGTTTCAAAATTAAAAACAATTATATCATATCATTTCAATTATGACAAGTTTCTAAATTCATATTCAAGACAATTTTATTAAAAAAATTTAAATAATAAAATTGACTAAGTTTCTAAATTCATATAAGAAAATAGAAACTATTCTAAAAATTCATATTAAAATATTTTTAAAATTAGAAACAATTATATCCTACCATTTCAAAATATTCTATCTAAATAAATTTGTATTTTTATAATAAACATTTTAAAATAATATATCAATATTATGAATTATAATGCTATATAATATATAATTACCTATTCTATTTTTTATGTTTTATTTTTTTGTATTAAGTATAGCAAGAAGACTTCTTACAATAACTGCTTCTGACTTAGTCAGTTCGTGCTATCTAGGCAACAAGACCACTTATTAGCTAAATAGAGTACTAGTGTCTATGATCCACATAGATAACATTGACCCATATGTACTTCTGATGGAACCATATACATTAACGAATAACATATATACTCTATGTACAAAAAATTTATCCATATACATCATATTGATCCATATATATCAAAAATACGCCTAACATAATCCACTGCACAAAATGAAGGTAACATCCATTTTACTCCTTAATTCACACTATCCACCCAAGGGGACCTTTCATCCATATAATGTTTCTACTCCATTGCATTGTTGTTGTTGCAACTAGCTGAGCGGTCTACTATTGCCTTTCCACCTTCCTAGCTTCATTGATTTTGTTCATGAAGGCCTCCAGTGCATTCACAAATGGTGATCTATCATTGCAGTTACACCTTCAGAATACTCCTCCAAGTAGATTCATTCAACCTCCCCAATCTAAACTAACTTTATGCCAACAACTATCGTTTAGGCAACGTTTTGTATATAGGGGATAAGGATGCCCGTCTCGTGTGGCGAGTTTGGGAGGGTCCCCTATCCTTTAATCAGGAGAAGAGAGATTTGTCCCTAGCAACTATATAGTATAGTCTATTCTATTCTAGTCTAGTCTAGTCTAGTATAGTATAGTATAGTATTCTCTATCTTGAATTTGGACCATTTATAGCCATGAGAAAATTCTAATAGGTAGACTCTAGTGGTTCCATCCTCTATAAATCTTTTGAACTTCTTCTTCTCTATCCTAATAACAATGGTGACCTGCATTTCAACATTGTAATGGATGAGTCTTCTCAAAGACTGGGTAAGCAACCTACTCTTACCTTGAAATTTCTCTTCATTTCTAAGGGACCAAATCATCCACAGAATCTCACATGATAACAGAGACCAAAATAGACTACTATCTTTTTTAATACCATTATTGAATTAGAAACAACATCATGATAAGAGAAACTATCAAAAAAGTTAATTCCAAAGTTGTTCCAAATCTCTTTAGCTATAACACAATCAAAGAAGATATGCATAATAGATTCAACAACCCTACAAATACTACAAATATCAATTCCCTATTGCTTATTCTTAATAGGTAATCTATGAAGATTAAATAACCATTTAAAAAAAATCTTCTTGGGTGTGATATTACTACCCCATAAATAGGAAAAAACCTTACACCAATCATTATTACTACAATTCAAGTTCCACAGAGAATTAATACAATCAATCAAATCAACATTACTACATAAAGCATCATAAACCGATTTGTCTTTGGTGTGCTTCAGTAGAGTACCATCCACCCATTTGAAGAGCTTAAATATATCATCCTCCACAGAGCACTACTTGGGGAGTTGGAGACAAGAACAGACCTCCCTCAATACGGAGTAAGTCCTCTCGTTAGATGAAGGAAAGTGGAATTTTTGATAGAGATCATTCCAAGAAATTAGCTGACAATTAATACTAATATCATTAAAACAGCAAATACCTTTGAGATTCTATTTTTTAGCAAAACAACATTGGACGAGGGCTAGGGGCCTACCTCTATGGGATAAGTTCCACTAAATGGACCTCTCAGCACAAAGGGTATTATTATTATTGATGATTCCATTATGAGAAACTAGGCTTCTAATATTTTTACATGCCTTCCATATAACCTTGAAGACACTAGATCCAACCGGGGAGACAAGGAAACTACTAGTATTGAGGTCACTAAAGGGGAGAAACTTATAGGTTTTAGCATGTTTAGGTACAGAAAGGCTGATGCTATTTCTAATGAGAACCTTCCATGGTTCATTTCCCTCCAAGGCATGAAATATCCATTTAGCCGCTAAGACTGTCCCCTGCATCTTAAGGTCCTTGAGACCTTGTTCGCCCATATTCTTGCTTAGACAACACCACTACCACATTTGTTTTAGAAATGGATTGATTGTAAAGGGGATACCAAGGTATCTAACTTTCTTAGAGGAGTTTTTCCATTGAAAATGTACTTACTGAGCCACATAGGGGGAGCATCATCCCATCCAAGCAAGGTGGATTTGGTTGATTGAGAGCATTAGCCTCCCCCTTTGATATCTTCCCCAGGATGAGAGATTTGCATTTCTCTCTTGCATTTTGACTAGCTAGGGAGTTCCCCTTAGAGAAGAATAGCTTCCAATAATATACGAAAAAGGCTTCTTTAATTTGTAATCCTTGTCTACCAGTTCTTTACTCTCTTCCCTTGAAATTCTATCAATTATTTCCTTAAATTATTTCTACCTTGGCATATTGAATAAGAACTTGGATCCCTTGTCCCCTTACTGCAACCAATTGATTCTGACCCTCACCTTGAGCCCTTAAACCATTTTAGTCTAAAGGCTCCTAAGTACATCTCTAGTGTGTGCCAGAGAATTTGAGAGGTCAAGGTTGGTGAGGTCGATCTATTTTTGGGACTCAAGAACTAGTAAGTTCTCAACCAGGTCTCTTTCTAGCTTCCTCTCATCTTTGGCTTTCTTCTTCCTAGCTATTTGAAATAGGACCCTCTGACAATTGACATTGTTGTTCCACCTATCAATGGATGATGGACTATGGCAGTCCCATTTATTAATTTGCCTAATCATATAGATGACACACATAGTATCTTGGTCCTTCAATAGGCTAGTGTTGAGAATAAAGTTATCCTCTCTTTTAGTAGATGTGTTAGAATGATAAGATGGTGATCTAGTAGAGTGTATGGGCATACCCTAACTATGGTCTCATCATCCTCCCGCTTGAAAGAGAAGAAGGACCTCTATTAGCACATTTTTTTTCTAGCCTACAATAGATCCTCTTCCTCCCTTCTTGGTAGTTGCACCAAGTGTTCCAAATGGACCTATAACTATTCCTTTTACCTTCAAGAGGGTCAAAGAGCCTGAGCTTTACATTCATCCTTGTCCAATAGCTTCTCACCACATTTCCACTCTAAATCCAGCCCTCCTAGTTTATCCTCCTAATGCTCAATCATATTCAAATCCTCTCCAATTATCTAGGGGATATCCAAGAGTGTACACATCCATTTCCATAATTCAATTCTTTCTCTATAGTCATTGGATGCGTAAAGAGAGCACACTCCAACTTTACCATCATGATTGTTAATAATAGACCACACAACCATGTTACACGGGAAAGACTCATTATCATTGACCTCATTACTCCATTTTTCCACCTATTAGGACAACAACCCCCCCTTTACCTTTATCATGTTTAGTGGAAAATTTGCTTGCATCTTTTCAAATGTATCTGAGGTTAACATCCAATGTGAACTTAGTGGCTTTTACTTACTACAACAACATAATATTAGTATGTTTGTGTTGGCTCAAGAATATCCTGACCACATGCTTCATGTTTGGGGATTCTAACCCCCTAGCATTCCATGATATGCAATGAAATTCCATGAGACACATTAGAAAGAGATATTCATTGCAGCCTTAAAGTTGTCAAAGCATTTAGGAAGCTCTTTGTTATTGTCCTTTTTTTTGGCAAATGAGAGCTCTTTCCTTTTTTTCCTCTTAATTTTAATGAACTGGGCATTTCTGATAGGGATTAAGACCTCATGGTTTTCTTTCTTAGGACTTTTTCTAATGTCTTGACCTAAAAGTTGCTCCTCCCTAGAAACAAAATCATAGGATATCGACCTTGTTTCCATATCTGACTCTAATGGGTGAGTATCAGTGGTGATTGGATTGAGACCCACACTAGAGGACTCATAGGGTACTATGGCTAGATCATGAGCCTCATGTCTAACAAGGGGATCATCATTAATAATATCAAAAAAAAAATCATTCTTACCAAAACTAGAGTGAAGGATATCACTGGCAGGAGTCAAGCTACTACAGAGTTGAGTTGATAGGGTAGTTTGCTTCTCACCAAGGAGAGAGATATGACCTTCCTCTGAGGGCGAAAAATTGCAACTATTGATCTCACCATCTTGGGGATTCTCTATTTGAGATTTCGCAAGAATATTAAAATTGTTTGAAAGCTTCAGGGAGACGATTCTCCCTTTGGGGTTAACCAAACTATCTATTTCACTTAGCTTCGTAATAACCTAACTCTTCTCTTCAATATTCCTAACTATAGATTTAACAAGGGAGTAATTATCATTTTCAATCACACTAACCACTGACGACTTAGGTTGAGAGCCATCATCCATTGGAGCAGAGAAATGGAAGATAGAGGGGGATTCATTAAGAGATTGTATTACCTCCATCATGCAGCCCCTGGTCTTTCTAAGATTCTCCAAGGCTAACTATAGAGCATTCTTCCTCCCATTTTTGTGAGCCCTAGGATGGATAGGTTGGTCACCCATAGTTTTTTTGGTGTCTCTTAATTGAGACAACGAAACATAAATAGCCTAATATGGGGGGGTTCAACATTAATACTCCCAACCTTCAAAGATTCATCAAGAGTGGGAAGTTTAGTGGGCAGGGTCAAAACCGCAACCACTATTGCTTCATTCAGAGAATTCAAATGCTCCAAAATTGACCTTTTCCCACCATCAATTATAATGATGGATGATTGCAATGGAGGAGCCTCTTGTTTGAGTAGTGTTGGCTCCTTATTAACAAACTCAAGGGAAACCATTAGGGGTGTCATTCGCTTTACCAAGAGACTTGTATTTCATTTTAATATGGCAACCTCTAGATATGGCCCTCACATCTACATAAAAAGAAAGCATTAATACCACTAAGGGTTTCAATAACACATGCAATAGGTTCATCGTCGATGTTAATTTCAATGAATCTGGGGAGATCTTTTCTCGAGTTATTTGAAATTAACACCTGGTATCCATGTGGGGAACAAGGGATTGGGTGTTATCCATCCTAAGAACCTTCCTGATAGACTCTAGCATTTGAGGGATAAGGTTCTAAAACAGAGGAGGGAGATTCTTAACCACAATCCATCTAAGGCAGGATAGCGCCAAGATTTCATCACAAACCGCTTCAAGCGACCATTTGAAGGCCCTAAAAGTGCAACTCCTAATGGTCCAATAATGTCTCTCAAAAACCCCCACCTGAGATTTAGCATCATTTAAAAAAATAAAAAATAACCCTTTTTGTGTCATTCTACAGAAGGAAAATTAAAACCCTAAATTCTTAGCCCCAACATTTTTAAGCCATTCATCAAGAAATTTACAAGTCAAGCACTTAGTAACGTCCACGACTGCAAAAAAAATATAACAATGCTTTTCAAACAATATTTACCATGATTGAAGACATTAACCATTTCAGGATTAGGAACAATACAAAGCCTAGAAACCATAGAGGTAGGTTGCTTACCTCCTCCTCATTCTAACTCTCCATTACCTCCAAAAAGGGCAACAATACTAGACTTGAATTTTAAAAAGTTAGGAATAGAAATATAGATTTCTATGGGAGATTAATTGGATTTCCATCCATATTGTTCGGAGGTCAACAATTGACTACGTCACATTAACAGTCTGCTCAGATGAACTGAGAGAAAACCACACAACACAGAAGAATTGAATGTAGAGAAGAAAAAAAAAAGATAAGATGGGCTAGTTACCTATGTGGAGGAGGCCATAATCCCTCCTTCATAGAATCGGTGACCCCTATGCTAGGGTTAAACCATATTCTCACATGTCATCCGTTGTCCGCGTCAAAGCCAAATTCATCCTCATTATCAAATATTGAATCCTATGCATATTTTCATTTTTTATGGTTTATTAATAATTTGAAGTGTCATATATATAGTTTTAGAAAATTTTAGGGTGTCAATACATATAGTCCGATAATTTTTTAAGCTTGCATATAAGATCCAAAAGTGAAAAAATGACCATATAGACCATCAAATTCCAAGCCTAGTTGGTAATGTTGAGATTGTAAACAAAATCAAGTAGAGTTAATTAGAAATATAGCATCTCACTTGCACTAACAACATGTCATATCCCACTTGCACTTGTGAGATAGTCAAACTTGGATTAGCATAAAAAGATATTTATAAAATATTGTCTAAATAATTTTCTTATAAATATTTGAGTGTGATCTGTAATATTAATTACTATTTTGTTAATTTAAATTGTATTTAATATTAGATAAGAATCTAAGATTAAAATGCCAAATATATTCAAATAACTATTGAATTTTTTATCAATCTATGAACCACTCTTTTAAGTTTATTATCAATAATCTTTTCACTCAAATTGAGTGAATTAAAAGACAACAATAACCATCAAGATTATCATAAATTTCATGCCAACATCTGAGCTATTCCCCATTTGAAATTTTTCAAATAATAGGCAATACTCACAATTCTCAATTACACTGTTGTTCATATAATCAATCGGGCTTCCATATGTATCACTCATGATGCCAACTACAAACACTTGTACCCTTTGAACCTTTATTAAGGACAATTGTAGCCTTTGAAGCTTCTCTCAAACACGCACTACCAAATGACAAAATCGTTTCAAGCATTTCCATTTCAAGTCCCCCTAATTTTACATTGAATGTTCACAAAAGGACTAATTATAGTTCACATTTAAACATAACTTGACATAGCATTGGATGTTCACAACATAACACTATATTCAAACATGACACTATATTCATTTGGTATATACTTTGGATCTAATGTAGTAACAATATAATACATAGTCTAGACAAATTAACATAACAACAAAGCATTCTAGTTTGAACACATTAATGGTTAAGCACTATATGCACAATACTTTTTTTTATTAAAAATAATACCTATGTGAGGTAAAAATAGAATCTATTGTCAAACATGAATTTGAAAAACTATATCATGGATAACAAATCGCCTTTGAATCTAAAAAAGTAAATGGCTAGTGCTCTAAGGTAGATCATCATTTTTAGGGATGAAAATAAGGTACACTTTAGATGTTATTCAATAACATTGTAATACATAACAATGGTATATTTGATGAGATGGAGAACGTGAAAACTAGGTTGGATGAGATGGAGAACGAGATGAAGCTTATGATGAAGTTCAACACCAAGATAATGCATATAAGTGTCCTACCCTCTCAGTCCTTCATGGTCAAGATTTGAAGAAGCAGGCAAAAGGAGAGGATAGTTTGCAAAAGTTTTACAATATGTATAAGTTCCTCAATGAAGATTGGTCTTTCTCATTTCCTAGACTATTTTTGTTTCCTATTGTTTAATATTGCTCTATTTAAACATTGTTCTTTTTGTTAATATCTTGTTAGCGTGTTGATATGGCATGTTTTGGGTTGTTTTTTTCTTTTCCTTTTAGACTACTCTTTTATAGGGCTCAGAACCCCAATTTCCCGCTTATCACAATAAAATACAATAACATACTTGATTGAAATATAATTTAGTAATATTGTAATAAATATTCTAGAAGAATTGTCTCATATAGAATGAATATTCAATAAAAGCCTATTATTATAATACTATATTTCATGTTAAAGTTAAAAGTCATTTGGCCTTTAACACATCCTTTGAGTAAAAAGTATAATTTAGGTCTTTTTCATCAACTTGAATCAACTCCTTTTTTGCATTTCTAGCTCTTTGATGAACTTCCACTAATTTGGAAATTGTCTTGTTAATGAATGCCTAATATGGACCATATGAATATTTTTATCAATTATTGTGAATGATGTGAATGTCAATATTATTAAAGATACCTTCATGATTCCTTATATTTCTTTCAAAATCACTAAATAATTTATTTAGTTGGACAAACTAGACAATTCAAGTTACATCAAAGCTAGATGATTTTGGTGGTTTTCCCTTCATTAGCTTGGTCCATTATTCTTAAAAATTATTGCCAGAATTGATTCTGTTCTAATAAAAAATAGTAATGATAGATTATTCTTTCAAAGAACCCTTGGACATCTATCATGGTCTTAACACTCAAAGTCTTTTACCCTTTGGAATATTTTCCTTGCCTTTAGTTATAATCTAAGTTACCAATTCTAGCATGGGTGCACGTATAGGTATCAAAACCTAATATGACAATATGACAATATGACTAAACAATGATTGTCATTATTGCCAAATAAAAATATTAAATATCTCATAATTTGCAAAAATAAAAAATGCTCATAAATACATAATTCAATGATTTGTCAAATGCCAATACATAATGAAAATAATAGTCGACATTGAATAATATTGGTATTGGTCTTCATCATATGCATCAATCTAATATTTGGTTCAATTTCACTTGAACCACAATAAGTTACAATGCCACTTCCACTAGCCATTACTATACAAGTTGCTCATATAAATATATTTGTTGGCAAGTTGTGCAACAATAATGTCTAAGTCAACACACTCAAGAGTTAGACCCAATTCCTCATCACCCCCACATTGTAATCAGGTTTCTTATGTGACAAGAGATCCTAATAGCTAGAGTGTGTCTGGGAGTGGAGACCACAATGGGGATTAGGGGCAGCACCCATCATGGGGTTTTGGGAGCAACACCCCCAACAAGATTAAGGGGTAGCACCCCTCGTGCGGATCTAGGAGCAACGCGCACAGTGGGATTTGGGGGCGATGCCCCTCACAGAATCTAGGGTAGTGCCCTTGACGCATTCCTTATTGTGATACATGGCACAAACCTTCATGAGACATGCCATTCTCACAATTTTTTCACTTGAAGTGAAATTATGTATGCATGCATTTTTTTTTAATAAAAATGTTTTTAAATTATAACTTGTTTTTTGTTTTTAATTTTATTTTTCGGACAACATAAGTGTATGAGCACAGTGAGACCAAATCAAACTGGTGCCGAAACTCGGAACTAAATAGACATACCCAGTAACATAAATTATAATCTCTATTCCCCATGTTTAGCTTCTTTGTGCAAGTTAATCGTGATTTATCAAAAATATCTTCTACAGCCAAAATTGGGATTTTCTTTCAGTATTCTCATTCTTCCCATGTAGCGCATGCATTAATTTATGTTTTATTTTGGACTATTATTCTATTTGAACTCTTGGGGTGTGACTCTTTCCACCACCTTTTTTGTAAGTATGTGTTTATAAAGTAATATACACACATATTCATCAAAAAAATCAGAGATGAGAAAAAGATACATTTGAATAAATTTTGATATCTTGATCTTGTCCCTAATTTCTTAAGATTTAGAAGATACATATTATGAGAGATAAGAACTTTGATCATATATATTCATAAACAAATTTCACGTGAAATATTTTTTAACAAGCTTAAAAACATACAGAAGAGTAAGGCAGTGATGATATCTTAATTGAATATTCACAAAATCTCTTCAGAGCTACATAGTTTCAAAAGGAAGGTTAGATATCATTTCCATAAACATACTTCAATAAGAATTTTTTAAAAAGCTTTAAAAACATAAAAAAAAAATAAGACAATAATAATATCTTAATTGAAAATTCATAGAAGCTTCCCAGAGGTTCATAATTTGAAAAAGGAGGTTAGATCTCACTATTTCCATAAACATAGTTCAAGTGGGGAATTTTTTTAGTAACACGCTAAATATTTTTCTTGAATGTTCAAAAAGGTTTTCCAGAAATCCATGATATGAACATCGAAAATGCTTCTCTGGGTTTGTATTCTGGTGTTGTGTGTCAAACTCCCTATAAAAAAATTTGTTTCATTATCAACTCTTCAATATCAAAAAGTAATGACTTTCGAATCAGAGATATAATTAAACAAACCTTTAAACAATCTTAACTAAAAGTAGGATTAGAACTTTCACCTTTACAGTTGCAAATGTAAGGTTGTGATCATATGCTCTTGTGTATCTAGACACCACATGTAGCAGGCATCATTATTTCATTCTAAAACTAAATAAGCATTTTTTGGGTACAAGTATAAGGATCCATACCACCAACTTAAATCTCGCCTTTCATACAATTGAATAGAAAACAACTTTATAATCTTACCCAGCAACCTCTCCATCTACAAACCAAGACCTCCATTCCTCAACTATTGAATACCCTAATGATCTCACCCAAGCCTCAGTTCCAACATATGGGATAACCAAATCATGATAACCACTGTTACAATATTTAGACACATCAAAATCAATCTAATGTAGTTGTGAGTTTTGAGTAATGATATATGGCAGCTCAAAAGTAAATGCAACAAGTAACTTAAAATTGGATGAATTGAAAACCTTCTAAAAAACATGACATGTAAGCAAAAGGATTTTATTCATATAGGATAACTTCACCTATAGATCAAAGCACGATAACCTCTCTTGGTTAGATTTTTGTGATATATAATCACACTTGTAACATCATGTTTATATTTAAAACGAGGAGTACATCTTTTCCACACCCCTGTTATGTTCTCCTACAAATAAATGAAGATAAAGAAAGCAAGCACTGGTCATTAATGCCTCATTAAGCTGCAATATTTGAACATACAATCATGACACATAAAACAAGAAGAGTTAACAAAATGATAGACAAAAGATTATAACACTCTGAAATATATGCTTGTGAGAACATGATAATTTAGTCTTTTAAAGACTTCTTTTCATTGAGTATGTATTTGTATGAATATATTTATGTTTGTGAGAACATGATAATTCAGTCATAAACCAAGCTAGTTAATTTGATGCTTGTATATTAAGTTGTGGTCTATGAGTTTCTAATGCAGGAACATCTAAGGTGTAAGAACAATCTTGCATCAATTGAAAATATTTTCTTTCATGTTTGTTTTGTTATGCAGATCACTTATACATATTATAATCAACTCTTACCGCAAAGGTCAACTATCATCACAAAAATTTATTCTTGCTCTAGTCCACATTCACAAAACAAACTTCTAAAAAGTATTTATACTATGTTGTATCCATTTGTATAGCAAAACTTTCAAACTCATACCAAAGTTTCAAGGAAGTGCATTCTAAAAGACTACATAATTATAGGTTGTTTTCTCATTGGCTAATGCCATGTTACTTGTCAAATTCACTGGAGGAAGGTCTACTTTAGTTGTGCACCAAATATTTGAATCTTGGGCCAATTCTTAATCTCATTCATAAGGTTATTGGTCCCAAGGAAGTTAATGATTAAGATCAAATTGGATTTTAATGTATAATCATCTTAGTAGGGTACACATTCCCTTGTGAAGCACCAAGGCAAAATCATTTAATATTGGTATATGGAGAAAGAGAAAAATTTAATTAATGTGATATGGGTAGGTATTCGGGGTTAGTAAGAATGCATAGAAGGGAGAGGAGTGTTTATAAGTGACACTCCAAATCATCTACAAGTCACTTTGCATAAGCCAATTAACGTGTGTCATTCACCATTTTGATCTTGCTAAGGTAATGAAGCTAGCTTTTTCCTACAACATATAATATTTTATTATGTCAAAGCCTCATAATCTTGAGGGTTTCTACTTAATCTCAACTCTAATGTAGTTAACAAAAAAACAATGATCACACCAAAATAGTGCAAGTTCAATACAATCCTTCCTAAAACCAATTATTGCAGACCTTTTGGTAATACCATGACCCTACCTAAAAGAATCACTTGGTATCTCTAGAACGCTTCTATTAGAATTTAGATTATGTATAATATAATTGAGATAGTTTTTATTAAGGGGATTCACTATTAGAGTTCATGTGGCAAGGGTTAGGGGATTAAGATGTATAAGTACTTTTAAACCAAATTTTTGTACAAACATATTTTTTAGAGCTCATCTATGTTTTTTAATCAAGAAGTTAATGTATGGATGGTAATCAATTCTAGTTTTGAGTTAGATGTAGGTGTGGCCAATAAGCATAGTTGATAGGGTACAAATAATAAGAGGATATAAAAATATAACAAAAAAATAGGTAAATAGGATATGTAGTGAAAATGGGGAGGTATATTAATTATACTAGTGTGTGCAAAGGGATATAAAAACATTGATATGAATGGAAGAAATGAAAATTGAGTTGTTTATTAGTGCCCTATGAATGCATGTGCTATTCCATTAGTTTAATAAGCATATTTCTAAGAAGGTAGTGTACCACATTTCTTGTCAACACTAAGACATTGTATCCTTGCTTGCTATAAATAATCATTCATTTCTTATTGTAAGATAGAAGGACTTACCTTAGCACTAGCTTGGGGAAGTTCAATAGTAGATCCTAAACAAAGAGGAGAAAAGAGCATCGTATTGTATATTAACCTAGAGGACTTCATATTAATGAACCACACACTAATTGTGCTTGTAATTCAACAACTTCATGTCAGGCCAAATGGGATATTTTTAAAAGCACTTTAGAAAGACTTAGTGAATAAAATAAAATAAATCTTTTCTAAAAGCAATATAACTCAACAAGTCCAATTTAAACCCACTGTACTGAACTGGTAGAGGAATTGAGACCATGACTAAGTCTAAAAATAACACTTACTAAAAATAGTATTTTGCTAAACATAGCAAGAACTACCCAAACCCTGAAATTGAAGATACTGCACATTGAAAATCAGAGGAGACTAAAGCTATGACCAACTACTAAAAATAGTGGTTTCTATAAATAGCAACTACTAAAAATAATAATTGCTGAAAATAGTAAGTCAGCCAAAACTCTCAACTGACCAATTGGTGTCCCAACTAACGCTTACTTAAAATGTAACTTACTAAAAATAATAAGTCTCAAACAAGTTGTTTGAAGTCACTCCAAAAAGTGTCATTCATCTCCATTAATCTGTCTAAACACACTGGCAACATTGAAATACCCCTATGATCTTGCTGACACCACCTAGAAAGCCAACACTAGATGCACCACAAGAGAACCAAAAAATGGGGACATGACAAATTGTAGTGCTACCTTTGGAGGGTAAGGACTAACATGTGCCAAATAGGAGGCGGGAGGCACTAGAGGCTAGAGCACTTCATCATCTCAAGACAACTTCTTGCTCAAAGATGGTGCTTTGTATAAGAAGCAAATGTTTTTATTTTATTTTTTGATGTTAGTAACATTGAAGAATTCATCTATGGTAAAAAAAAAAATTGAATATAGGAAGGGATCTAGTATAAAGTCAACATGGATTGTTGCCCAAATAATTCAAAATAGGAAGGGATCTAGTATAAAGTCAACATGGATTGTTGCCCAAATAATTCAAAAGTCTATGGATCTTGGGAATCATATCCTTATGAGACTCATAAAACAACTTAATGGAGCATTGTGGATGTAACTCGACATGGATTGTAGTCAAATAATTTGGGAGATCTATGATTCTGGAGTTCAAGGAGGTATTAATCCGGCAACTTGGATATTAGCTCAGGAGCTACACCTTTATGAGAATTATGAGGTAGCTTGATGGAGTTCCTCATGGTCCAACAATTATTTTTCAAAGAAAAGCTTCCAAAGAATATGTATTTGTGTTTTTTCAATCACTAGTTTTTGTTGTGTGTAATGTAAGCCTTAAAGGAGGTTGTTGGAAAAATTAAGGTTTACATTTAAATAAAGTCACTTTAGTGACTTAAGTTACTAATTGGTTGGTAATTAGCTTCCCATAAGATAGTTTGGGAAGTTGTACAGGAACACAATGTCTATATATAAACATTTGTATAATACTTTGTAATTCTAAATGATTAATAATATTATTTTATTTATTATTACCGTGCACATTATAGATTAAATCATTTTACAATAATTTTGCCTGCATTTTTCAACAAGTAACAAAGATATCATAACTCTAACATATTAAATAATAATAATTCAAAAGAGTATTAGCACCCTATAATTCGAACAATGTAGAAATAAGGACATTATATTTGGTTCACCTGTAGAGCATGAATTATTTTCCTGACAAAAGGATTTTTTGCCCAGATATCCAAAAGGTAATATTTGTCCTGTTTCACAACATGAAGCATTACATTAATAAAATGCATACAGTATTTGATAAACATCTAGCACAAACAATTCCTATCAGTACGGCAAGTGGATAATTCTTTAACACCAGCATTTGCATTTTGTTTATCATTCCAGACAAAAAACTGTTCTGTTTAAAGACATCTTTATTAAAAACTAACAGCTGCAGTCTGAAGGTTACATAGATTGAAATATTAAGCGTATACAAAGATTATACTCTTCTTTTTATTGGATAGCTATACAAGAAGCCAAAATAAAATTGGAGATGAAATCTTCCTACATTGCAAATATAATGTACTTTAAATATATGCCTGAGTGCAAAGTGCACTATGCCATAACTTGAAAATTTGTTCACACAAAGATGTTGTTTTCTTAGATCTCCAAGCACTTCTAGCATGAATAAATGAAGGCACCATGTTATTGGACGCTAATATGTAAATTCCCAGCTTTTTGGCAGGTTATAATTCAATGCAAGTATTGTGTGCAAAGATGTATTGAAGTTAAACTATCTGCATTTTTTATTCAAGCCTCTAAATTTATAGATAAAAAAGGATGAATTCGATTTACCAGAGAAGGGCAAGGCTTGTCTTCATAGCCAAAATGAAGGGGGATTCGGTGAAAACCATCTTGAATAGTAAACCTTGTGGACCAAACTTTTCTCCTTGCTTCATTAAGCTAATCTAGTACTTCCAATTTCTCGTATCCCTTTGCTGGTTCTTTCTGAGCGCTTACATTTTCTTGCTTCATTGTAATGGGGTAACAACTTGGGTCGAGGATAGAAGCTTTATTGAGATGAAAAAAAAATTGCTTTTTCAAAACAACATATAAGAACAAGTTTTAGAAAGAGACCAGGAAATTTGGATTACTAAAATGTAGCAGTCATAGAAGTAAGGCAGTGGTTGTGAATTTCACCTCATATATTGATTCTACTTTGGATTGACATGAAGGATTTGTGGATGTATAATTACCATTGCAAGCCTGCTTTGTTGCCTGCCATATCAGAAATGTCAAATGATTGAAATATTTGAGACATTATGGTATATCTTTATCCAAAAAGTCCATTTCAAACAAGAATTCATGTTGTACCACAAAGTTGCCTTGTAATTAGCATTTGTGCACAAAAAAGCATGAATTGCAAACATTTAAGCTTTCACTGGATCTTATTTATATAAAACTCGTATATTTCATCTGATATGAGGGCCATTCCATGTCCAAAGGGCACCTGTGCATTGTCAAAAAAACATAATCCGTCTCCCCATTACCAACCAGATAGCCCGACAAAATAGTAATTTAAGATATCAGTCTATAAGACCATCTAATCCCTAAAAAATGGTAATGCAAGAGAAATAGTTGGTCCATAGCCAAAAACACAAATTGGAGGTACTGAACAGAAGAACTTTGGCCTTCACTTAGTTCAGTTCAATAATTTGACCTTAATATTTAGGAGTGGTTTTGCACCGGCTTCAATACCTTAAGGAAATACATGGTAAAAAGCAACCATGAAAATATTAATCTAAAAAACAAATGCAACAACTTCTCTCTTACTAAATAAAGCTATTTTAGCAACATTACAATGTTATATGCAACTAATAGACCATTTAGAATCCTAAATTTCTCCAAAATATAATATTGATGGGACATCCCAGCCTAGAATTTTGTTATTTGTGTCTTGAATTATGTCTTTTTTAGGTAAATTCATCTAGACTGTTCCTCGCTAATTCATTAAGTATTTTCTAGTAGAAATTGTGAGATTTTGCCAAGATCAAGAGGCAATGGAAAGCACAAATAAGAGAGAACAAAATAGATGATAAAAATAAACTGTATTCTATCAAGATGAAAAATATGATCAACTGGATCATTAAGCATTCGTTACATACAATGAATATGAGCCTACTTATATAGGCAAGGCTATATGGATATGTGAGCACACAAACATGACATGTGCCTCAATAAGAAACAAGGGTGGGTAGGAAATAGGTGTGGGTAGGTAGGAGAAACAATATAATAGTCCACATGAGGTGGATCACCCACTGAATGTGGAGTGTAACAACAAGATCAACATCATAAAAGGTGGAAATTCTCCTACACACACTATCCCAATGTGGCACAAACACCCAAGTGTCTCATACCCAAACTACTATGAAATGCATTTCCTAAGTAAACTTAAGTAAGGTGTAATAATATCCAAGATGAATAATTATTTACACCAACACCCCCCCTTAAGTGCAACTTAGGGGAATGCACTAAAGTCTACAATGCAACTAAGCAATGCAAGATGGGTCCCGGCTAGGAGGCCATGTTAGGTACCCATGTACAAATGCAAATGCATGAAAACCAATGCAAGGAAATCTCTCACAAAGCGGGGAAAGAGAGAAAAACCCAATGGGAAAAAACCCTCCCCCAAAAGAGAAATGAAAACTAGATACAAAGAACTCTCATAGAAGTATGTGAAGGACAAAACCCCATGTGAGGAAAAAATCCCCCCCATATGAGAGAAGAAGAAGAGAGACTAGGAAGCCCCCCCTCAATGTGAAATCTGCACCAATGATAGAAGCTCGAAGATGAATGAAGAAACTGCTCCATGAACGTCGAACAACATTCCTCCTTTTAGGAAGAAACAAAACCAAAGGTGTATCCATTAAGTTCCCCAACCATGAAGGGAAGATGAAGCAAAAATACTCATGATGAAAGAAATCTCTGAAAACTGCTCAAGTGTCCCCATATCGATGCTGAAAGGTACCCCCTCCAAAGGTGGTAAACTGTGCCACACTGCTGAAAAAAGAACTCTAAGATCTAGTGGAGATGAATGTAGAACAATATCCAAAGACTCATATGTCTCCTCAAAAGATAAAGAGACCTCCTCCAAGTGTTGTACAAAAGTATCCACAATGATTTCAACCTCTAAAGATTGATCATGTAGAGAATGCACAAGAGGGTCAGAGTGATCCCTCGCAACAATCAAAGAAGGATCATCTTCATCAAAGAGAAGATGAATGTCATCAATGGTATCTCCCAAATCTGCAATGTAGGAGTCCACAAACAAACCTGCAATGTCTGTCAAGTAGGCATCCCAATCAACTGAAGCTGGAAGACATGAAATATCCTGCTACACTGAATCATAAGAAGGCAAAACTGTCACACTAGCTGCATCATCGGGTGCAATAGGTGGTGTGATATCAATAGAAGGAGATGAAATGCAAGGCTCAAGAACGGGGTCACATGTGAGAATCCCCAAGTTCAAATGCCCAAAGTTCTCCTCAAAATCTGAATCATCAACATAGGAAGAACCAACCTTATCAATAGGACCAAAATCTGAAAAAGAGTACAACTGAGATGCATGATCAACCACCCCAGTCGCAATGATGGGTCCACTCTCCAAGTCTCTAATGATAACTGAATCAAGTGTGAACTCCACGGTTTTCCTAGTTGCCCCATGTGTGATTTGATAGATGGAAAGAAGATTATTTGTCAAGTGGGGTACACACAACACATCATTGAAGGAGTTATCCCCAATGGAAATAGATCATTTCCCAATCACATCCATGTATGTATGATTGCCCATTAAAATCTATGACATGTGGCAAGGCTCAAATGTAGAAAACATAGACTGCAAAGATGCCATATGATGAGAATCCCCTGAATCTAGAAGCCATCTTCCTGAATCATGACTTGTAGTAGCACAAAGAGCTTGTCCCTTTCCTTTATCTGTCCCAAAAGAGTGATCCTTTCCTTTATCCTTGGAAAAAGAAGCCAATGTAGACATTCTAAAAGGTAGGTTGATTCTATTCTTCTCAAGAAGATTCTTCAACTCATCAATATCCTTCTTATAAGAATGATGTTCATCATGTCCTGACTTCTTGCAATATCCACAAAAAAGATTGTCCTTATATGATTTCCTCTTAGGTGAGAATGGTGAATCGCCTTGTTGTGGAGAGGAAAATTGTGCTCCATCTTGTTGTCGTTTAGATTTAGGTTGATTTTGATTCTTGCATTTTCCTTGATTACTTTGATTCCCTTTGTTAGCCACCAAAGCTTGTGACTTTGAAGATTTGAGAATCTCCATTGTGGTCAACTTAGATTTCTCTAGTATCAACATCTTCATGAATGAATCAAATGAGGGAGAAGTGTATGAGGAACCTTGAGCTAACCTATGGGTGTGAAAGCTAGATACAAAGGCTGCATACTCTGAAGGAAGTTTGTCCAACAAGTTATAAACCAATTGAGCATCCTTTTTGTCAATTCCACAATCCTTTATCTTTGCTCTTAACTCGGTTGCTTTTGTGACATAATCTTGGATTGTATCAAAATCTTTGGGATCCAAAGTTGTGAGTTCGCCATCAAGTTTGTAGCCCTTAATCTCATCAACTTGACTATACAATTTCTTAAAAATATCCCAAGCCTCTTTAATTGTTGTACACTTATCAATGTGAAAAATGAGGTCATCTTATACATACTTTCTAAGAGTTTCAAGTGCCATAGCATTCTTAGTAAGCCATTCAATTTGAGCATTAGGATCAGCCTTAGGATCAAATGGTGTTGTAATAGTTTCATTTACATAATGAATGAGTCATTTTTCCATTAGTTTACTCCATGCCTTAATTTTCCATGATGCATAATTATGAGGATTTAAAAATGGAAATTTAGGAGAACCCTTAGCACCAAAATGAAAAGCCACAAGATAGAGAGAGACACAATCACACAAGACACCCCCCCAAAATACTCAATCAAAAAATCCCCCCAAAATGGTGATTTTGGCACTTTATACTTGTGCGTATACAATGGGCCACTTGCAAAACAAGGCAAAGTGGACTTCTGATTTCAATTTACAACTTCTCAAAATGAGATCTAAGAGACTTCAACAAATACTGCTAGTGATCTAAACTGAGATCCAAGCAAAATGCAAGTACCAAATATGCCAAAAATGGCCAAATATTGAAAGTACAATTTTTACCTAAAATCACTGCAAACAGATGGCAGATTATGAAAGTAGATGAAAAAATATGCACTTTCAAAAAAAACGGCACCTGAAAAGGAGTCCATAGGAGCCCAAACGAAGGCTCCAAAGTTGTAAAAATCGAAATTTCACGATTTCCAAAAAACCTGTATCCAAAAATCAAAAAACTCCTACATCACTGTACAGATCATGAAATTCTACCCTAAAACAAAAAAATTGCTCAAAAAAACGAGTCCGGATGAGTGAGATATTGCTATTTGAAAATTGCCTGCCAAATTATAATTTCTGGAAAATTTCCGCCGCAGTGTCAAACTTCAAATGCCTCTAGATTTGGCCTCCGAAGTCCGATTTGGATGAAACAAAAGGCAAAATTGACTTTCTTGGACCTCCTCAATCTAATGATGACCTCAGATTTGACCTATCAAGCTTCCATAAAAACCTGCAATAGAAAGTTCCAAAATGCACAATCTCAAATAATGTCAAATTTCTCTCAATTAGCAAACCAATGACACTCTAATGGCTCTGATACCATGTGGGACATGGACTAGCTCTGATACCATGTGAAATTTTGTCAAGATCAAGAGACAGTGGAAAGCACAAATAAGAGAGAACAAAATAGATAATAGAAATAAACTGTATTCTATCAAGATGAAAAATATGATCAACTGGATCATTAAGCATTCGTTACATACAATGAATATGAGTCTGCTTATATAGGCAAGGCTATATGGATATGTGAGCACACAAACATGACATGTGGCTCAATAAGAAACAAGGGTAGGTAGGAAATAGGTGTGGGTAGGTAGGAGAGACAATATAATAGTCCACATGAGGTGGATCACCCACTGAATGTGGAGTGTAACAACAAGATCAACACCATAAAAGGTGGAAATTCTCTTACACACACTATCCCAATGTGGTACAAACACCCAAGTGTCTCATACCCAAACTACTATGAAATGCATTTCCTAAGTAAACTTAAGTAAGGTGTAATAATATCCAAGATGAATAATTATTTACACCAACAGAAATAGATATGACAATCACAAAATTATCTCTCATATTTGTAATTGAATTTTGTACCAAAACTATTAAACTTAAAATATATAAAGAAATTTTCTTGATTAAAGATTAAATAACAAGCTAAATATCATCAAAGAGATTGGTTCTTACCTTAAACACCAAGGTTCAATTCTCCCCAAATGACATCTTAGCATGTTAGACATGCTAAAGTAGTATTCCCACTTCAATTGATTGATAAGAGTGATAATCTTATAGGTGATGCTAGTAAAGCACATTGGAGAAAAGTAGGAGGAAATGAGGAGGAATAGCTGTCCTGTAGCAGGAGATCAAACATGAGAAGCATTCAAGCCAAAGGAGTGAGGACCTATAGGAGAAGATTATAGGTAAGAAGATGAAAGTGTTCAATCTAGAGGAGCGCACTTGATGAAAAGCATTCAAACTAGAGGAATATGCTGAAGAGGAGATACCTTGTCAGAGGAGAGAGGAGGTGAGAAGATGAAAACATTCAAGCTAAAGGAACATGCTCAGAAAAAAGCTTTCATGCTGGAGGATTATGTTGAGATTTGTGGGAGAAAGATCCTGCAAGGAGAAGGAAGAGGAGCTGGAAAGCAAAAGTCTCGTAACAGGAACTAGTAGATTGAATCGTAATTGAAATAGAATGCCCTAGTGGTAGAGCATTAGTTAAAGTGGTATCACCACAAAGAAGAATTATGGGATGTCATTCACGTGAATAAATCCACATAATTTCAAGAGCGGTGGTCCAATAAAACCAGAACTAACTTATCCTAAATAAAAGATAAAAATAAATAAATAACAATATATATCTCATATTAAGATTTAAAACACTTTCCATTGTGTCAGGTATTTAAAAAAATTGATTGCTTAAAAGTTATCTCAGATTTCAGGCTCAGATCACTAAACATAATGCTTTGTGTTAATAATTTGCATTCTACGTCTCAGAGCACTATTGAAGCAAGCCAACTTCTAATACTACCAGCACTTAAAAACCTCAGAGCACTTGAGAGAGAAAAGTATAAAATATTCTAAAGAAAATAATACAGAGTGCAGAGTCCATGTAATACCATCTGCTATTTTCTGTGTCAACATTGGTACAATAAGACCCGAATAAGAATCTCCTCCAATGTATAGTGGATTAGATAGAAACTCAGGGTATGCCTCAAACCACTGCATCGTACATAGTAAGCCATGTTCAGTTTGTTGAAACTCTTGAAATTGATAAATCTTGACACACTTTAAAATTAATTTCCTGATAGGATAGAGCTTAATACCTTAATAAGAAAAGCGTATGCATCTGAGACAATCTTAAATCCTCCATAAACGTAGTCTGCGGTTGTATTGGAGTAGGAAAACCCAGTCCCAGCTGGTGAATCAAGAAAAATGATGTTGCACACCTAAGAGTGCAAAAAGATTTAGTGGTTATGTTACACGAAAGAAAAAACTGCTGTGATACATTACATTCAATGGCACACAAAGAAAATTTTGAATTAGGAATACACGCTGCACTAGAGTAATTATTTACAAATTAAAGAGTTAACTGGACATGGAAACAGATTATAGAGATCGAAGTTGAAAGACCTGATCTGCAAAGAGCTATTTAGGGTTATATTACAGTCTAACGGGCCTTCTTGGCCTCAGTAAACAACATAAGAGATAAAAATGTGCCATGGAATGCTAATAGGAAGTTGTCAATAAAAGTGTTTTAACAGAAACAGAATAATGAATCAGACCTTAGTCCAAGAATGTGGATTGTCAATTAGTTTGGGTAAACCCCTAGTGTAATTGAGATCAAAATACATTGGGCCTGCAATAAATGAAAGACAATTGCAATCAAAGTCAAGATAAAAAGAAAAGAAAGGCAAAAAGACTATAGCAACCGTTTAAACTTTTCATGAAGAATAAGGAAATCCATTGGTATTACTTGAAGTTGTCAGGATGAATACAATGGGGACATAAATCAACAATCTACTTATTAGGAAAATGCAGTAGTGTGTGAGAATCGCATATAATGTAATCAATAATTAAGCTCCAAAGTAGCATCTTATATCAGGACTGTTGTGTTAGTAGGCACTGTTACATCTTACATATTCTGAGAGGCAACAGAAGGATCGAAGGCACTCGGTTTCTACCATAGTTTTCCTGATTTATATTCTCGATCCTTACCAACATGGGACAAGAGTGGAAATTTATAAATAACATTTAGTGTTGATATGAGTTTTATTGGAAAATGTAAAACCATTTTTTAATATGGCAATTTTGGAGCATTAGAAAAAAGCCAATAATGGTAATTGATTTCAATTAACTAACCAATCTCATAGACAAATTCAGTGAAACTTGAGCAACCAGGACCACCAGTAAGCCACAAAAGAACTGGGTCTTTGGATGAATTATTTTCGGATTCAACAAAATAGTAAAAGAGAGCCCTACCACGAGCCTCGCTGACCGTTATATACCTGAGCAATATAAAGAAAGAAATTATATTCATGCATGTAGTGTTGGGTATATGAAGCTCAACAATCACATGGTTGTTTGTCTTCCCCAGAAAACTCTTCATTTCATATTTGATATGTTTATATAAATGGCTGTGTGCAGCCAATACATAATGTACTGTGTAATTGGATATTGGTTAATAACAATCCTCCATGCATTTTTGGTGGACGTAGCCACTTAGTGGTGAACCACGTTAATCTTGTGTCTTGAGTTCTTTGTTGTGTCTATTATTCTTTCTATTGTTTTTTGTTCATTATTATGTATTTTTTCTGCTCGTTTTTAAACTAACAATTGGTATCAGAGCCACGGTTGGCTTGAGCAGAGATGGGATCTGATTGGATAGTTGATCCTGGATATGGGTGTCCTTACTTTGTGTTTGATCCCGGAGCTGGGTGCTTTTATGTTATTGACAAACAGGCTGAAATTTCAGATGATGAGGCCAAATCAGATGATGAAGCCGAATCAGTCATCGAAAAATTTCTTGGCAGTCTATACTCAGTAGAGAGTGATGTCCAAGTGGAGGTTGAAACCAAATGTCATTGGTGGGATAGCTGGAAATCGGAGGAGACTCCGGTTGAAGAAGAAGAGGGTTTGTTGCATTCGTTGTTTGAAGAAGAGACTGGTTTGTTTCCCTTCCAAGATGAGGAGGATGTCTCTCGGGGTGAGGAGGATGTAGTTTCGAATCTAGCGAATGAGGATGACCCTGAAGAAGAACATGCAGATTGCAAAAGTGATGATTTATTGTTGCAGATTGCAGCAGTGGAGGTAGAGTGGAATGCATTGATTGCAGATACTGCACAAGTTTCTACACAAAATACAACAAATTCATTCAGTGAGGCAACCATGAGAATTGGGAGTGATGTTTGTAGGCTATTCACACCTGTACAAGAGTTTTATATTTGAGTATTAAAATCAAATAATGGTGACCTTCTAGATATTCTATTACGCAGGAGCACAAAAACAAGAGACTTTGATGGAGGAGTGTATTATGCATCTGTTGATAGTAGTGTTCCTGATTATGGATTACCGGATGAAGTAGTTAGAGAATATGTTTTTAACTCTGATCTGACTTGGAGAAGATTAATTCGCACTGTTCATGAATAGAGTTTAGCGATATTAAAATCTTCTCGAGAGCTGGTTGTAGTATGAGCCTTGGAATGGAGATGTAGGGAATGTTACAGGCTGTGCCGGTTGGACTTCACGGGGGAGATTGTTGGGTATGTGAAGCTCAACAGTCACATGGTTGTTTGTCTTCCCCAGAAAACTCTTCATTTCATATTTGATATGTTTATATAAATGGCTGTGTGCAGCCAATACATAATGTGTTGTGTAATTGGATATTGGTTAATAACAATCCTCCATGCATTTCTGGTGGACGTAGCCACTTAGTGGTGAACCACGTTAATCTTGTGTCTTGAGTTCTTTGTTGTGTCTATTATTCTTTCTGCTGTTTTCTGTTCATTATTATGTGTTTTCTCTGCTCGTTTTTAAACTAACATGTAGATGATCAAAACAGGTTATAATGGGACTTGAAAGTACAACCAATAGAAATAACATCAACAAGTAAATTGAAGCTCCAAAAATAAGCTAAAATTTAATTGAAAGCACTTATTTCCATAAATGGCTACTCATTTGACAATTCAATAAAATATAAGCATTAGAGAATCATATATTTCAATTTTCTTTTAAATATCAAATTTAAAACTCTGATTCTGAAGACGGCAAGATCAATCTTAGTGTATGGATTCAATTAAAACTTCTTTTATGTATTATATACATTAAAAAATCTTCTCAGTTCATATATAATTCGCTGAAATGAATATACTATTTAAATGCAATGCATACTGAATAATTGAGATATCTCAAACAACTTCCATAAGTAGAGACTTGCACCTTTTGGAGTTACTGATGAAAATCACAGGTTCTATATTAACAAAGCTGTCTACTGAACCAACAACAGCTTTTTATTCAAAATCCACTCATGGAAGTGTATGCGGGAAAAGTGGGCTGATAAAACTCAATATGTGAAAATATTTGTAAAATACTAGTCCACACACACACACACAGGACTTCTTGATGCAAGTTATGGAGTAACGTAATGTTACTCAGCTTCCCAAGGAGGGTCCCATGGTTCTCTATCTCACAATGTCCCTCAAACCAATGTTTTTGCTCTCAGATCACTGAGCAAAATGGTTTAGGGATGGCAAATATGAGAACGAGAGATGCTTTTGATTGATTTTAGTATGAAATAGATGTTAAGCTATGTATGATGCTAAAATGCAATAAACTAAATGATAAGATGACAGGGTTAGTATGAATACTATCCTAGCATACTATATTTAGTCTATAATTGAGCTAAAATGATAAAGAAATTATTCTAAACGTGCATATTTAGTCTAATTCCTAATCTAAAAGAGGCTAAATGAGGAGCATAAAGATGATATGAAAGCTTGAAAGAATTTGAGCATAAGTATAATGCTTCAAATTTGAAAGATGATTGATAAGAATGGAGGAATGAGGGCTCTATTTATAGCACAAACAGGGCAATGGATGGTCAAGATTGAAAGGTTTAATCAAGGGCCAGGTTTGAAAGTTGGGGATCCATGTGCACAATTGACACCAATAAAATGGTGACAAGTGTCAACATAGGATTGGGTTGAGAAAAGAGGTTGGAGGTATTAAAGGCCTGAGAAGACCTCATGGTTATCTAAAGGCTAAGGGTCAAGTCTAAGTTAGGCTTACCCACTGGATTAAGAGTTAATCCAAGGATAAACCTTTATGCAAATGATTAAGAGATAATCATGGTCAAAGCATTAATGGCCTGATGAGACCCTTGGGTTGGATAGAGGTTGAGTCAAAACAAATGTTTTAACCATGTGGGAAGGTTTGAATTAACCATTAATGGTTATTGGAGACTTTGGGGATTAAGTGGTTGAAGATTGGAAGCCTTTAATGGTTTTCAAAGACTTTAAGGGTTTTAGTGGTTGAAGGTTGAAAACCTTCAATGGTTATCAAAGACTTTAAGGTTTTTGAGAAGTGACTTCCCTTTGCTTAGGGATGTGACAAAATTTAGAGGAGGGTTAGGTTAATTAGAAGCGTTTAGAAGATTCTAGAAGGGATTAGGAAGGGGTTTGGGATTTTGCAAGTGGATGGAGGGATAATAGGATTTAATTGAATTAAATGATTTTATTCAATTTGGTTGCAATTTGGAGAAATTAAATAAATATGATTTATTCAATTTAGGATAACTATTTAATTAAATTTGAATTTAATTAAAAGTGGATAGGGGGATTTAATTGAATAAAATGATTTATTCATTAAATGGGTATAGTGAATTTAATTTAAATAAATTGAGTAACTTATTTAATTAAATAGAGGAATGTGGATAATTTAATTAAATTGGATTTAATTAAATAGAGAAATGAACATAAAATATTCATTTAGGAATATGGTCATTTTTATACGTCTACATTTTGCCCCTCTTTGAAATGACGTGTGTGCACATGTTATTTCAAAGAAAATGATGCCTTATCATGATTTATGATCAAATGCAATTTTTGTTGTGTCGCTCTTTTATTTGCAAGTTGTGCCCCAGATTTGATGTGTGATGCCCCCTCGGGAGATGAATCAATTTTGAATTTTTTTGATTTAATGTGATAAAGTTCGTATGATGTGTAGGATGTCGTGTATATAAAAAGTGTGTAGATTGATTCATCTCCCGATAAGTTACAACTGTTTTGGTATAGGTGAGACCGCGACCATATTACAGGGCCAGTTGGCTAACCCTAATTTCATTTTCCTCTTATAAAAGGGGAAAAGGGGTCAAATTAGGTTCATTTGTGCTTTGTTGATTGTGAAGAAAGAGAATTTGCTCTGGAGAGAAAATGTCGATTCCCTATCACAGACACCGTTTTAAGCACGTTCGGAGGTACCGGAGGCCTGTAGCGCGTGGACCACCAGTAAGTCAACGTTTTTGACCCCTTTTTGACTTTTTGTTTTGTCATTTTTAGTCATTTTTTGAATTTTAAAGTTCGGGCTTTTCGGTTTAGCGCGTCTAAGGCTTAGTTTAGCGCATACGAAGTTTAGAGTAGCGCATCGAAGTCAATTTTAGGGGTTGCGTCCAAAAAAATAGGCTAGCGCATAAAAGTATTAGGTTAGCGCGTGCAGGTAGAATAGCGCATGCAAAGGTTTGGATAGCGCGTCGCGTTAACAGGGTAGCGCGTAGGTATGACCTAGCGCATAGGAGTCGTCGGGGTTCGCATAGGTAAGGGGGTTTAGCGCGTAGGACTAACCTAGCGCATAGAGCTAAAAGGGTAGCGCTCAGGGAGGGTAGATTAGCGCGTAGGACTAACCTAGCGCATAGGGTAAAAAGGGTAGCGCTCAGGGAGGGTAGATTAGCGCGTAGGCATAGTCTAGCGCAGGGGATTGGTTAGGTAGCGCATTGGGTGAAAAGTTCAGCGCGTAGAATAGAACTAGCACATAGGTTGGATAGAATAGTGCGTAGGAGAGGCAGCCTAGCACGTGGGGGTGTTTTAGCGCATTGAAGGTCTGTTTTAGCGCATTCGAAAATTTTTGCAGTTTTGGTCGAGTTGAAAATTTGTTTTTGTTTGCCTGTCGTGTTTTGATGAATTTATCCAATATGAGTATTTGTATAACTTGTTTTGATGTGCAATTTTTTAAGTTATGTATAGATATCAAGCTGTTGTTTTGATCAGAATATGATGTATTTGCGTTGTCTGTTTTAAGTTCAATGTGTGGGAAAGCCTGAGTTGTGTTACAAGCCGATATGGGTTGGAAACTTGAGTTGTTTTTCAAGCTGATATGGGTGGGAAACTTGAGTTGTTTTACAAGTGTATGTGATTTTGGTACTTGAGTTGTTTTACAAGTTTTGATATGGTTTTTGAAAACTTGAGTTGTGTTACAAGTTGATATGAAATGATAGGATTTTGAACTTTGATTGCAGATGAGCAAATTGTTTCATGTTGTTGATGTAAGTTTGATTTTGATATCTTTGTGTTGATGTGGAAACTGATATTGGATATGTTTTTGTTTGTTTTGACAGGAGCGATTGGGGGTTGTGCAGTCGAGGGAGAGATTCCCGAGACCATGGACGCTGATACCACGTCTGTCCCAGGCAGATTTGGACATTATAGAGAGATGTGGATTGACCTCGCTTCTGGATATGCCTCGGTTCACTGTGAACTAGGGACTTTTGACAGCATTGGCAGAGAGGTGGCATAGCGACACGAACACCTTTCATTTTGCCACTGGAGAGATGACAGTGACACCGGAGGATTGCTACCGGATTTTGCGCATTCCTGTGGTAGGGGCATTGCTACCCTACGAGCAGTCAAAGGAGGGCAGCACAGAGGCACTGCGTCGCATATTTCATGATGAGACTGTCTGTGGATATGAGATTCCTTGGCAGGAGTTTCTGGATTTGGATTATGCACCGTTGCCATCTGTATTGGCAGGATTCATTGGGGGATTCCTTTGTCCTGATCGCAGGTCAAAGGGATTTTCAGTGGGATGGGGGTTGGTTCTGGAGCAGATGGTCACACAAGGCCGGAGATTTTCATGGGGGTCAGCGATGCTGGCCCATTTTTACAGGAGCCTTCATGAGGTAGTATACCTCGGTTATGGTAGCTTATCAGCGGGTGTGACCTTATTACAGGTATGGTGCTGGGAGCATATTCCAGTAGCGAGGCCATTAGCAGATAGAGACAGGCCCGTAGGTGCTGCATATGCCTATGGATATAGAGGCCTAGTTGTCTAGCGTAAGCTGGGCAAACTAGAGCATTGGAGGAGGGTGTTCGATGATATAGATACGGTCACCTGGAGACCGTATACAGGTTGCGAGGTATGGGCTGAGGATGGGCTGGAGACGCCCTTTGTTTTTATGAGCCGATATCTGATTGGGAGGACCCCGTTCGTCATTGAGCGGTTTTTGGTGACCCGAGTTTTGCGGCAGTTCGGACGCCAACAGGGGATTCCTCAGGGAGCGTGCCTTTATGCACGGAGGCAGCAGGATGTGGCCGATTGGGGGCCGACTATTGACAGTGCGGTGGCCGTGGAGGAGTTTGTGGGGATAGCTGGGCAGGTCTGGGACTATGCCCCAGAGATTCAGGACGTCGGGATGACAGAGGAGTTCGCCCATTTGTTTGTTGCGCGGGCAGTGGCGAGGATCTCAGATCTAGAGGAGATGAGGCCAGCGTTTGATTCGGATGGGGAGGAGGGAGACGGGGGGGATGATGGAGATGATGGAGAGGATGGAGGAGGTAGAGGAGCTAGAGGGAGGCGAGGAGGTAGAGGTGTGGAGAGAGTGGTACGGCAGGGGAGGATTGAGAGGGGGAGAGGAGGATTGGCTATCGAAGCCGGGAGAGAGGGGAGAGTGACGGAGGTTTTGGCGGCAGTGGGGAGTGAGGAGGAGATGATGAGACCAGCTCAGAGGAGGAGGGTAGATATACTCCCACCTCCAGTACCGAGGACAAGGCGAGTGGGAGGGGTTCCTCCAACACAGGGACCACTACGGGTTCGAGTGCCAGGTCATGTGGAGGATGCACAGATCCGGACCCTGCAGATTACCGTTCAGCAGCTACAGGCATAGATTTTGACCTATCAGCGACAAATCTCGCAGTTGATCGTTGAGAGAGATACTGAGATAGAGCGGCGGGGTCAAGCGGAGGAGGCGTTGGCGATTGTGCAGAGAGCAACGGCGGGTGGTCCATTGAGAGACACCCTTAGAGAGCTGACGCGGAGAGTGCAGGAGGCTGAGTATTATAGGCGGCATTATGAGGCTGCAGTACCTCGAGATCGACGAGTGGAGAGCTTTGCACAGTCGAGATCAAGTCGATCTCGAACTGCTGGGACACGATCGGAGAGCCAAGGTGTGACGGGGCCGGTGAGACAGGACCCTCCTGGAGATCCAGGGGCGAGTGTATCTGGAGCGAGACAGGACCCTCCTGGAGATCCAGGGGCGGGTGCAGCTGGAGGGAGACCATCTCCGTCAGGAGATAGTCATACTTGAGAGACATGGTCTCTGTTGTATTTTTGAGCATTGTACTCTTTGTACTGGACACAGTTTTGACATATTTTGTACATTTTGGATCATTTTTGAGATATATATATGGATGGCACCATTTTTGATCATGTGATGTGTAGATGGATGCATGTTTATGTGTGCTAGTTCCTTTTCATATGATGATGTAATGTTTACATAGATGATGTAATGTATGATGCAAGATGTATGCTTTTATATGCTGTGAGATGTATTTTGAAAATGAGATGTATGATTTAATATGCGATTAATTGTAATATGATATGATGTAAAAAATGATGTAATAATGATGCAAAATGATATGTAATGAATGATATAAGAATGATATGTAACTAATTGTAAAATGATGTGCAACTAATTGTAAAATGATGTGCAACTAATTGTCTTTGGAGCAACTCTCATTCTGTATTTGTCATCCGATATAACCATTTATTTGCTTTCTTTGTAAATATCATCATGGAGCATTTATTGATTTTTGGATATGTTGAAAATTTATACAAGCATAATGGTATAATTGAACCATAATAACCTGAGAAAAATTTACATGATATTTGATTTTGCAAGATAGCACAAGCGTCAAGGTATAATTAAACCAGGACGACCTGAGTGCGTATTGCGTAAACAGACAAGAGTAGATCCTTTATATGCGTGAAATGGAATCAGGCCTGCAGTGATATGTAATATATCACGTCTTTGAGGCAAATATTCACACAGTACAAGGGATCGGCTCCCAGACAAAAGACTAAGAAAATATGGGAAGTTCCTCATGATCTCTAGCTTTTGAAGCTTTTTATGAGATAAGGAGGAGATTCCAACAATTAAAAAGTTCAAAATGCAAAATAATCAAGACTTTTATGTGATAATGCAACATTTAGTACTTCAGAAAATCATCCATCCTTGAGATTCCTGTGTATTGTTTTTGTCTTGGTTGTTGTGATGAAGCGTAGTTGTGTTTGTTGGATGGCGTGTGTCTGAGTTTTGCAATAGTTGGAACGTCTTGAATGTTTGCAAGTAGTTGAACAATTTAATGCCCCTAGCTGAGTGTACCTCTGGATACGATTATGTACATTGATTTCCAAGCCATGGTGGAATGCAATAAGAGAATAGATATAGGTGGATAACCCAGGATAGTGACTACGCTAAGTATGTCTTGAATGGATATATGCTAAGTGTCGGGCGATGGCCGATAGTGTTTTGATGGATAAAATGACATGGATATAGATAAAGGAACCGGTCTTTCACAAGGGCGCCTGTTTACCAGGTTTTCACCATTTGTTTTTATTGTACTTTGTATTTTTGCTTTTTCTGGATTTTTATTTTTTTTTTGGCTTTTTCCGTGCACTAGGCTATCTTAAGTATAGTACTTCTTCAGATGAATGCTATTAGTTGGATCATCGAGCACATCTCCTTCAGAATTTGTTAGCTGATACGCACCTGATCCATAGACTGATATGATGACATAGGGACCCAACCAGTTAGGTTCAAATTTCCCTTTCTTTTCTCGATCTTGCTGATTTCTTGGATTTTCTTTGAGGACTAGATCACCAACCTTGAAGTTGCGAGGAATGACCTTATGATTGTAGCTCCTGCACATGCATTGCTGATATGCTTTGAGATGAGTATAAGCATGTTGGCGTCTTTCATCTAATAGTTCCAGTTCTTGCAGTCGGTTAACTCGATACTCTTCATCAGGGATTAAACCTTTCAAAGAGACTCTAAGAGATGGAATTTCTACCTCTAAAGGTAAAATAGCCTCTGATCCATATACCAATGAATATGGTGTTGCTCCTGTAGGTGTGCGAATGCTGGTCCTGTATGCCCAAAGTGCTGGATTGAGTTGTACGTGCCAATCTTTGCCTGCATCATTCACTGTTTTCTTGAGGATTTTTAGGATTGTCTTGTTAGATGCTTCTGCTTGACCATTTCCCTGTGGGTAGTATGGTGTAGAAAACCGATGTTGGATTTTGAATTTTTCACATAGTTCTTGGACATCTTGATTTTTGAAGGGCCGTCCATTATCTGTGACGATTGAACTTGGAATACCATATCTGCAGATCAGATAATTTAGGATAAAAGAGGCAATTTGTTTCCCGGTCACTATGGTCATGGGAACGGCTTCTATCCATTTGGTAAAGTATTTTGTTGCTGTTATAATGAACTTGTGTCCATTTGAAGAGGACGGATGAATTTTGCCAACTAGGTCCAGTCCCCACTGACAAAAGGGCCATAATGTTGTAAAGGGCTACAGTTCCTGTGCTGGTGCATGTATTAGATTACCATGGATTTGGCATTTAGGACATTTCTTGGCAAAGTGATATGAATCTTTCTCCATTGTAGGCCAATAGTATCCCATCCTTAGAAGCTTTTTAGCAAGAGTAGTCCCGCTTGAATGTGTGCCACAAATACCTTCATGAAGCTCGTGTAAAGCCAAATCGGAATCATTACGATCAAGACAACGAAGAAGAGTACCATCGAGACCTCGACGATACAAAGTATCAGCGGTAAGGGTGTAACGGGCAGCTTGTCGGATAAAGTTACGTTTTTTGTTACGGGATTGGTCAATGGGTAAGATATTATGCTTGAGGTAGTCGTATATTGGTCCATATAGCGGAGAATCTGAAACAATCAAGGCATAAATAACATGGGATTCGGAGTGGTCATAGGCGGGGGAGAACAGTTGCTCTACCAGGAACTCATAACGACTCTGTTGCTCGGGAATTTGTAGTAGTGAAGCGATTGTAGCCATTGCATCGGCTGCTTTGTTGTTCAACCTTGGTATTTGCTTGAAGGTGATGTGCACAAAATACTGTTTGAAGTCATCCACCATTCGTTTGTAAGGTAGTAGCTTGTCGTCCTTTGTCTAATAGTTGTTATTGATTTGATTAATGACCAGTTGTGAGTCGCCATAGACTTTTAACTTTGTGATTTTCCATTCTACGGCCATTTTGATGCCTATGACCAGTGCTTCATATTCAGCCACATTATTTGTGCATGGAAACATAAGTCTGTATGATTTTGGCAGAGTGTGTCCTTCAGGAGTGATGAACAGAATGCCGGCACCTGAACCATGTTGAGTATAGGATCTGTCAAAGTATAGGGTCCATTGTTTTGTAGAAAGAGCGAGTACATCCCTGTCTGGAAATTCAACCTCCATGGTTTGTTTGCCTGGTAGCGGTGCTTCGGCCAACTGATCTGCAATTGCTTGTCCTTTGATGGCTCGTCTTTCTGTGTATTGGATGTCGAATTCACTGAGAATCATGACCCATTTAGCCAATCGGCCTGTAAGAGCGGCCTTGCTGAGTAGATATTTGAGAGGATCAATTTTTGCAACTAGCTTGATGGTGTGTGCTAGCATGTAATGTCGAAACTTCTGAGATGCAAAGACCACTGTTAGGCAAGCTTTTTCAATGAATGTATAGTTGAGCTCATAGCCATTCAATGTTCTACTGATGTAGTATATGGCGCGTTCCTTTCCCTGTTGATCTTCTTGTGCCAATAGTGCCCCCAGTGAAATATCTGTTGTTGAGGTATATAGTATAAGAGGCTTTCCGGCAACTGGTGGTACTAGAACTGGTGGATTCATCAGGTACTGTTTAATTTGGTAAAAAGATTCTGCACACTTAGTCTCCCATCTGAACGGTACATTTTTGTGTAGCAAGTGGTTAAATGGCAGACTTTTATCTGCTAGTTGAGCGATGAATCGCCTGATTGATTGAAGTCGTCCTTGTAGAGATCTAAGTTGACTGATATTCTTTGGTGGTGGCATGTCCATGATGGCTTGTACCTTTGCTGGATCAACTTCAATACCTTTAGCTGAGACTATGTAGCCTAGTAACTTGCCTGATGTAACCCCGAAGACACACTTCTTAGGGTTGAGTCAGACTTGGAATTTTTGCAATCAATCAAAAATCTTTGTTAGGATGCCGAGATGTTCAGCTCTGGTGAAGGATTTTGCTAGTAAATCATCCACATAGTCTTCCATAAATGTGTGCATCATATCATGGAATATGGTTGTCATTGCTCTTTGATAAGTGGCTCCCGCATTTTTTAAGCCAAAAGGCATGACATTCCAACAGTACGTCCCCCAAGGACAGGTGAATGCTGTTTTATCTTGATCTTCAGGAGCTATCTTGATTTGGTTATAGCCTGAGAAACCATCCATTAGTGAGAGCATTGCATGGCCTGCTGTGAGATCTACAATTATGTCGATACTTGGCAGAGGAAAGTCATCTTTGGGACAAGCTTTGTTGACGTCTCTGAAGTCGGTGCATATTCTGATACTACCATCCAGTTTTGATACTGGAACGATATTGGATATCCACTCTGCATAGTCAATGGGTCGGATGAATCCGACGTCTAATAATTTTTTTAGTTCAGTTTTGACCATGAGTGCCACCTGTGGATTCATCTTTCGTAGCTTTTGTTTGACTGGCTTAACTCCTGTAGAGATGGACAAGTGATGCATGATTAAGTGTGGATCTACTCCGGGCATATCAGCATATGACCAAGCAAAGTTGATTTGTTGTTCTTTAAAGAAGATGATGAATGCCGATCTTTCTGCCTCTATCAGAGATTCTGCAAGATGTATATTTCTGGCTGCTTCTGTGGTACCAATGTTGATTGATTGAGTAGGCTCAATCAATATGGGCGATCGTTCATGAAAGTGCTCAAGAAGGGTGTCAAGTCTCCCATCATTAGGTGCCTTAAAATGGTTTTCACCCTCCAATGCGTCCTTTATTTTTACTTTTTTATGATCTAGAGCTGCCATTGACTGGTTTTCAGCATTAGATTCGTTATTTGATGCATTTTTGTGACTAAGAGACTTGGCACTCCCTGATTGACAGATATCATTATTTCGGTCACTGGTAGAGTCTGTTTCCGGATTTACGGTACATAGGTAATGGACAATAGATGCATCATCTGGGAAAATTGGTATATCATTTGTTTCAGGTTCGTCCCAGTCGATGATGTCAGGAAAGACAAGTGGTAAGGAATCGTTGGGTGGATCAAGTTCGGCTACCGTAAGTGTTAGGATAGAGTTTTCATCGTGCTGGGTTTTTGGTTTAAAGAAATTTAGGATTTCGTCGAGGTCCTCGATGGTATCATCTTCCACATAGACTTGTTCATAATGTTTTTGTTCACTTTCCGGAGTGTCATAGATATGTTGTGGTCCAAATTCAAGAGGTCTATCCTCTGCGTTATGTTCTTCTTGAGAAAGGGATATAGAATCAGTATCATCCAGGATATCAGTAGTAGCATTGGAGCAGGTACCCCATTCATATTCATTGGAATCTGTTTCATAGGCATCATCCCAGATTCTATCTGTGCTGTAAACAGGTGTGTTGTACGGTGAAAACAAATCTTTGATGATTGATACCGTTTTGATGGTTTTTGTAGATTCTGTATCAAATCCGTCTTCTACTTGCTGGATTTGTTCATAGACTGTGCTTCTTCGGGAAGGAATAACGGTATTTGAAGATGTCTTGATTTGTTCTTGAGATATTGGTGTTTGAATATGAGCTACTGCTATAGATAGGGCCTTCTTATGACTTAGAAGTTTTTCCTGATGTAACTTCTGATCTTGACGTTCCCGTGCCTTGCGGATTGTTTCTGCTGATTCAAAAAGTGCTTCCTACCAGGATTCTTCTTTGTATGGTGTCTTTACTTTCCATTGAGGTTTGATAGGTAGTTGAGGCAGTCGCTTCAATAGGAATGTGAGTTTAGAACCCAATCCTGCTTTATTTCTGCTAGGTTGTGAAGGAAGATTTATAGGTTCAGTGACTCCTTTGCGTTTGCCAATGGGTCCTTTACCGTCATATCCCATTTGCTTCATGATTAAGTAGCCCTTTCCATACATGTGTGTTGGTAGAACAATGTCCAGAGCAGCTGCTCTATGATTTTCTTCTTCATCTTTGTATAACCAGCTAAGAATATCTTTGTCTTCTGATTCATGTGCTAGAGTACCCAATTGGATGAAGGTACCATCAAATTTAGTGATGAGCTTAGTAGCCAGTTGTGTTGATGTAGTAGGCAAACCATGCGATCTAGGTGAGGTTGGCAATTTTGCCAAACATAAAGGCTCCAAAGAGTATTCTCCCATGCCTTGGTCTTTGATTTGCATTTTCTGCTTGAAGTCTCCCCATAAGGAGTTGGATTTTGCTGTATATGGATCTGATGTTGAAGATTGCTGCTTTTCTCTATTATGAGGAACCAAACTGTCCTGGGCTGCCCCCATTGCATTGCAATGTTGAAATGGATTATGATCAGCAGATATGGAGATTTCTTGTCCATCATAAGGAAACTTGACACACTGGTGATATGTAGAAGGGACTGCTTGCATTTCATGTATCCAGGGTCGTCCTAACAAAATATTGTAGGTTAAATCAATATCTAAGACTTGACAAATAGTATCCTTTTGTACTGGGCCTACTTGAATAGGTAATATTATTGTGCCTTTAGAGGACCACTCTTCATCATCATATGCTTTTATGGTAATCTTTTTGCAAGGATCAATAGATTCTTCTGAGAAGCCTAATGCACGGATAAGCTTTAAAGTACAGATATTAAGGCCGGCTCCTCCATCTATTAGGACTCTCTTGACTCGGTGTTTGCAAACAATGACTTCAATATGGAGAGGGGTATTATGCGGATGACTCAATGAGGTATTGTCATGCTCTGAGAAGGTGAGGTTATGAGATTCTGTCATATGGGCGACCATGGCTTGAAATCTGTCTGTATCCAGATTTTGAGGTACATTTGTTTCCAATAATGCTTGTTCCAATATGTCTTTGTGCTTGGGTGATAGTTTTAATAATTCCAGGATAGATATCTGAGCTGGAGTCTTGCGTAGTTGGTTAACCAAGTCATATTGGATTTTAGGTGTGGTAGTTGCAGGTGCAGTATGTCCCTTCAAGACGTATTTCTGAGTGCGGGTTGTTACATTGACAGATTCATGATCATGCTGATCTCGGATGGTGATGACATTTACTTGATGATCTTCAGCTGATATATGATTGATAGTGTTATTGTAGATGTGATTAATACGAGCTCCGCGTGTATCATTTGAAGTTGAAGCTCCATCTTTGTTATAATTTGGGAGAGGATTTTTGAAGGCTTCATGATCATTATTTGTTTTGAGACCATCGACCGTTAAGTCACCTCGATCAATCATGTCTTGTATTATATGTTTCAATCTCATGCATTCGTTTGTTCTATGACCCTTGTTGCGATGGAAATCACAATAGTGTGAATCATTCCACCAAGGTGGTTTGATTGGGGGTTCATAATTGTTGAGTGGTGGTAAAGAAAGAACCTTGTTTGCCAAAAGTTCTCTGAATGCGGATTCTAGTGATTGTCCTAGTGGTGTGAAGATACGCTTTTGAAAATTGTTCGTGTTGTTGCGTGTATTGTTGTTAGGTCCAGGATTCATGTTTTTGCCTTGATTATCGTTTGTGTTGTTTGTGTTGATTTGTCCTTGATCAGTGTTTTGCGCATATGTGTTAGCACTGGGAGTAGCATTTTTAGCATTTTTCGTGTTCTAAGGATTTCCAGATAATGCAAGCACTGGTTGTTTTGATTTAGGATCATGTGGTTCGTTGTTGCCTTCGTTTTTGTTTCGAGTCCAAAATCGAGATTTGTCAAAGTTGGTGTTGTTTTGGTTATTGTAGTTTGATGAATTTGTTCCTTCCTTGTAGAATTTGAGTGTTCCCTTTTTGACACATGCTTCCTCCACTTGAATGCCATTTTCAATCAATTTAGCGAAAGATGGTATGCATTGAAGTTTTAGTCTGTAACTCATCTCACCATTCAAGTTATCAATGAAGATTTCCATTTTCTCCTTTTCAGGAATATCTCGAGGATATCTGGAGACCATGCGTCTCCAGCATTGAAGAAATGCCATGAATGTTTCATTGTTCTTTTGTTTGGTGTTGCAAACATCTAGCATGGTTATGGCATGTTGGATGTTGTAGGAATAGTGGGTAATGAATTTGTTAACCAATTCATCAAATGATCTAACAGGCGGCGAAATTTTGGCTTACCATTCCATAGTTTGCCCTCCCAAGCTTCTGGGGAATAACCTCATCAAATAGGTGTCATCATGAGCAAATTCCAGGCTCAGTGTGCAAAATTCTCGAACATGATCTCTGGGATCACTTTTCCCATCATATTTATCAAATTTGGGAACGTCTGAGTTTGGAGGAAAAGGCACCATGTTCAAGCTTCTGTCAAATGGATAAGGACAGATTTCGTTTAAAGAGTACCGCACTGTTGTCCCTTGTTGCATATCCTGTATTTGCCTTTGCAACATTTGCATTTGTTGAGTAAGAGCAATCAAGGGTGCATTATCTTGCCGAGGGAAGAGTTCTTCCCTTGTAGTTGTTCTTAACTGAAAAGGTGTAGTAAATGGTATGTGTTGTTCTGGAGTTTCAAGTTCAGGTATTCGCATTTCTGGTATACGTTGCTCTGGAATGTGTTGTTCAAAGTTATGTTGTTCAGGTATGTGAGTTTCTTCTTCTCGGTTTTGTTCTTGAGATGTATATTGCCGAGATCCGGTTTGAAAAAGATTTGGGTCGAAATCTTCAGGAATTTTAACGCCCTTGCTTGTGAGCATCAACAAATATTTTTCCTTGTCATTTTCCATGAGCTTTTCGACAAGTTTTTGGAAGGAAGGATTTTCTTGACATTCCCGAAGAAGTGCGTCAGTAATTTCAGGTTCTTCTACAGGTGGAACTTCAAAAAGATTTGATAATCTGCGATTCATACTTGATTCTGCGTGTGTCTCGCTTTGTTTATCTCGTTGAGAGTGAGTAACAGGCATTTTAATAGAAGCTTTCAGTGATGAAAGGTACAAAAGCCTCCTCGATGTGTCGTTCGGGCGTTGGTGGTTCTGGTCGAGATGGGTTATATGTGATGCACTCGTCGGGCAAGAATGCTGGATTTATTTTTCTGCCGCGGTTTATAGTTTGATTCAAAGCAGACTTTTGACAGTATGCTCTTGTCTTCAAGGGTTCCTTGTCAAATTCGCTAGATTTGTTTTGGATATAACGCTTGACGTGATGAAGGAATACCCGATGAGATTTGAAGAGTTGACGCTTGATGTATAAAAACTTATTTTGCTTGATGAATTTGGAAAAATTAGGTTGTTGTTTCTTCAACGTGATGTTACGATAGAGGTTCTTTCTTCTCAGAATAAGGGGATTAGTCATGCAAGAGTGATCAATGATTTCCTTTGATTGGTTTGGATTTAGTTGATTCTTGTTTTTGGAAATTTCAAATCTTACTTTATCAGAGTGAAGGCTGCCCCTTCACGATAAAGTGTGTCAAATGAGATGGATAAAAGCTTCCCGATCTGGAAACTAGATTTGACAATTTGAAAATTTTTTAGACAAGTGTTTGTGAGATAAAAATCCATAAGATGTTAAAGGATTTAATTGATACTGATGATGAAAATTTTTCAGATTATGATAGGAGAGACGTCCACTATTGTGCGATTCGTTTCAGATTCTGACAACTTTGTTTGACACAAATTTAGCTTGAGAAAAGTTTTCAATGGTTTGTTTTTGTCACTCTGGTTTGATAAAAGATGAATTTTTGATGAAAAAGTCTTTTAAAATGTTTTTGAAATTTTCAAAAAATTTCCAGTTTTAACTCTCTGTTTTCGGCTTTTGATCACGCGCTAGAACAGAGATTATATGCGCTACTGAATTTCTTTGATGCGCTAAAATATTCAGCACACGCACTAATCTGCCCCTAGACACGCGCTAAAATTTGATTTTTTGAAAAATGACGGTCTAACAGTTGAAAAGTTTATGCGCTATCTTGGTTCTTACAAGCGCTAACTGTCCAGCCGTATGCGCTAAATTTTGGTTTCAACGCGCTAAGCTGTTTCTTTCACGCGCTAAAATTCAGGCTGTTGAAAATTGTTGTTAAGTTGTTTGGAAAAGCTACGCGCTATACTGGGCCTGCGAAGCGCTAACTGTTTGAGTGAATGCGCTAATTTATTTACGCCACGCGCTAAGATGTTGCTGCCACGCGCTAAAATAGGATTGTTGTGGAATTTGTTCGTAAAATCTACGCGCTATATTGGGCTTGCCACGCGCTAACTATTTTGTTTTATGCGCTAATTATGGATACCTACGCGCTAAGATGTTTCTGCGATGTGCTAGACTGTGTTTCGGATGCGCTAAAGGATTATATACTGTTTTACCTCAAGATTGAAACGCTACTATTTTAACTGCACGCGCTAATTTGATGTTTGGATGCGCTAATAGAAGTGTTCCACGCGCTAAGATGTTGTTCTTATGCGCTAGACTGCCCTGATTTTTCCGTTTAGGAAATTGTTTTGTGGATTTTGAATTTTGTTGAGAAATTTTCAAATGTGATAGATGATTTTCTGAAATAACAAATGTAAGCACGGCACACAAAGTACAATCATTTTGCTGAATCTAACAGAAAGTGTATATTCTTGCGAGGATGTGTTCAAATCCCCAATGTCTTAACAGGTTTGGATACAAGTAAGACACTTCAGAAAGACTCTTTATTCAAGGGTCATAAATAACATCATAGCCCACTAGTCTCGATACTCCGTCAGCTCAAACAGCCGTGTCACCCCCTAGAGGGCGCCCGTTTTTTTGCCTTTTGCCAGAAGTTAACCCAAAGTGAATTGCTTCACAATTGAGTAGTTATCTTGGGAGATATATGGTGAGTAATCTTGGGGGCGGATTCTTCCCCACCCTTGCACTATGATGTTACAAATGTTTGGTTACTGACTCGGCTCAAAGTTTCTAATTCTATGGTTCGTAATCAGGCTTCCCGTTCGACCGTCAGTGATAAACTCCCTCAGGAGGCTTCCCAACCTTTAGAACAAAGGCTTTACGTATCTCGAGGATACTGGGGGAAGGCTAATCACTGCGCACAACCGTTGAAAAGGACTTTCGTCACTTTCCACATTTGATTATAGTGGGTTGGAATTCTTGGCGTCAAAGTCATTCCCCACTTAGGTCGTTCCCTTCACACCGGCCATAAACGGCTTTAAGAGTTGATTGCAACTCCTCGGGAAGGCAGGCCTGCTAAAGGATGTATATACTTTGAAATAACTGAAAGCGGTAAGAGTGGTTTGGATTTTTGATCACCCAGTTAAGGGGAGAGCATATACCTTCCACTTTCAAGACAAAGCAAACAAAGATTCTTTTTAAGCCTCCAATTCAGTGATTTGCTAACCTATGTAGAGATGTTGCTCCACAAAAACATGATGTTCTTTTTAATCTTTAAAAGAAAGATTTTCTAATCTAGAAAAATGTAAATGGTCAACAAAGCAAATTTTTCGTTTTGGAGGTCAACAAAAGAAATCGTTTTTTTGTTTTTGTAAAAATAAAATTCCGCGCTCTACCTGCAAGAAACCGTTAGAATCCTGCAACCAAAAAGATAAAATGTCAGGTGATTCGGAGGACTTCTACAAGTCTAAAATTTCAATTTGGTTACAATAATTTTTTTTTTTTGTTTTTTGTTTTTGATGCGCTATAGAACAAACTGTACGCGCTACAATATAATCCAAATGCGCTATACTTATGTTTCTCTGCGCTATTCTGTTACTGGGATGCGCTGCTCTGGGTGTTGGAAGAGCTATTCTGTGTTTTTCTTTTCCCGCGGTCAATTGTGTAGGAAAATTTTAAATCTGATGCGCTACTGTTTGGATTTTAAGCGCTGGATTATGTATTACAGGCACTAAAATGGGGATCGGATGCGCTAATCTGTTGGGTCGATGCGCTACTCTGTGTTATGCCCGCGTCGAGACCTACAGGACAAATTGTTAAACAACATCATGTGCTAAGAAAAGGTCTTCACGCGCTAAAACAGAGAGCCCACGCGCTAAACAGTAGACTAGAAGCGCTAGATTGTTAAGCGGATGCGCTAATGTATGTTTTTGACGCGCTGATTCCTATTTCCCGCGGACCTGCAAAAGTGATCAATTTGAAAAACCGATTTGTTATTTGGGATCGGGCCCCACGGTGGGCGCCAGAAATGTATGCGGGAAAAGTGGGTTGATAAAACTCAATATGTGAAAATATTGTAAAATACTAGTCCACACACACACGCACAGGACTTCTTGATGCAAACTATGGAGTAACGTAGTGTTACTCAGCTTCCCAAGGAGGGTCCCATGGTTCTCTATCTCACAATGTCCCTCAAACCAATGTTTTTGCTCTCAGATCACTGAGCAAAATGGTTTAGGGATGGCAAATATGAGAACGAGAGATGCTTTTGATTGATTTTAGTATGAAATAGATGTTAAGCTATGTATGATGCTAAAATGCAATAAACTAAATGATAAGATGACAGGGTTAGTATGAATACTATCCTAGCATACTATATTTAGTCTATAATTGAGCTAAAATGATAAAGAAATTATTCTAAACATGCATATTTAGTCTAATTCCTAATCTAAAAGAGGCTAAATGAGGAGCATAAAGATGATATGAAAGCTTGAAAGAATTTGAGCATAAGTATAATGCTTCAAATTTGAAAGATGATTGATAAGAATGGAGGAATGAGGGCTCTATTTATAGCACAAACAGGGCAATGGATGGTCAAGATTGAAAGGTTTAATCAAGGGCCAAGTTTGAAAGTTGGGAATCCATGTGCACAATTGACACCAATAAAATGGTGACAAGTGTCAACATAGGATTGGGTTGAGAAAAGAGGTTGGAGGTATTAAAGGCCTGAGAAGACCTCATGGTTATCTAAAGGCTAAGGGTCAAGTCTAAGTTAGGCTTACCCACTGGATTAAGAGTTAATCCAAGGATAAACCTTTGTGCAAATGATTAAGAGATAATCATGGTCAAAGCATTAATGGCCTGATGAGACCCTTGGGTTGGATAGAAGTTGAGTCAAAACAAATGTTTTAACCATGTGGGAAGGTTTGAATTAACCATTAATGGTTATTGGAGACTTTGGGGATTAAGTGGTTGAAGATTGGAAGCCTTTAATGGTTTTCAAAGACTTTAAGGGTTTTAGTGGTTGAAGGTTGAAAACCTTCAATGGTTATCAAAGACTTTAAGGTTTTTGAGAAGTGACTTCCCTTTGCTTAGGGATGTGACAAAATTTAGAGGAGGGTTAGGTTAATTAGAAGTGTTTAGAAGATTCTAGAAGGGATTAGGAAGGGGTTTGGGATTTTGCAAGTGGATGGAGGGATAATAGGATTTAATTGAATTAAATGATTTTATTCAATTTGGTTGCAATTTGGAGAAATTAAATAAATATGATTTATTCAATTTAGGATAACTATTTAATTAAATTTGAATTTAATTAAAAGTGGATAGGGGGATTTAATTGAATAAAATGATTTATTCATTAAATGGGTATAGTGAATTTAATTTAAATAAATTGAGTAACTTATTTAATTAAATAAAGGAATGTGGATAATTTAATTAAATTGGATTTAATTAAATAGAGAAATGAACATAAAATATTCATTTAGGAATATGGTCATTTTTATACGTCTACAGGAAGCATCCCTAATTCACTGGTTAACTTATACTTGTATGGGAGATGGAAACAGGTACTTGGAGTCTTAGGGATAGGAACAATTTGAAAAAAAAATATTTGGCCAATAGGCCATTCTATACTTAACTTTCTTTGTTAACTTTAGAAACTTTTGCATTTATCAAAATATGCAGCATTCAAGTTTTTGCAAGTGTTCTTTGTAACTGTTATTATACTTGTGGGCTCACTAATTCCATGATTGCAGCTCATGGAGGAGGATGTCATTCAATTGATTCTCATGAAAATCGGGTTTCTCTTCTTCATTTTTGTTATTACCTTCACTGGAGGGTTATCTCCCAGTTTCTTTTGATGGGCTCTCAATTCACAGGAGACGTATTCTTGATGATGACCTTAATGCATTTCTTGAGTGATTCTACAGAAATGTTCAAAGATTTGGAAGAGAAAGTGTATCCCTTGCATTCATGGTTTGTACTGCAGGGTATGTCATGTCCCAGAATTAAATGTACTAAACATGAATATATTTTATACTACAAATCTTTATTTAATTTCTGTCACTGAGTATTAAACCCATTTGTTATGTTGAAAAAAACAATATTTATTTAATCTCTGATTTATGTGAGTTATTATTGATTATTAGTGTAATGATAAATAATAATAATGATATTCTATTGCAAATATAACGATTGATATTAACTATTTTGTTACTAATATTTTTATTTTATTTTTTTGATAAAAGTGGATGAACCACTGAAAATATATTAAATCTTTATATTTTTTTTTACATGGTGCCTGGTTCAACAAGCACTGAAGGGAAAGAACCAGTAAGAAAACCCTTCAGTATTGCTCAAAAAACAAAAGCCTATTTACCCATTACAAAAGCCCATAGGCAATCCAGATACAACCCCTGATTACAATATCAATCACATTAGATATAAAGGAAGCTTGGAAAAAGCTTATAGGAATCAGTGAAGAAGATGGCACCCCAAAATGAGACCACCATGTCCACAAAAACAGTGTCATCACCCAAAAGGGACCAAACTGTCTATGCATCGCATGACTCCATGGCCCTGCAAAGAACAAACCCACAGCCAGAAGGGAACCAAGTAAAAGCAGTCTTGACAACACAAGAATAGTTAGCAAACATATGCCCATCCATATAATAAGCAGAGAAGGATGGAAAAAACCCTCAAGAATTAGGGAGAGGCCTATCCATAAAAGAATCCAAAGCAAAAGCCATAACAACAACAAGAAGATAAGGAGCCATCTGCACCACCAAATAACCTGTCCCTCATCCGGAATATAACAGAGAAAAGGACAACCACACCAAGAACAGGGAATGAAGGAAGTTTCTGAATGAAAGGTCTATTAAGAGAGAAGTTTCATGCAAGAGATAGGAAAATCCGAAGGGGCAAGTTCTATATGATTAGTACCCTCAACAACAGCCTTGTTTGCAAGAAAATCCGCAAAAGCATTAATTTCTCTAAAACAGTGAGAAATAGAGAAAGTGGAAAATCCATTTAGTTGAAGGAGAATGTGCTCTAAAAAATACTGCAAGTGCCAAGAGAGACACTTTTTTCTAGCAACCGCCTGAAATACCAGCATTGAATCACCTTCAATAACAATGTCCTTAATGTTTAAAGAACGAGCAAGATCAAGTCCAGAGGATAAGGCCTGAAACTCAGCCACATTATTAGTGGCATGACCAATATATTTACCCACTGCTTTGATGATCTTTGAGGAGTGATCAAAAATAATTACCCCAACCCCAGACCTCCCCGGATTACCCTTAGAGGCCCCATCAAACTGAAGTTTGAATGAAGGAAAAGGAGGAGGACTCCATTTAGCCATCTTGAGCTTAAGAGTTGAAGATACTCCATCTGTTATAACCCCATGAGAAGGCATCAAATGAAGTAAAGACCATCGCCAAGTGACCCAATTATCCCAATGAGAAAAGGACCTGAGATGATCTAAATTTCTATAAATGAAAGCAAGCGCCACTTCACTAATGGAAGCTTGAATTTTACCAATTATGACTGTCAAAGATGAGGATTTATGTTTGAAGATTCTTAAATTCCTTTCAAGCCAAAGATTCCAAATCAGCAGAGATGGAGCGACAACCCAAAGAGATGAATAGAACGAAGAGGGAAACAACAAGGGCCATGACATAAATTGTGAAAGTAGATTTGGACAGACAGCAGAAGACCATCCTAACATATCAAACAACCAATACCAACACTCAGAGGCAATATTAATTACCGTGCCATATTCGTATAAGAATCGAGGCTCTTTTCTTGAATCGTGTCTCTTCAAGACATCGGGGAATAAGGTAAGAATGTTGCACCCCTCCAAATAGGTCATGACTCATCTTGCCATGGTTGCACGATGTAGGCTTCGTTGGGCTCTTACACCGGCAAGGAGTAGAGAAGGAATTTACGGGAATAGCTTCCAGACAAGTGGTAAAAAAGGAAGGAATCGTTCCAGGTAAGTACTTCTGCCATAAGACTGGTATGGAAAGGCATTTGTGATATTAAAATAAAAAGAATATAATATACTAGAGTCTGTACAATTTGGTACGATAAACTGTTAGACAGAGATCATAGGCAGATTAATCAAAGGATATTATTGTTAATAAATATACAGCAAACATACAGATTACAGTGACGTGTATATAATAATAATCAGAGAATCACAAAATAGCACAAAATAATCTTTAACGAATTGGTATTTGGTACTATTTGGTATTACCGACACATAGCAGATATAAGAATAAAGTAACTATGGTCTGATAAAAAACTACCTTATAATATTATGGGAATACAATTAATGTAATCTGATTAATAAGCAATGATGATAAAAGGCACAGTAGAATTAATAATCAATGAACAGCCATACAAGTATTGATTTTTAGCTAAATCATTGAACAAATATAATAAATTATTAACAGAGGAACAGAGTATGAACAGAAAGTTAATACCCACACCATGTAGTAAGACCCGGTGGGCATAGCATGGTCTGGATGGGCGATCTGGTCATGATTCTGAACCCCAAACTGAGTGTGATTAGGGACGTAAGACCCACACCATGCTAGTAAGACCCGGTGGGCATAGCATGGTCTGGATGGGCAATGGGCAACCCTATCATGACTACAAAACTTATAACATTAAACTGGAACAGCACAACTGATAATTAAATCTTAATCATTCAATATGTGAATGCTATAGAATTCTTAATAATTTTTAGGATCTTTATGTATGTTATCAAAATTATTAGATTAAAAGGTAATTGTTTTCTCTCAGTTTACCGACTTTTGCATTCATTCCATGATACTGGGTAGGGAACATCACAGGGTATCTATTTATTACTATGCTGGAACAACTGATTGTCACTTGGGTCTATGCCAAGCAAGCAAAGAAAATAGAGATCATCCTTGTGAAGAGACCTATCCCTTTCCAAATAATAAGACTGTAATTTTTATTCTTATTGTTCATTAATCTGTGGTCTCTTTTGTAAATGCAACAGTCATAAGAATATATGATATATACATGTTGTAACTACCAAATAGTCAAGGCCCATTCCTTGCACATGACAGAGACACAAAATTCAGCTTTCAGCTCAGTGGAATATGAAACTCCAACAACCAAAAATTGTTTTTTCAATGTAGTTTCATGAACTTTTTAGTTGTTGATTTTTTTTAATTAGTTTGGATTTTAATAGAACTTTTTGGACATGAAAAAACCCTCAAATTTATGGATCAACCACTCAGAAAATGGGTTTTCTCGCAATCTATTGGTTTATGCTATGTAATTATCCAAGGAAAAGTAATCCATACATGGCAGGACGTGAACATGAAGGCACTAATAGACAGTTTACTGCAGATATTAGCACTTTGCTTCCCTTTTGTCTTCAAACAAATTGTCATCAGACTTGTAGGCAATTCTCTTACTGTTTGATGTTCTTTATAATCCATCCATAGGAATGGGCTTAATCTTCATTTTGAATAGAAATATCTTCCTTTTGGTTAAATGAAATCTAATTATAAAATATTGAATTGTCTCACATTAAATTTTCTTTGGAAGAGCTTAAATAGCCACACATTCAAATGCCCAACTTGATTGAAACATCTACTATTCTTTTAGGCTGAATGTAAATAGACCTTGTTTGTTATTTGGCATTTTGGAAATCTAAAATAGCTACGGTTTAGCTGTTTAAAATCTCCTCTACTTATGGGTTTTGTTTCAACTAAAGATGAAATTACAATTTGATGTTTAACAAGTTAGCTAATTCATTGTTATTCATTCAATTCAGTCAACTAATTCATTCATGTGAAACCTACATGCCTACCTAAATGCGAACTTCAGGGAGACACATGACATCTGCACTTATAGCAATCTACATCTGCCATTAGGAGGTGTGAAATCCATCATGAGGAGTCAGCGAATTCCTTGAAGGTCTGCAATCTAGGTTATATCCAGCGAATTCCTTGAAGGTCTTCATCCTAGGTTACTGGAGCAGCAACATCCATCTCTCATATGACAGCAAGCGAATGTTGAAGGCAGCCATCTCAATCTGTCACTGTGCTTAAATCTGAAACTATAAATCTCTAATCTAATTAAATCTAATCAGTAAACAAATTCTGATTTTTTGAGTTTTAGTTAATCTAAAAGTGTCAAAATTAACATGGTATCAGAGCTATAGGCTAGATCAACTTTCAGACTTTAGAATTTAGTACTCTTTTATTTCCAGATTGTTGTCGCATTTGCAAGTCAGGTTCGAATCAAGCTGGCTCTAGAGGAAGAAGATCTTCTTCAATTCATAGAAGAGAAAGAGCTAACTAAACCTATGGATGTAGCTGAGTTAAAACAATTCAAAAGGATGTTGTCAAGGCCAGGAAGATTCTCATTGATTCAGTCAAAGACCACCTAGTCACCTCTATTGCTTCATTTACTACTGCAAGGGAAATGTTCTGCCATCTACAAGGTACATATGAAGTTAACAATCTCAGTAGGGCAATTACTTCAAGACAACAACTACTTAATATCAAAATGGCAAAAGAAGATTCTGTTATTTCCTACTTTATGAGAATTTCAAAACAAAAGAATCAGCTAGGTTTAATTGGTCATAACATGAAAGACAAAGACCTTGTCATGATTGCCCTAAATGGCCTACCTCACTCATGGGAGTCATTTATCCAAACCATAAGTGGCAGAACTGAGTTACCTACCCTTGATCGCCTTAAGAATGATTGCATCCAAGAAGAGTCTCGCCTCGTCACAAGAGGGAAAACCAAAAGTCCCCATGTAGATGATCAACACATGCTTGCAACCCAATGTAAGAAAGGGGGAAATTGGAAGAAGCCTTATCCAAAACGAAATAGGGAATGCAGACCATTTAGTTCCCACGAACCTTGGAAGAAACCAAGAGATACCTCGCATGTCCGATGCTTTAGATGTGACAAATTTGGTCACTATGCTAAAGAATGTCAGAATAACCCTACCCAAAGAGAAGCCAACCTAAATGAAGTCTTAGAACAAAATGATGACTTCTTATTCATCTCCGCTCTGTCTAGCAGTATTCCTACAGATAGTAATACATGGTTGATTGACAGTGGTGCTTCCAGACACATCACATGCTATTGTGATCATCTTTCAGACTTAGTAGAAAAGGATACCAGCCTTCACGTGGTAATTGGTGATGACACTCGTTATTTGGTAAAAGGTTTTGGCTCTACTTCTTTAAATTTAGACTCTGGTATTTCTCTGCACCTTAGTGATATCTTGCTTTTTGGAATTAAAAGAAACCTAACTTCCATTTCTACTCTAGAAGATAAAGGTTATCAAATTGCATTTTCTGAGGGAAAAGTTCTTGCTTGGCCTAAGAAATCTAATTTTAAATCTGCTTGTATAATCGGTCATAGATATGATAGTCTTTATAAGCTCTCTACTAACCTTATTCAAGCCCTCATTAATGAGGCTCCTAAATCCTGTGAGCTATGGCATAGAAGACTTGGACACTTGCATTATCAAGCTCTTCCCTTTCTTGAAAAGTTAATCAAAGGTATGCCCAAACTCAGTCAAATTCATGATAATACTTGCAAAGGTTGTGCTATAGGTAAAAATGTTAAAAGTCATTTTCATAAAAGTGAAAATAGAGCTAAAGACAAACTAGAACTTGTTCACTCTGATTTATGTGCTCCTATGTCTATAGCATCTCCTAGTGGATTTCTTTATTACGTAATCTTCATAGATGATTTCTCTAGGAAAACTTGGATCTACTTCTTGAAATCTAAAGAATCTGATGAAGTTTTAAGTAAATTTAAAAAGTTTAAGGCATTAACTGAAAACTCCTCTGGTAAAAGAATTAAATGTCTAAGATCTGACAATGGAGGTGAGTACACCTCCAGTAGCTTTAATTATTTTTGTGTTCCATACAATCCTCAACAAAATGGAGTTGCTGAAAGAAAGAAGAGGACTATTGTTGAGGCTGCAAAGGCTATGATTCACGATCAAGATTTGCAGACCTTCCTATGGGCTGAGGCTTCTAGAACAACAGTGTATATCTAGAATAGATTTCCTCGTCGTGTTCTAAAGAACGTGACCCCTAAAGAAGCCTTCACAGGATCCAAACCAGATATCAGTCACCTCAGAATTTTTGGAAGTCTTGTTTATGTTCATGTGCCCAAGGAAAAGCGATCCAAGTTGGAACCCTCTGGAAAAAAAGGCATGCTAGTCGGCTACAGTGAATCCTCCAAGGCATTCAGGATATACATCCTGGGTCAAAGGTATGTTAAGGTAAGTAGGGATGTTACATTTGAAGAAGACATTGCTTTTAAGAAATCAAAAGGTTCTTGTGTTATTGATGAAGCTAATGACAATCAAGATATGAATGTTGATACTAACCCTGAGATTCAGAGGGAGCTGGTTGAACCTCCACCTCAAGAAGAACATAATGATCCACCAGAGCCCATGAATCCTACTGATATTCCTAGTGACATTGTCGTTACCAAAAAGAGGCCTCTTTGGGTAAGAAACACCATTCAAGAAGCCGAAAGGTTTGCTGCTCCTAGTGGCACCTTCCATGAAACTAAGGGACCTCAAGTATTCTCCAACTACGTTGCATTGATGTGCAATCTCATTGAAACTAAACCTTGCAATGTTGAAGAAGCCTTGAATCATCATGTCTGGAAGCTTGCTATGGATGAAGAGTATCAGTCAATCATCAAGAATGATGTTTGGGATCTTGTGCCCAGACCCAAAGGTAAATCTGTTGTTTCCTCTAAATGGTTATTTAAAATTAAACATAATATTGAAAAATATAAGGCTAGATTTGTAGCTCGTGGTTGTTCTCAAAAGGAAGGCATAGACTATGAAGAAACTTTTGCTCCTGTTGCTAGATATACTTCTATTAGAACGATAATAGCCATTGTTGCTGCTAGAGGTTGGAAACTACATCAGATGGATGTTAAGACTGCCTTCCTTAATGGTGTCATTGAGGAAGAGGTCTATATTGAGCAACCTGAGGGTTATGAGATTCAGGATAGATTAACTCATGTGTGCAGGTTGAAGAAAGCTCTGTATGGCCTTAAACAAGCTCCTCGTGCTTGGTATGAAAGAATTGATAAATACTTGTTAAGTCTAGGTTTTTGCAAAAATGATGCTGACTCTAACATATACTTTAAGTTAGCCAATGACGAAATGCTAATTCTAGTTCTATATGTGGATGACTTATTTCTTACTGGTAAAGATGAACTTATCATTAGATGCAAGAAAGAACTAGCTTCAGAAATTGAAATGAAAGACTTAGGTCTAATGCATTATTTTCTAGGTCTAGAAGTATGGCAATGATCTAACGAAATCTTTCTAAGTCAACGAAAGTACACTATTGACATTTTGAAAAGATTTAGAATAATGGATTGTAAACCTATGTCTACTCCTATGGAATCTAACTTAAAGAAGTTAATTGTTTCTGCAGCTAACTCTGATTTTGCAGATCCATCAGAGTACCGGCAGTTGATTGGATCACTGATGTATCTAGTTAACCCTAGACCAGACATATGTGAATGCTCTTATCCAATTTATGAGCATGCCTAAACATGTTCATCTTGTTGCAGCCAAGCACATCCTAAGGTACTTGCGAGGCACAGTTGGTTTTGGGCTGAAGTATCCACTTAACACTTCGATAACCTTGGAAGGTTATTCAGATGCGGACTGGCCTGGAAGCGTCAAAGATAGGAAAAGCACCTTCGATATTTGTTTCAACTTGGGATCCGCAATGATCTCTTGGGCTTGCAGAAAACAATCCTCAGTGGCATTGAGTACTGCTGAAGCTGAGTATATTGCAGCAAGTGTAGCTTTTAGAGAAGCAGTGAGTTGTATCAAAATGTCCATCAATCCAGTGTTTCATGATAGGTAAAAACATGTGTAAACTCATTATCATTTCATTCGGGATATGGTGCAAAGAGGTGCTATTCAGCTGAAGTACGCCAGCATTGATGAGCAGGTTGCAGATATTCTTACCAAGCCTCTATCCAAAGTGAAGTTTGTGTACTTCAAGGACAGACTTGGTATTGTGGAAAATGAAACCCTAATTTAGAGGGAGTCTCAATCTCAGTGATACATTGTGTTGTATCAAACCACCCTCTACGGGCAATGTAAGGTGGTATTGTAATCTTCTTAGGGAGAAGTGTAATTATTAACCATCCTCTGTGGGCAATGTAAGATGGTATTGCAATCTTCTCAGGGAGAAGTGTAATTATTAACCATCTTCTGCGGGCAATGTAAGATGGTATTATAATCTTCTCAGGGAGAAGTGTAATTGTTAACCATCCTTTGCGGGCAATGTAAGATGGTATTGTAATCTTCTCAGCGAGAAATGTAATTGTTGACCATCCTCTACGGGCAATGTAAGATGGTAGAAAAGATCCTCTCCACCCTCTACGGGCAATGTAAGGTGGATCTAGTCTATGCTTGTGTGCGAGCTGGAAGATTATGTTATGTAATTCCATTCTTTGCATGTGTGCAAGATGGAAGATTATAGTTATGTTTCTCCTCCCTAATTAAGAGGGAGTGTTGATATTAATTAGGGAATGGTGGATTCCAATTGCCTTGGGCAACATTGGAATCCACCCAAAAGGGTTGGCCCCTTCCTCAAACGTGTAGGGCAGAGCCCTATACCTCACGACAACCTTAAGACCTCGCCTCACAAACTTAATCACTCAACGTGTGGATAAATAGGGCCAACCCTATTCATAAGGCATTTAAGGAAAATATAATTAAGGTTAATTATAAAGAAAGCCGACCTAACTAAGGTTTCGCTCCTCATATAAGTAAAGGTAAGAACTCATTGTTATTCATTCAATTCAGTCAGCTAATTCATTCATGTGAAACCTACATGCCTACCTAAATGCAAACTTCAAGGAGACACATGACATTTGCACTTATAGCAATCTACATCTGCCATTAGGAGCTGCGAAATCCATCATGAGGAGTCAGCGAATTCCTTGAAGGTCTGCAATCTAGGTTATACCCAGCGAATTCCTTGAAGGTCTGCACAACGAATTCCTTGAAGGTCTGCAACCTAGGTTACTGGAGCAGCAGCATCCGTCTCTCAAATGACAGGAAGTGAATGTTGAAGGCAGCCATCTCAATCTGTCATACCTCTTGTGACAACAACATCTGAACCTACAAATACATGAGATAAGTGTTGTAATGATTGCATAACTATAATCCATAATCAGATCTGAGGATCTTTTCTGGCTGGGTTTTTCCTCCTAGGAGGTTTTCCCAGAGTAACTATGCCTTGTCTTTATTTCTTTCTATTTCTTTACTATGCTTAAATCTGAAACTATAAATCTCTAATCTAATTAATCTAATCACTAAACAAATTCTGATTTTCTGAGTTTTAGTTAATCTGAAAGTGTTAAAATTAACAATAAGAACTTGCAAAGTTGGAAATAAGTGGAACTTTCTCCATTTTGACAATGAAAAGTTTAAAGGCTAGAGGTAGGAGGCTATCCTTGAAGGCCCACGATTCCCTTGAATATTCATGGACTCCCTTCTTAGAGTGTTGTGATTCTATTATTTGTTGTTAAACTTGTTATCTAATGAGCGAATGGATTAACAAATGAATGAAGAAATTTTAATGATGTTCACGAGACCCAGTACTCTAAGGGACCAAGACGCACCAAATTAAACTGTTTTCAAGTTCTTTTCCATGTCGGATCTTCTGTTATATATCTTGAATAAAGGCTCGCTGAATTTTTAAAATTATTGATGAATCGCTGCTTTTTTATGGTTTACACCTCTCCTTATACCTTTTTCAGATAGGGCTAGACTATTGGGAGACACCCACTTCTCACAAAACAAACGAATTTCTCCATATTCTCCCCCTACCTCCTTCATCAAAGTGTCTACCTTCAATAATGTTGACTGGTAATTACTCCAAACATGGAGCGGCCGGAATAGTTTGCAACTTCAAATATATTCAATGTAACTCATTTTCAAACCATGGCGTCCACCATTTTATATTTAAAAAATTGAATGGAGGAGGTAGCTCTAGTGATGGAAACCAAAAATGGAAATAACAAACACAATAAATCACTCACTCTTCAAAACTTTTCGACCTTGTACTAGAGATATTTACTATGAGAATGTAAGTTGACTATATTTTCTTGTCTTGATTACAACAGAAAGCTTGTACCAATCTACTATGAGAATGAAAGTTGACTATATTTTCTTGTCTTGATTACAATAGAAAGCTCCCTAGATGATATGCTTGGATATGTTGGTAAACTATGTGATGTGAAAAAGTGATTACAGGATAGTCCAAAAATAAACACAAAATCAAGGAGATTAGAGCTAGTTCAAGTAGGAATCAAAAGCTCAAAGATGAACTTTGCAGTGGAAGACAATGGAGTTGGTTTGTGCATTTTGATATGATCGAAAAAGTTGAATTGAATGTTGAATGTTAAATTGACTGCTATCTCTACGTTTTTTATTGTCAGAATGATCTCATATGAGTAATTGACAATGAGCCTTGAAGTGTTAATTATCTAAGTTTTTCTCCTAGAGGATTGTAATTTATATAATCAGTTTTTCCAACTCTTGTGCAAACCCATCCAAGGATCCTCTCCCATAATTTCATGACAAGAAAATTACAAATCTGATATTACAAAATTTTCCATCGCTAGATTGAAAAATGTCTTGATTCAATTTCGAAGGATCTATAAAATCCATATAGGAAATGATAAACTTTGTCTGTTAGATTTTTCATCTTCGAGTGGCGAATATAATATTTCAAGTTCTATGAGTACTCCTAAATTGCGAAGCTCCTTTGACTGAATAATTTTAGTAATCAAGTTCTATGGTTAAGAGATTAGTTGGATTCTGAACAATAATAATGATCTAAGAACTTATGGCTCATATCAGTCTCCAACTTTTCACATGTCACTAAGAACATGGTTAGCAGGAGTTTACCTTTATTCTTTCCTCAATCTGAGTAGACACAGCTTTTTGGGATGCTTATAATATTGTTTTTAAATTTTTGGCCAGTTTTAGTAGACATTGCTTTTTGGGTTGATTTAGCCTTACAGGGCTGGTGCATAAGAATATATACTTTGGGGACTTCTTTTCTCTTTGAGAGCTGGTGAGCAAGAATCTAATCAATCAATTTATGTAGAAAGCTTACAATCAAGTGTTTTGAGATCAATAACCATGAGTGTTGCAGCCTGCAGAAATGGGAAGTGTGAGTGATATAAGGGAATGGATCCATAGTAGCTTTGGAAATTGCATGTGAGAAGTTGTAACCTCTACTATTCACAATAAGGAGTTTACTCTTCAAGTTCATGCCATAGATCTCCATGAGAAGATAAAACAAATTCTGATGAAAGAAAATGTGTAGTTAACACACTGCTCACCACACACCATCATCTATGGTAGCTTTGATCTCTGCTAATCAAGAGGTACAGTCAACACAAAACATCATAAATGCATTGACTATACGTTAAGCTGGCCATTTATAACCCAACTTACGTTCTCAGCTAGCCATATATGCATTGAACATGTTCTGAACTACACACATATATATGTTCTTAACTATCCATATATGAATTGAATATAATTGTATAAATTAAGTATAAATCAATACTTTGTGCCGTTCATATATAAATTAAATGTATTTTCTGAATTATTCATATACACTTTGAATAAACCATATACGTTGAATTTCCACAAGATTATCCATATATATGCATTGAAAGTACTCTCTGGATAATCCACGCATACTTGAATTCTTATATATATATATATATATATATATATATATATATATATATATATATATATATATATATATATATATATATATATATATATATATATATATATATATATATATATATATATATATATATATATATATATATATATACTTTGAACTGTCCATATACATTGAATTTAGAATCCATACATGCATTGAAAAATACTCTCTGAACTATCCACGTATACTTGGGGCTACCTATATACACTTTGAACTGAATTCATATCCATATCCATTGAATTTAGATAGGATAATCCATACATGCATTGAAAATACTCTCTGAACTATCCACGTATACTTGGGGCTACCTATATACATATATATAAAGATTCAATATATTTCCTGAATTTTTCATATACACGATGAAAATATACAGTCCAATAATATTTAGAGGATCATCCATAGATGCCTTGAAAATACTCTCTGAACTATCCACATGTACTTGGAACTGCCTATATATATGCTTTGAACAGAAAATATATCATTTTAATATGTACCTCATGAAACTGTCCCATCTATATATATATATATATATATATATACTCTCAATTACGTACATAAATGTAACATATAACTTGAACTGTCCATATAACTTCTCTGAACTATCCATCTATGAACTGACTAGGTACAGACTTGAACTATTCATATGACTATGTTGATATATTCATATATACATTGACAATATACTTAGAACAGTATAAGGATGGATACACACCCGGTATATATGCTGTAAGGCTGGCTTCCAATGTAGCCAGGGAAGGACTCGACCCATGCATCTTCTGGTGCTTGTTCAGCCACCTGAAGTGAACCCACTAACAAAAAGTAAACAACAATGCATAAAAATGCTTCTCGAGTGCATTTGTTAGAAAACATTCTTGCAGAAGATGCCTTTGCAAGTATAACATCACAGAAGTTGGCGTTCATATACTTGAAATAATTCACTGTGGATTCCATTAAGACAAACCATTGCAGACAAACCATTGTCCCTTTTTTTGGAATTCTAAGCAGGCATCATTAATTTATTTGACTGTGGGACTGGGTGTTACCATTAATTTATGTTTTTGTGGGCTGTGGAGAATCATTTTTCTCATGCAAAATTACTGGACTTCTGGTCTTTGAAACTACTCATTTCATTCCTCGTTATTATATATTGGAATCGTGATCCTCTTCTTGCATTGTTCAATGCACTATGATATTCTCACGCACTCATCTTAGCCTTAATTTATGATTTTTGATTTTCAGATGGTCAAGGAGAAATAAATATGTTCAATTCACCTATGATATTTGATATTCAGATGCTTTGGCACTATCTGACGAATGTTAGATCTTGTTAGAGGTTTTTATCGACGAATGGTAGATAGATAGCTGTGTTTACGAGGAAGGTTAGCTAATGTGTTTAATGTGTTTAGGACTATGTAAAGAAAGGCAATACCAGTCAGATTTGTTTTTGATATGTATAAAAACAAACTCTTCTTTATCTTGGAAAAAGAAAGGCAACATCAGTCAGATTTGTTTTGATAGTTTTATTTATCTAAATTAATATATAACTCTTTTTTTATTTGAGAAAAAAAGGTAATGTCAATCAGATTTGTTTGATGATTTTAATTATCAAAGTTAATATATATCAGCCACTAATTGAATGGTAGATAGAGTAGATGTATTTCTATCAATGTTAGATAATGTATATAACTCTTTCTTTATCTGGAAAAAGAAAGGCAATGTCAATCAGATTTGTTTTGATGATTTTAATTATCTAAATTAATATATATTGGCCATCAATTGAATGGTAGATAGATTAGATGTGTTTCTATCAATGTTAGATAAGGTGTTTGATGTTAATGATAGAGATCAGTTTGGAATTTTGTAAAGGTGGGGGCATCTATGGTATTAAAATAAGGATAAAAATAGACTCTTTTTTCATTTAGAAAAAGAAAAACAATAAAGTTATATAAAACCAATGATTTGTTTTGATAGTTTTAGCATTTTTTTAATAATGTTTCATTTAAATTGGTATATGATCTTAACTAGCAATTGCATTTTGGTTTGTATGGGTATGTCAAAGAGGTGTGGAAGGTCAATTAGTGAAAAAATTGGTCTATTTTTTTCATAAATATGTGTTGTACATAAGGTCAATTAGTAGGCCATGATTTTGCTTGTGCAGCAAAGGTCTCATTGGAGAAGTGATAGCTTCTAGTCAACTATGCATCCACATAGAGGATCCAATCATAACTGAAATGAAATATTTGGATCAAGAAGATGATCAAGTTTCATTACCAATAGTCTCATGATATGTTTGCAATAGGGTGAGAGGGAGAGAGCAATAGAGATAAATCTGGAAAGAGGGAGAAATAGATGGGGCAAGAGTGGGAGAGATCTATGAGTAAAGAGATAGATATAGAGAAGAAGATAGAAATATAGATAGAATTGGAAATAGAGATGGAGAAAGAGGGGAGAGGAATAGATAGAGATGGAAGAAAAATATAAATAGAGGAAGAGAGAGGGAGAGATAGAAAGATAGAGATAGAGATAGGAAGTGCTATATAAAGAGAGGGAGAGATATAGTGGTAGAGAGAGAAAGAGAGATGACTAGATAGAGATAAAGGGATAGATGGAAGAAGAAATATGGAGCTCGATAGATATAAAGATGAAAATAGATATAAATATAGAGGTCTAAAAAGAGGGAGAAGGAGAGAGAGAGAAAGAAGGATATAGATTGATGAATATAGGGAGACATGTCTTGAGATAAAGGGGAGAGAGAAAGATAGAGTGAGAGAGGAAGAGGGGAAAAAAAGATAGAGAAATAAAAATAGAAAGATATGGGGATAGAGAGGGATAGATAGAGAGATATATATAGATAGTGACATAGAGGGATAAATGTATATAAGGAGAGAGAGAGAGAGAGAGAGAGAGAGAGAGAGAGAGAGAGAGAGAGAGAGATGGAAAAATATAGAGAACTAGGTATATGTATACAAAGAGATAAATAGAGAGAGAGAGAGATATATATATATATATACGTATACAAAGAGATAAATAGAGAGAGAGAGAGAGAGAGAGAGAGATTGTACAAGAGAGAAGGAATGAATAAGAGGCAAATACAAAGGTGGCGATAATGATATATAGATAGAGAGAGAGAGGGAGAAATGGAAGGATGGAGAGAGAAGGAGACAGAGATAGAGAAATAGAGATAGAAAGAGGGAAACTATGAGAGAGGGGGGGAGTATAATGTTAGAAAGATAAAGATATAGGAAGTGATAGAGAGGTTGAGAGGGATATAGAGAGAGTAGCAGAGATGAAGGGAAATTGAGAGAGATAGATATATATGTATACAAAGAGATAAATAGAGAGAGAGAGAGAGAGAGAGATTGTACAAGAGAGAAGGAATGAATAAGAGGCAAATACAAAGGTGGAGATAATGATATATAGATAGAGAGAGGGAGAAATGGAAGGATGGAGAGAGGAGGAGACAGAGACAGAGAAATAGAGATAGAAAGAGGGAAACTATGAGAGAGGGGGGGAATATAATGTTAGAAAGATAAAGACATAGGAAGTGATATAGAAGTTGAGAGGGATATAGAGAGAGTAGGAGAGATGAAGGGAGAGGATTTTATAAGAGAGAGATGGAGATATGAAGGGATCAATAGGGAGTGTGTGTCTATGTATATAGATATATATAGAGATAGAGAGAGAGGGGGAGAGAGGTAATCAAATGACATGCTACCCTAAGCATAACTCACCAAGGACACATGTTTTCCTTGAATTACTAGCATGAAACAAGTAATCAAAAGTTAGTTTCTCACTCTCTCCCTCTCTCTTGTTCTCTCACTTTAAACTTTTAATTTAGGTTTTAAGTTGAATTTTATTTTATTATATAAATTAAAATAAACAATTCAAATATAATTAATCTATAATATATAAAATTTTAAGAAAACAAAAAGTATAAATTAAATTAATCTAATATCTTTTACTTGTTATTTATAATTTCAAACCTAAATAATTAAAATTAAATTTTAACCTAATGAAAATTAATCTTTAAAAGAAGAAAAATTAGAATAAATTGAGAAACAAGATAGAATCTTATAAAAGAAGATAACATTTAAAATATATTCTTATCAAGAGTAGAAACTAATAACTAGCATACCTATATTTTTAAAATCTAAGTACGCTGAGAGTAAAATTCAAAATATAAATATAAATAATATTTTATTTATAATGATATAAATATATATAAATATTAGATTTAATATATTTGATATTTATTTTCTCTAAAAAAGAATGTTGTAAATTTAATCCTTAATTGTAACCTAACCCTAATCATATCTCTAATTATAATTCTAACCCTTACCTTAACCATTATCTAATATTAAATATAACCCCAATTGAATCTAGACACTAACCCTATTTAAACCCTAATCTAACATTGATCCTAACGCTAATTCATCCCTAAACCTAATCCTATCTTTAGTTCTAATTATTCTAAACCTAACCTTAACCATAATCTAACATTAAATCTAACGTTAATTGACCCCTAATGCTTACCATGTTTAACCCCTACTCTAACATTAACCCTAACCATAATTAATCACTAACCTTAACCCTTTATAAACCCTAACCATAATTCAAAACTAACTCAAATATTTTTTATAACCATAATTTTACCCTAGCCCTAATTATCATGGGCCCTAATCTAACATTATCCCTAACCCTAACCTTACTAATCTAATATTAACCCTAATAATATTTAGACCATAATCATAATCAAACCCTAACACTAACCTTATTTTAACCCTAACCCTAACTTGAAGATTTCTCTTGAAACTCTAGTTGAATTCTAACCCTAATTAAAACTCTTATATGTAATTCTAATTCCAACCTTAACTCTAATTGACCTATAACATTAACTCTATTTGAACCCGAACCCTGATTAAATCCTAACTTAATTGAATTATATCCCTAACTATAATATTAATTAAACCTTAACCATAATTAAACTCTATCGATAAACTTGATTATATTTCAATCCTAATTTAAATGAACCTTAACTTTAACACTTATTAACCCACAACTCAAGTTGAACACTAACCTTAATCTTAGCCCTAACCCTTATTAAAACCTCATCCTAATCTTAGATTCTAATTCTAATTCTAACCCTAACTTTAACCGTTGTCTAACATTGAATCTAACCCTAATGCTAACATTTTTTAAACCCTAGTCTAACATTAATCCTAACCTCTATTTAACCCTAACCATAACAATAATTCAACCCCAATCATAACTAAAATATTTTCCCATAATTAAACCTTAATCTAACATTAACCCTAATCTTAATTGATAATCATAAAACTTAATTTAATATTAGCCCTAATGCTATTGAAACTTTATTTGTAATGTAACCCTACCCCTAATCATAATTTAACCCTAGTTCTAACACTAACTCAAAGATTCCTTCTATGATCCTAAATTTTGATACCTAATGGACTATTTAACCCTAGCCCTAACCTAATCTTAACCCTAACACTAACCCTAATTGTAATGGCAACCCTTATGCTAATTTTAATCTTAATTAAACCTAAACCTAAACCCTTGTTTAACCTTAATGTTAATTATAACCTTGATCTCAAACTTTATTCTATAATCTAACACTAACCCTAACCCTAACTTAACGATGCAAGGCATTAATTAAATTTTGTGGGTAGCAAATTTAACAAATGTAATGCTAACCCTAACTCTAAATGAACCTTAACTCTAAATTAACCATCACACTAACCCCATCCCTAAACTTGACCGTGACCTAAGCTATATCCTAGAATTTTAACCCTAATCCTTATCAAATTGTGACCCTCACCCTAATTAAACCCTAATCCCAACCATAACCTTGACCTTGACTTTAAGATTTATCCTAGAACCGTTACACTAACTCAACACTAATGGGTGTTGAAGCCTGGTTGTGTGGAAAATAATTGGCTATATTGTCTACATTCGATGTTGGAAAGGGTAATTTTGGGGGTAGGGTTTATGCCTGCAAAGGTGGCCAAGGGCATAGATGAGGAGAATCCTCAACAATTGATGTCATTTATTCTCTAGGCATAGGGGATGAACAAGGATGAGCGCATGACAGAAGCATATATTGATTGGGATTCGTTGATTCATTACTTGTGGGTGAAGGAACGAGAGCAGGCCAAATGAAAGAGGAAGGCGGGGTCGAAGAAAGAAATAGAAGCAAGATCCAAGATGAAAGAATGGTGTGTTAATGGGCCTTTGAAATAAATAAGGAAGAAATGAAAAGAAAAACATTGTTTTTTGTTTAAAGCTTTTTTATGTAGTTACTTGATCGACTGTTATATGTTTTAAATTGCTAAATTGTATAAATGGGTGTATAGGACAGAATACCAGTGCGTGGAAGTAGGGTTTTGGTTGATGTTTTGTCAGACTATGGACATCGTTTTGGAGCAAATTTTGGCAATGTTTCTTTGTGATGTGGGATAAATGATACTACAACTTATGTACTTTGTTTTGAATATCAATAAAATACATATAATTATAATAAAAAAAATGATTAAAAAATTTATGATTTTCAAAATGTATTAAAAAATAGAATGATTTCAAAAGATATATGAAATAAAATTGTAAAGAATATATATAATAATTAAGTTTTTTTTAATAGAAATATTTCTATTTAATTTTTCATTTGATTTAATGTAATTTAAACTGAATCAAATCCCTATAATTGGTTTTATTATCTATATTTTCACATAAAAAAAGAATTATTAAAATTTATATATCTATTTAGAAAAAATATTTTATTTACAATATCATAAATAATAAATAATGAAAAAAACTATTTAAAATAGACATTTCTTTTTTTAAATACAAAGAAATCCAAAAAAAACCTAAAAAATCTATCATTCCTAAAAATTTGCTCCTATAAAACCAATTTTTTTAAACCAATCATAGTGTAGATAAATATTTTCTACAATACCTTAAATTTAAAAATATAAATCTCAACTTTGGAAAAACCGAGTTTATTTTGAAAGCAAAAATAATAATCACTTTTGATTGGTGCAAACTAATTGATTGATTGGCTTTGAATGCAATAGTATTGGGCCTACAAGTACTAATAACTGACTAATGTGTATTCAGTGATTTTTTATTTTCTTTTAAAGAAAATATGATTTCTTTTATAGAAAGTTATTAAAGACAACCAACAAACATAAAATTTAAACTTAAATTAAAGATATATTTTTACAAAATATCTAAAATTATAGATAAATCTATGCATGTCCCAATTAAATTAGATAGTATAATTTTAAAGTTCATAAAATCATTTTTTAAAGGGAATTTCTCTTAATTGAATACTATAATGAATAAGTAACTAATCTGTACTCAATGAAAAATTATTTTCTTTTAAAGAAAAGCAATTTTCATTAAAGAATTTTATTAAAAATAGTCATCAAACATAAAATTTTAAAATTGAATTAAAAAGATATGTTTTTTAAAAATAGCTCAACAAAATCAATTAAAATTTTATTTTTAAAGCAATTCCTATTAATTGAATAATACAATGAACTCAAATTTAAAATTGATCAATAACACGTTGCTTTTTGCAAAATACAATAAGAACACCTCTCATTATAGTAGTTGGTAAGAGGCTTGGAATTTGACGGCCACCCCTAACTGTCATATGGATTTTTTATGACGATTTGGTCATTTCAATGGCCTTCATTTTATGTTTTAAGAAAAATATTAATTGTCAAAATAATAATAGTTTATGAATAATTTTATATAAATTCTTTTATAATAAATGTCAAAATATTAAATTTTATCTATTATGACAACTTTCTAAATTCATATTTAAGACAGTCTTATTAAAAATATTTAAAAAATTAAATTGACTAAGTTCCTAAACTCATATAAGAAAATAGAAACTATTCTAAAATTTCATATTAAATTTTATTTTTTTTATATTCCCATCAACTTGAGACCATTACATGACACTAATATTTGCTCATATAGAGCAACCACAACCATGACACTAATACTAGCTCATTTCAAGTAACCACACTAGAATCAACCTATGGAAGATCAAGAGTCACAAATTAGAATCCATTTATTAGAAACCACCATTAGCTCATTTCGAGCAACCACACTAGAATCAACCTATGGAAGACGAAGTGTCACAAATTAGAATCCACTTATTAGAAACTACCTAGAAGCCAACTGTGGAAGACTAAGAGTCGCAACTTTGAATTCCATATTAGATGTCCCTTTGGGATTTTTGAACTTTGATCTCCACAATGAGAACTCAATGCTTTAACCAATAGAACACAACCCCTTGGACCATATTAAAATATTTAAAAAATTAGAAGCAATTATATCTTATCATTTTAATTATGACAAGTTCCAAAATTAAAAACAATTATATCATTTCATTTCAATTATGACAAGTTTCTAAATTCAAATTCAAGACAATTTTATTAAAATATTTTAAATATTAAAATTGACTAAGTTTCCAAATTCATATAAGAAAATAGAAACTATTCTAAAAATTCATATTAAAATATTTTTAAAATAAGAAACAATTATATCCTACCATTTCAAAATATTCTAAATAAAACTGTATTTTTATAATACATTTTAAAATAATATATCAATATTATGAATTATAATACTATATAATATATATAATTACCTATTCTATTTTTTATGGTTTATTTTTTTGTAGTATAGCGAGAAGACTTCTTACAACAATCGCTTTTGACTTAGTCAATTCATGCCATCTAGGCAACAAGACCACATATTAGCTAAATAGAGTACTAGTGTCTATGATCCATATAAATAACATTGACCCATATGTACATCTAAAGGAACCATATACATTGACGAATAACATATATACTCTATGTACAAAAAACTGATCCATATACATCATATTGCTCTATATATAACAAAAATGCGTCTAACATAATCTACTGCACAAAATGAAGGTAACATCCTTTTTACTCCTTAATTCACACTCTCCACCCATATAATGTTTCTATTCCATTGCATTGTTGTTGTTGCAACTAGCTGGACTGTCTACTATTGCCTTTCCACCTTCCTAGCTTCGTTGATTTTGTTCATGAAGGCCTCCAGTGCATTCACAAATGGTGATCTATCATTGTAGTTACACATTCGAAATACCCCTCCAAGGAGATTCATTCAGCCTCCCCAATCTGAACTAACTTTATGCCAACGACTATCGTTTAGACAACCTTTTGCATGTAGGGGATAAGGATGCTTGTCTTGTGTGGCGAGTTTGGGAGGGGCCCCTATCCTTTAATCAACAGAAGAGAGATTTGTTCCCTGGCAACTATATAGTCTAGTCTAGTCTAGTTTAGTCTACTATTCTCTATCTTGAATTTGGACCATGTGTAGCCATGAGATAATTCTGATAGGTAGACTCTAGTGATTCCATCCTTTATAAATCTTTCGAAATTCTTCTTCTCTAGCTTAATAATAATGGTGACCTGCATTTCAACATTGTAAAGGATGTGTCTTCTCAAAGGCCAAGTAAGCAACCTACTCTTACCTTGAAATTTCTCTTCATTTTTAAGGGACCGAATCATCCACAGAATCTCACATGATAACAGAGACCAAAGTAGACTACTATCTTTTTTAATACTATTATTGAATCAGAAACAACATCATGATAAGAGAAACTGTCAAAAAAGTTAATTCCAAAGTTGTTACAAATCTCTTTAGCTATAACACAGTCAAAGAAGATATGCATAATAGATTCAACAACCCTAAAAATACTACAAATAACAGTATCTTGTTGCTTATTCTTAATAGGTAATCTATGAAGATTAAATAACCATTTAAAAAAATTCATCTTGGGTGTGATATTACTACCCCATAAATAGGAAAAGACCTTACACCAATCATTATTACTACAATTCAAGTTCCACACAGAATTAATACAATCAATCAAATCAACATTACTGCATAAAGAATCACAAACCGATTTGGCTTTGGTGTTCTTCAGCAGAGTACCATCCACCCATTTGAAGAGCTTAAATATATCATCCTCCACAAAGCACCGCTTGGGGAGTTGGAGACAAGAATTGGCCTCCCTCAATACGGAGTAATTCCTCTTGTTAGACAAAGGAAAGTGGAATTTTTGACAGCTATCATTCCAAGAAATTAGCTAAAAATTAATAATAATATCATTAAAACAACAAATACCTTTGAGATTCCATTTTTTAGCTAAACAACCTTGGACGAGGGCTAGGTGCCTACCTCTGTGGTATAAGTTCCACTAAATGGACCTCGCGCCACAAAGGGTATTATTATTACTGATGGTTCCATTATGATAAATTAAGCTTCTAATATTTCCACATGCCTTCCATATAACCTTGAAGACGCTAGATCCAACTGGGGAGACAAGGAAACTACTAGTATTGAGGTCACTAAAGCGGGGGGCAACTTCCAGGTTTTAGATTGTTTAGGTACATAAAGTCTAATGTTATTTCTAATTAGAACCTTCCATGGTTCATTGCCCTCCGAGGCATGAAATATCCATTTAGCCGCTAAGACAATCCCCTGCATCTTAAGGTCCTTGAGACCTAGTCTACCCATATTCTTGCTCAGACAACACCACTATCATTTAACCGAGTGCCACTTCCAATTAGCTTTACCATCTGACCACAAAAAATTCCTAATTACTTTCTACATATAATTGATCTCATAATCGTTAAACACCCACATAGAGGCATAATAAAGGTTATAAGAAGAGAGGATCTTCTAACAACCATAAACATGTATTCTTTATTCCATCTACTTAGCTTATTTTCAATCTTCCCTTTGATCCACAACCACGTTTCTTTTAGACATGGATTGACTACAAAGGGTATACCAAGGTATCTAAATTTCTTAGAGGTGTTGTTCCATTGAACATGTACTTACTGAGCCACATAGGGAGAGCAGCATCCCATCCAAGCAAGGTGAAATTGGCTGATGATATCTTGGCCCCTGAGGCATCACAGAAGAGATTCAGTTTCAAAGTCAATGAGTCCATGTTTGCCTCATAAATATCTAGGAACAATGTTTATAAACTAAATGTTGATCAGATCTTCTTTATTAGGTAGAGAGGTGCCTTTGACCTTTGGGGAGTAGCAAGAGTCTCTAAAGAAAGAGAAAATAGCTTTAGATGCTATAAAAAATAATGCGAGGGAAAGTGGGCACCCTTGCCTAATAGATCTCTCTAGAGTAAGGGGTTGGGTATGGAAGCCATTGACCTCAACCTACACAAAGGCATCTTTTAGCAAAATCTGAATCATCTAACAAAATTCCTTAGGAAATTGTAATGCTTTTAGGTAAGGAAAATCCATTCAATCTTGTTGTATTCTTTCTCAAAATCAATTAAGAACATTGCGACATTTTGATTGATGCACTTAGCCCTATTCATGGCTTCCCAGTTGGTGATGAGATTGTCAAGTATGTATGTGCCTTTGATGAAACTAGTTTGGGTATTACTCACAAAGATGGGCAGAATATCCACCAACAACGCAATTATTTTTTCCAATATATTTTAGGACATATTTAGCAATGTAATAGGCCTTCAGTTTTTTATGAGGGATTTGTCTCCATCTTTAGGGACTAGCTTAATCACCCCCTTATTAATTTTATCCCCCAACAAGCCCCTATTCAACATTTCCTCATATACCTGTAGCAAGTCCATGCCTATCCACTCCTTAGTTTCTTTGTAAAACTCAATAAGAAGCCTATTAGGACTAGGGGGCATTGTCATTGTTGAGGGTGTTGATGGCCTTATTGATCTCCTCAAGTGAGATTAATTTCTTGAGAGCATTAGCCTGCCCCTTTGATATCGTCCCCGGGATGAGAGATATGCATTTCTCTCTTGCATTTTGACTAGCTAGGAAATTCCCCTTAGAGGAGAATAGCTTCTGATAATATAGGAAAAAAGCTTCTTTAATTTCACCCTTGTCCACCAGTTCTTTACCCTCTTCCCTTGAAATTCTATCAATTATTTCCTTAAATTATTTCTGCCTCGACATATTGAAAAAGAACTTGGATCCCTTGTCCCCTTGCTCTAACCAATTCATTTTGGCCCTCACCTTGAGCCCTTAGATATTTTTAGTCTAAAGGCTCCTAAGTACATCTCTAGTGGGCCAAAGAAGTTAAGAGGTCAAGCTTGGCGAGGTCCATCTGGTTTTGGGACTCAACAACTAATAAGTTCTCAACCAGGTCTCTTTCTAGCTTCCTCTCATCTTTGGCTTTCTTCTTCCTAGCTGTTTGAAATAGGACCCTCCGACAGTTGACATTGTTGATCCACCTATCAATGGAAGATGGACTGTGGCAATCCCATTTATTAATTTGCCTAATCATATAGACGACACACGTAGTATCTTGGTCCTTAAATAGGCTAGTGTTGAGAATAAAGTTGTCCTCTCTTTTAGTAGATGTGTCAGAATGATAAGATGATGATCTGGTAGAGTGTATGGGCATACTGTAACTACAGTCTCATCATCCTCCCGCTTGAAAGAGAAGAAGGATCTCTATTAGCATATAATTTGTCTATCCTACAATATATCCTCTTCCTCCCTTGTTGGTAGTTGCACCAAGTGTTCTAAATGGACCTATATCGATTCCTTTTACCTTCAAGAGGATCAAAGTGTCTAAGCTTTACCTTCATCCTTGTCCAATAGACCTTCTCACCACATTTCCACTCTAAACCCAGCCCTCCTAGTTTATCCTCCTAATGCTCAATCATATTGAAATCCCCTCCAATTATCTAGTGGATATCCAAGAGTGTACACATCCATTTCCATAATTCAACTCTTCCTCTATAGTCATTTGATGTGTACAGAGAGAACACTCCAACTTTAGCATCATGATTGTTGATAATGGACGATAGAACCCTATTACATGGGGAAGACCCATTATCAGTGACCCAATTACCCCATTTTGCCACCTATTAGGACAACAACCCCCCCTTTTCCTTTATCATGTTTAGCGGAAAATTGGCTTTCATATTTTCAGATGTATCTGAGGTTAACATCCAATGTGAACTTAGTGGCTTTTACTTACTAAAACAACATAATATTAGTATGTTTGTGTTGGTTCAAGAATATCTTGACCACATGCTTCTGGTTTGGGGATTCTAACCACCTAGCATTCCATGATATGCAATGTAATTCCACAAGACACATTAGAAAGAGATATGAATTGCAGCCTTAAAGTTGTCAAAGCATTTAGGAAGCTCTTTGTTCTTGTTTAATGAACTGACCATTTCGACAACGATTAAGATCTCGTGGTTTTTTTTCTTAGGATTTTTTCTAATGTCTTGACCTAAAAGTTGCTCCTCCTTAGAAACAAAATCACTGGATATCAACTTTGTTTCTAGATCTGACTCTAATGGGTGAGTATCAGTGGTGATTGCACTAAGACCCACACTAGAGGATTCATAGGGTACTATGGTCAACTCATGGGCCTCATTAGGAACCTCATGTCTAACAAGGGGATCATCAGTAATAATATCAAAAAAATATTCATTCTTACCAAGACTAGAGTGAAGGATATCATTGGCAGGAATCAAGATACTATAGAATTGAGTTGATGGCTTTAGTCTTCTTCTCACCAAGGGGAGAGATATGATCTTCCTCCGAGGGCGAAAAATTGCAACTATCGATCTCACCATCTTGGGGAATCACCATCTTAGATTTTGCAAGAATACTAAAATTGTTTAAAAGCTTTAGGGAGACAATTCTCCCTTTGGGGTTAACCAAACTATCTATTTCACTTAGCTTCATAATAACCTAACTCTTCTCTTCAATATTCCTAACTATAGATTTAACAAGGGAGTAATTATCATTTTCAATCACACTAACCACCGACGACTTAGGTTGAGAGTCATCATCCATTGGAGCAGATAAATGGAAGATAGAGGGGGACTCATTAGGAGATTGTCATTAGGGAACTCAGGGGGTAAACCATTAGAGGTGTCATTCGCTTTACCAAGAGGCTTGTATTTCATATGAATATGGAAACTCCTCTAGATATGGCCCTCACATCTACATAAAAAGCAAACATTAATCCCACCAAGGGTTTCAATAACACATGCAATAGGTTAATTTTAATGAATCTGGGGAGGCCTTTGCTCGAGTTAATTGAAATTAACACTTGGTATCCATGTGGGGAACAAGGGATTGGGTATTATCCACCCTAAGAACCTCCCTGATAAACTCTAGCATTTGAGGGATAATGTTCCAAAACAGAGGAAGGAGATTCTTAACCACAATCCATCTAGGGCAAGATAGCGCCAAGATTTCATCACAAACCGCTTCAAGCGACCATTTGAGGGCGCTAAAAGTGCAACTCCCAATGATCGAATAATGTCTCTCAACCAAAGTTCCAGGACTCACCAAAACTCGGCGAGTCACGGGTCGAGTCACCCTCGGCGAGTCCTGGGTGGCTCAAACCCGGACTCGGCGAGTTTTGGCCGAGTCCTGGCGAGTCCTGGAACTCGGTGACTCGGCTCGGACCCGGCGAGTCCTGAGCCCAAAACTCGGCCGGCGTAAACAACCGAAAAAAGCAAAAAAAAAACATTTAAAAAATGGTTTTGCTTGCTTTTTTTTTCATTTATATTTTTAGCTTAGTTGTAAAAGGCATCTCATTTCATTCTATTGAAAAAATAGGAGGAGAAGAGTGAGTTGTGAGGAAAAAGAAGAGAGCATAGTAGGGCAACCAGCAAGGAGGAGGAGTAGAATTTCTTAATACTTGCATTTGGTGCATCAAAAGCTTATTAGAGAGGATTGGAAAGAGGTTGCATTTCATTTCAACCTTCTTATAAGAGGTAAGATTTATATTTTTTGGTTTTTTTGGTCTTTTATAAGCAAAATTTACATTTTTTTTGTTTTCTTAAAACTTAAAAAAATCAGCAAACCCTACAATGTACATTTTTTTTGTTTAAAAATGTACATTGTAGGGTTTGCTGATTTTTTTATGTTTTGAAATGAAAAAACAATCTACATGGTAGGTTTGCTAATTTCTTTGAAAAAAATGATGCAAATTCTATTACATTGTTTTTTGTATCAAAATCAGAACATTGCTATTATATTTTTTTTTGTATTAATTTATAATTTAACAATGGACAAATATTCATTTTTTTTGTAATTGTGTCTTATTCCAGCAACCTTCAACTTTTGAAAACAATGTCTACTTCCAGTCCTCCTCATAGAGCAATCCCAGGTAGAAAAGATCCAGCTTGGAAATATACAGAACCTTTTCCTGGGCAAAAAAAAGGAGAGGCAAAATGTAAATTTTGCAAAACAATCTTTCATGGAGGCATAAATAGATTGAAATACCACCTTATCGGCATACGTGGCCATGATGCAGAGCCTTGCACAAAAGCACTTCCTGAGGCTATTCGCGAGTGCCAAGTGCTATTAGAAACATTTGAGACTTGAAAAGAAATAAAGAAGAGGCAAAGGGAGAAGTTGGCTCAAGCTAGCATTGGTTGTGTTGGAGAGGCCTCTTCCATGCCTTCATATTGTCCTAGTGGGAGTGCTAGTGCTTCTGTTGCTGGTAGTGTCAGTGCTAGTGGTGGTATCAATGCAACTCCAACCATTGGTCCTAGAGTTCGTAAATCTAGGATGGATTCATATTTTGAGCCACGCACTACTCCTGGTGCCCAACCTTCACTTGAGAGCATGGCTTGGAACAAAGAGGTACACAATAAGGCTAAAGCTGCAATTGGAAGATTTTGGTTTTATTGCAATATTCCATTCTTCGCAGCCAGGTAATTCCTTTTAGTTTTTATTTGATTGTTTTAAGTTTTTAAGTTGTTAATATTCTTAATTTGTTTTGTGACTTTGTGATTGTCTAAGACTCTAATTTTATAATTTTATACTTATCTTATTTAATTTATTTGTGATAGGTCTCCTTATTGGCAAAGCATGGTTGATGCCATTGCTATTTGTGGGGCAGGTTTCAAAGCCCCTTCTGATTCCGAGATAAGTGGCCCAATCTTGATAGAATCGGTGGCTGATGTAAAAGCCACATTAGAGGAACATCGAGAGATATGGAAGAAGAAGGGTTGCACCATCATGACCGATGGTTGGACTGATAGGAGAAATCGGACACTCCTAAATTTTCTTGTTTCTTCTGCAGGTGATTGAATAACTTGAATTTTATTAAATGATTCTTATTCGTATTTTTTTTTTGCGTTGAGATTTATTGAATGATCATTGATCACTGTTTTTGCTTTGTTTTCAAATTTCAGGTGGCACCATGTTCATTAAGTCCATTGATGCTTCCGCACATTCTAAAAATGCCACTTACCTATGTGAGGTTATAGAGGAGGTCATATATGAAGTGGGCGAGGAGAATGTAGAACAAGTGGTGACCGATAATTCAGCAAATTATGTTGCTGCAGGTAAACTTTTGATGGAGAGGCACCCATCTATATTTTGGTCTCCCTGTGCTGCCCATTGCATTGACCTCATGTTGGAGGACATTGCTAAGATTTGCATGGATCAGGACATGTGTAGAGAAGGCAAAAAATATTTGCAAATTTGTATACAATCATGCATGGGTCCTTAACTTAATGAGGCAATACACGGGGCAGAAGGAGTTGGCTTGTCCTGGAATCACTAGATTTGCCACTAACTCCATCACACTGCAATCCTTGATTCGCAGTAAGGCAGCTTTGAGACGTATGCTTGTTGGTGAGGAGTGGACTTCCTCATCCTATGCTACGAGTGCTGTAGGAGTTGATGTTGCAGATTACATTTTTGATGAGCCAGGCTTTTGGACCCCTTGTGCTGAGATCGTGAAGGTAAAATTTTTAAGCATTCTAATCTCTACCTTATGTTTTAAGTTTTAAGTTTTTATTTTTATTCGTATTTTTCTTTTATTTGCTTATTTTCATTTACAATTTCACACTTACATTAACTGATATTACATATTGTTTCACAATATTTGCAGTTCATTGAGCCCTTGTTAGTTCTCCTACGTGTTGCTGACGGGGAGAAGCCCGCAATGGGCTACATATACGAGGGCATGGATAGGGCCAAGGAGGGCATCAGATCTGCCTATGAAGGGGATGAGAGTAAGTATCGTCCCATTTGGGATATCATTGACAGGAGATGGCAGACCCAGCTTCACAGGCCCCTTCATGCAGCTGCTTATTACCTCAATCCGGCATTCCATTTCCGCCCTGATTTCAAGGCGGATGAGGAGGTTCTTAGTGGGCTCTACTCAGTGATAGAGCGAATGTCGCCTGGTCATAGCAGCAATATAGTCCAGGAGCTAGAGGCTTTTTCTAATGCTGAAGGGGAGGTCTTCTCTCGTATGCTTTGCAAAGAAAATCGGACAAAAATGCAACCAGGTAAAATGTATATTTTAAGAAATTAAGAGCATAATTTTAATTATATGTTATTCAATTTGTTATTAATTATTAAATGAGGCTGATTTTGTTTTCCTTTTTCTCATCTCAGATAGGTGGTGGCAGATGTTTGGTCCTAAAACACCAAATCTTCAACAGGTAGCCATTCGTATTTTGAGCCAACCATGCAGTGCTTCCGGTTGTGAGCGCAATTGGAGTATGTTTGAGCACATACACTCCAAGAGGCGCAATAGATTGTCTATGGAGAGGTTGAATGATCCAGTCTTTGTTCATTACAACCTCCGTCTTAGACACAAACAGGTTATGGACCATGACAGCACCCCGATCACGCTAGAGGAGGTTGATCCAGAATCTGAGTGGATCAGTGAGGCTACAGATCCTATGTTTGGTGATGAGGACTTAGATTGGATCGACGAGGTAGATAGAGAGGCTGAGGTTGTAGCCATGGCAGAGGAGGAGGTTAGAGCGCGAGGAGAGCCAGAGCCAGAGCCAGAGCCAGACACAACTGATCTTTGTGAGGGTAGAATGGAGTCACGAGCAGAGAGTATGGCTGTTGATGCATCCAGGACCTACCTTAGGGTTAGACGCCTTCGTAGGAAGGACCCAGGCTCCTTTGAGCCATAGACTTGTAGTTGTTTTACTTTTGATATATGTGTGGAACTGGAACATTTGAATTTTGATGTCATGGATTTGATATTCCATGAGTTTTGTAATATTTTTACATTTGACACTATTTATATATCTATGGTTATTGGTTGCTATTTCCTTCAGCTACAATTTGCGTTTATACTAATGTGATCGATGTATACTTGTGTATGTGATCAAATTAACTTCTATTTGATGATGTTATTGTGTATTTAAGGTTTGTTTAATAAAGGGTGCATGAAACAAGTTTTAAATCCTCAAAAATCGCTAAATTTCTTGGGTTTTTCACTTTGCCGAGTCCTACCGATCTGAGTCCCGAGTCCCGAGTTGAGTCACCCTTGCCGAATCCGCGCCGAGTCCGAGTCCCGTTTCTTTGCTCTCAACAACCCCCACCTGAGATTTAGCATCATTTAAAAAAATAAAAAATAAAACCTTTTTGTGTCATTCTACAGAAGGAAAATTGAAACCCCAAATTCTTAGCCCAAACACTTTTAAGCCATTCATCAAGAAATTTATAAGTCGAGCACTTAGTAACGTCCACGACTGCCAGAAATACAAAAATGCTTTTCAAATAAGATTTATCATGATTCAAAACATTAACCATTTCGGGATTAGGAACAACACAAAGCCTAGAAACCGTAGAGGTAGGTTGCTTACCTCCTCCTCATTCTAATTCTCCATTACCTCCAAAAAGGGAAACAATACTAGACTTGAATTTAGAAAAGTTAGGAATAGAAATACGCATTTCTATGAGAGCAAACTTTAAAGATTTGGTTTCGTTTGCAAGGGAACCTCTACACTACCTTCACTAGTTGAATTAATTGCTAAATTAATCGGATTTCCATCCATATTGGTCGGAGGCCACCAATCGACTACATGACATTAATAGTCTGCTTGGATGAACTGAGAGAAAACCACACAACATACAGAAGAATTGAATGTAGAGAAAAAAAAAAGATAAGACAGGCTAGTTACTTGCGTGGAGGAGGCCATAATCCCTCCTTCACAGAATCGGCGACCCCTACGCTAGGGTTAAACCCTATTCTCACACCTCATCCGTTGTTCGCCTCAAAGCCAAATTCATCCTCATTATTAAATATCGAATCCTATGCATATTTTCATTTTTTATGGTTTATTAATAATTTGAAATGTCATATGTACAGTTTTAGAAAATTATAGGATGTCAATACATATAGTTCAATAATTTTTTAAGCTTTCATATACGATCCAAAAGTGAAAAAACGATCATTTAGACCATTAAATTTCAAGCCTAGTTGGTACTGTTGAGTTTGTAAACAAAATCAAGTAGAGTTAATTAGAAATATAGCATCTCACTTGCACTAACAACATGCCATATCCCACTTGCACTTCTGAGATAGTTAATTTAAATTTTATTTAATATTAGATAAGAATCTAAGATTAAAATGTCAAATATATTCAAATAAATATTGATTTTTTTATCACTCTATGAACCACTCTTTTAACTTTATTATCAATAATCTTTTCACTCAAATTGAGTGCATTAAAAGACAACAATAACCATCAAGATTATCATAAATTTCATGCCAACATCTGAGCTATTTCCCATTTGAAATTTTGCAAATAATAGGCAAAACTCACAATTCTCAATTACACTGTTGTTTATATAATCAATTGGGCATCCATATGTATCATTCATGATGCCAACTACAAACACTTGTAGCCTTTGAACCTTTATTAAGGACAATTATAGCCTTTGAACCTTCTCTCAAACACGCACTACCAAATGACATTCAAGCATTTCCATTTCAAGTCTCCCTAATTTTACATTGAATGTTCACAAAAGGACTAATTATAGCTCACATTTAAACATAAATTGACATAGCATTGGATGTTCACAACATGATACTATATTCATTTGGATAAACTTTGGATCTAATGTAGTAACAATATAATACATAGTCTAGACAAATTAACATAACAACAGAACATTCTAGTTTGAACAAATTAATGGTTAAGTACTATATGCACAATATTTTTTTATTAAAAATAATACTTATGTGAGGTAAAAACATAATCTATTGTCAAACATGAATTTGAAAAACTATATCATGGATAACCAATCACCTTTGAATCTAGAAAAGTAAACGGTTGAATAAGGTACATGTTAGATGTTATTCAATAACACTGTAATACATAACAATGGTATATTTGAGGAGATGGAGAATGTGAAGACTAGGCTGGATGAGATGGAGAACAAGATGAAGCTTATGATGAAGTTCAACACCAAGATAATGCATAAGTGTCCTACCCTCTTAGTCCTTCATGGTCAAGATTTGAAGAAGCGGGCAAAAGGAGAGGATAGTTTGCAAAAGTTTCACAATATGTATAAGTTCCTCTATGAAGATTGGTCTCTCTCATTTCCTAGACTATTTTTGTCTCCTATTGTTTAATATTTATCTATCTAAACATTGTTCTTTTTGTTAATATCTTGTTAGAGTGTTGCTATGGCATGTTTTGGGTTGTTTTTGCTTTTCCTTTTAGACTACTCTTGTAACGGGCTTAGAACCCCAATTGCCCACTTACCATAATAAAAAGCAATAACATACTTGATTGAAATATAATTTAGTAATATTGTAATAAATATTCTAGAAGAATTGCCTCATATGGAATGAATATTCAAAAAAAGCCTATTATTATAATACTATATTTCATGTTATAGTTAAAAGTCATTTGACCTTTAACACATCCTTTGAGTAAAAAGTATAATTTAGGTATTTTTCATCAACTTGAATCAGCTCCTTTTTTGCATCTCTAGCTCTTTGATGAACTTCGGCTAATTTGGAAACTGCCTTGTTAATGAATGCCTAATTTGGACCATACGAATATTTTTATCAATTATTGTGAATGATATGAATGTAAATATTATTAAAGATGCCTTTATGATTCCTTATATTTCTTTCAAAATCACTAAATAATTTATTTAGTTGGACAAACTAGACAATTCAAGTTACATCAACGCTTGATAATTTTGGTGGTTTTCCCTTCTTATTCTTAAAAATTATTGCCAGAATTGATTCAGTTCTATTAAAAAATAGTAATGATAGATTATTCTTTCAAAGAACCCTTGGACATCTATCATGGTCTTAACACTCAAAGTCTTTTACTCTTTGGAATATTTTCCTTGCCTTTAGTTATAATCTAAGTTACCAATTCTAGCATGGATGCAGGTATAGGTATCAAAACCTTATATGACAATATGACTAAAAAATACTTGGATATGAGTACAAGAATATGTGTGTGTGCATGTGTGTATGTGTATGTGCATATGTGTTTGTGTAATAAATAAAACAATGATTGTCATTATTGTCAATAAAAAATATTAAATATCTCATAATTTGCAAAAGTAAAAAATGCTCATAAATTGATAATTCAATTATTTGTCAAATGTCAATACATAATGAAAATAACAATCAACATTGAATAATATTGGTATTGGTCTTCATCAAATGCATCAATCTAACATTTGGTTCAATTTCACTTGAACCACAATAAGTTACAATGCCACTTCCACTAGCCATTACTATACAAGCTACTCATCTAAATATATTTGTTGGCAAGTTGTGCAACAATAATGTCTAAGTCAACACACTCAAGAATTAGACCCAATTCCTCATCACTCCTACAATGTAATCAAGTTTCTTATGTGACGAGATCCTAAAAGCTAGAGTGTGTCTGGGAGTGGAGACCACAATGGGGATTAGGGGTAGCACCCATCATGCTGTTTTGGGGGCAACACCCCCAACAATATTGAGGGCTAGCACCCCTCGTGCGGATCTAGGACCAACACACACAATGGGATTTGGGGGTGATGCCCCTCACAGAATCTAGGATAGTGCCCTTGACGCATTCCCTATTGTGATACATGACGAGGTCGAGGGGTAGCACACCTGCCACCAAGCTCGAATTAAAGCTTTTGAAACATCGCAAACCTTCATGAGACATGCCATTCTCACAATTTTATCACTTGAAGGTGAAATTATGTATGCATGCATTTGTTTTTTAATAATACTGTTTTTAAAATATAACTTTTTTTTCATAATTTTTTTTTTGGGACAGCATAAGTGTATGAGCACAGTGAGACCAAATCAAACTGCTGCCGAAACTCGGAACTAAATAAACATACCCAGTAACATAAATTATAATCTATATTCCTCATGTTTAGCTCCTTTGTGCAAGTTAATCAATATGCCTCATTGTGATTTATCAAAAATATCTTCTACAACCAAAATTGGGATTTTCTTTAAGTATTCTCATTCTTCCCATATAGCGTATGCATTAATTTATATTTTATTTTGGACTATTATTCTATTTGAACTCTTGGGGTGTGACTCTTTCCACCACCTTTTTTGTAAGTATGTGTTTATAAAGTAATATAGATACATATTCATCAAAAAAATCAGGGACAAGAAAATGATACATTTGAATAAATTTCAATATCTTGATCTTGTCCCTAATTTCTTAAGATTTAGAAGATACATATTTATGAGAGATAGGAAGTTTGATCTTATATATTCATAAACAAATTTCAGGTGAATTTATTTTTAACAAGCTTAAAAACATACAGAAGAGTAAGGCAATGATGATATCTTGATTGAAATATTCACAAAAAAGCTCATCAGAGCTACATAGTTTCAAAAAGGAGGTTAGATATCATTTCCATAAACATACTTCGATAAGAATTTTTGAACAAGAAGCTTAAAAAACATTAAAAAAATAAGACAATAATAATATCTTAATTAAATATTCACAGAAGCTTCCCAGAGGTTCATAATTTGAAAAAGGATGTTATATCTCACTATGGTCAAGTGGGGAATTTTTTAGTAACACGATAAATATTTTTCTTGAATGTTCAAAAAGGTTTTCCAGAAATCCATGATATGAACATCGAAAATGCTTCTCTGGGCTTGTATTCTGGTGCTGTATGTCCAGCTCCCTATAAAAAAAATCGTTTCATTATCAACTCTTCAATATCAAAAAGTAATGGCTTTCTAATCAGAGATATAATTAAACAAACCTTTCAACAATCTTAACTAAAAGTAGGATTAAAATTTCACCTTCACAGTTGCAAATGTAAGGTTGTGATCATATGCTCTTGTGTATCTAGACACCACATGCAGCAGGCATCATTATTTCATTCTAAAACTAAATAAGCATTTTTTGGGTACAAATATAAGGATCCATACCACCAACTTAAATCTTGCCTTTCATACAATTGAATAGAAAACAACTTTATAGTCTTACCCAGCAACCTGTCCATCTACAAACCAAGACCTCCATTCCTCAACTATTGAATACCCTAATGATCTCACCCAGGCCTCAGTTCCAACATATGGGATAACCAAATCATGATCACCACTGTTACAATATTTAGACACATCAAAATCTATCTAATGTAGTTGTGATTTTTGAGTATATATATATATGGCAGCTCAAAAGTAAATGCAACAAGTAACTTCAAATTGGATGAGTTGAAAGCCTTCTAACAAACATGACATGTAAGCAAAAGGATTTTTTTCATATAGCAGCACTTCACCTGTAGATCAAAGCATGATAACCTCTCTTGGTTAGATTTTTGTGATATATAATCACACTTGTAACATCACGTTTATATTTAAAACGAGGAGTACATCTTTTCCACACCCCTGTTATGTTCTCCTACAAAGAAATGAAGATAAAAAAGCAAGCGATGGCCATTAATGTCTCATTAAGCTACAATATTTGAACATACAATCATGACACATAAAACAACAAGAGTTAACAAAATGATAGAGAACAGATTATAACACTACAATATATGCTTGTGAGAACATGATAATTTAGTCCTTTAAAGGCTTATGTTCATTGAGTGTGTATTTGTATATATTTTCTATATAATATATTTATGTTTGTGAGAACATGATAATTCAGTCATAAACCAAGCTAGTTAATTTGATGTTTGTATATAAGTTGTGGTCTATGAGTTTCTAATGCAAGAACATTTAAGGTGTAAGAACAATCTTGCATCAATTGAAAATATTTTCTTTCATGTTTGTTTTGTTATGCAGATCGCCTATACGTATTATAGTCATCAACTCTTACCGCAAAGGTAAATTATCATCACAAAATTTTATTCTTTCTATAGTCCACATTCACAAAATAAACTACTAAAAAGTATTTCTACTATGTTGTATCCATTTGTATAGTAGGTGCATTCTAAAAGACTACATAATTATAGATTGTTTTCTCATTGGCTAATGCCATGTTACTTGTCAAATTCACTGGAGGAAGGTCTACTTTAGTTGTGCATCAAATATTTGAATCTCGGACCAATTCTTAATCTCATTCATAAGGTTATTGGTCCCAAGGAAGTTGATGATTAAGATCAAATTGAATTTTAATGTATAATCATCTTAGTAGGGATCATGTACACATTCCCTTGTGAAGAATGAAGGCAAAATCATTTAATATCGTTATATGGAGAAAGACAAAAATTTAATTAATGTGATATGGGTAGGTATTCGGGGTTAGGAAGAATGCATAGAAGGGGGAGGAGTGTATATAAGTGACATTCCAAATCATCTACAAGTCACTATGCATAAGCCAATTAAAGTGTCTCATTCACCATTTTGATCTTGCTAAGGTAATGAAGCTAGCTTTTTCCTACACCATATAATCTTTTATTATGTCAAAGCCTCATAATCTTGAGGGTTTCTACTTAATCTCAACTCCAATATAGTTAACAAAAAAACAATGATCACACCAAAACAGTGCAAGTTCAATACAATACTTCCTAAAACCAATTATTGCAAACCTTTTGGTAATACCGTGACCCTACCTAAAAGAATCACTTGGTATCTCTAGAACCCTTCCATTAGAATTTAGATTATGTATAATATAATTGAGATAGTTTTTATTAAGGGGATTCACTATTAGAGTTCAAGTGGCAAGGGTTTGGGGATTGAGATGTATAAGTACTTTTAAACCAAATTTATGTACAAACATATTTGTTAGAGCTCATCTATGTTTTTTGTATCAAGAAGTTAATGTATGGATGGTAATCAAAACTAGTTTTGAGTTAGATGTAGGTGTGGGCAATAAGCATAGTTGATGAAATATCCCAAACTCGGATATTGCTTCAAATTTGATATGGGTTTTCGTTTTTGCTCATGTTTTGTCACATCATAATGTAATCTTGTGACATGCAAACATGCAGATTGAACATGCAAGATGAACAATATAGGTTTTCAAGGAAATCAAACTAGTGAAATATGGAGAATCTAAATATCCCAAACTCAAATATTGCTTCAAATTTGATATGGGTTTTCGTTTTTGCTCATGTTTTGTCACATAATAATGTAATCTTGCGACATGCAAACATGCAAGATGAACAATATAGGTTTTCAAGGAAATCAAACTAGTGAAATATGGAGAATCTAAATAAGCCAATGTAATTCTTTTGATATAGAAATTTATTGTTGTTTGCAAACACATGCTATTGTTACAAATCAGAAAATGCCTAATGCCATCAAGTAAGACATAGTCGGAATGCCTCCATACATAAAATAACAAACCCTCTAAAAATTTGCAAGATAAATCATCGAATCTCTATCAAAACTGATCAATGATGTGCAATTGTGAATCCTGAGATGAATTCACCAAGTGGGCTAATCTGGGTTTCCGTCCAAATAGCCAAATCCTCTAGGGTTTATGTCCTACGGTTTACAAAACCTGCAAGCTAAAGCTCTCAAGCTCTCAAGGAAAAGTTTCTTTGAAAATAACAACTCAAGAATGAATCCTCATTGCACATTTTCCTCCTTTTATGATACTTTTCCTTTTCGAAGCTAATACTTTATTTTATTTCTCTTTTAAATTACTTTTCCCCTCAAAAGTGACTTTATGTTATAATTTGTCATTGACATTATTATAAAGTCCCTTTATAAAATAAAGTATGTCTATTTGCTAATTAATTAAATTTAAATAATCCCATCGGACTCAATACTATTTAACATTTAATTAATTAATCCAACTTGGAGAAAAGGGGACATTACAGTTGATAGGGTACAAATAATAAGAGGATATAAAAATATAACCAAAAAGATAAGTAAATAGGATATGTAGTGAAAATGGGGAGGTATTTTAATTATACTAGTGTGTGCAAAGGGATATCAAAAACATTGATATGAATGGAAGAAATGAAAATTGAGGTGTTTATTAGTGTCCTATGAATGCATATGCTATTCCATTAGTTTAATAAGAATATTTCTAAGAAGTTAGTGTACCATATTTCTCCTCAACACTAAAACATTGCATCCTTGCTTGCTATAAATAATAATTCATTTCTTATTGTTACCCTAGCACTAGCTTGGGGAAGTTCAGTAGTAGATCCTAAACAAAGAGGAGAAAAGAGCATCATATTGTTTATTAACTTAGAAGATTTCATATTAAGGAACCACACACTAATTGTGCTTGTAATTCAACAACTTCATGTCAGGTCAATGGGGATATTTTTAAAAAGTACTTTAGAAAGACTTACTGAATAAAATAAAATAAATCTTTTCTAAAAGCAATATAACTCAACAAGTCCAGTTTAAACCCTATACTGAACTGATAGAGGAATTGAGACCATGACTAAGTGCTAAAAATAGCACTTACTAAAAATAGCATTTTGCTAAACATAGAAAAAACTACCCAAACCCTGAAACTGAAGATACTGCACATTGAACCTCATAGGAGACTAAAGCTATAATCAACTGCTAAAAATAGTGGTTTCTATAAATAGCAACTACTAAAAATAACAATTGCTGAAAATAGTAAGTCAACCAAAACTCTCAACTAACCAATTGGTATCCCAACTAACGCTTACTTAAAATAATAACTTACTAAAAATAATAAGTCTCAAACAAGTTGTTTGAAGTCGCTCCAAAGAGTGTCATTCATCTCCGTTAATCCGTCTAAACACACTGGCAACATTGAAATACCCCTATGATCCTGCTGACACCACCTAGAAAGCCAACACTAGATGCACCACAAGAGAACCAAAAAATGGGGAAATGACAAATTGTAGTGCTACATTTGGAGGGCAAGGACTAACAAGTGCCAAATAGGAGGCTGGAGGCACTAGAGGCTAGAGCAATTCATCATCTCAAGACAACTTCTTGCTCAAAGATGGTGCTTTTATAAGAGGCAAATGTTTTTGTTTTATTTTTTGATGTTAATAACATTAAAGAATTCATCTATGGTAAAGTTTTTTTTGAAGATAGGTGTAAAGCGGAAAAAATCGAACCCTAGTTGTTCTCCCCTCCCCAACTCCAAGGAGAGAGAAGGGAGATTCACTAGGGTTGATGGTTTTCACTTAGGAGGGACTTTACATTCAAAAGAGGGGTTGAAACCCACAAGATCCAATCCCACACAAAGCAAGATTGGATTCTAAATGAGTTTCAAGGGTTAAGACAGCAAGGCTTCCCTCTTTTGTAAAGAAATGTGGATAGAAGGATTAAGCTAGGAATACATAGAAAGTGAGAAAGATTCGCTTATAAACTGAGATAGGGATATGATATGAAGCTGCGGACCTGGAATTAGCAGTAAAATGTCGGGACGGTGCTATTCTACAAATTTGAGCAAAAGTTGACGGGCCGATGGCGCCCGGCGTGCACACGGTCCTCCGAAAAATCCGCGAAACGAAGGGGGATCTGTTCGTCTCTGCACAAGGATTCCAGATCTTCAATTTCAGCCGCGTACCTGCAACCTACACACAGAAAAGCGAAGACGATTGGGGGGTTAGGGATTAGGGGTTTGCCCTTAGGTCAAAACCTGGTTTTGGAATTAACCAAGAAATGAGAAATGCTGTAAATGTAAATGACTGTAATGTAAAACAAGTACTAGTACCTTGTTGTAAGGATGTTTGTAATGTATCCTTATATGCGAAGGTATAGATGTTGTTGTTTGTTGTATGTTGTATGTTGTAGCATGTGATCTCCTCTTCAATGGTTGAATCCTTGTCTTGAATGCAACACTTAGCCTTGAATGGAGACTTAGAATGATCAATTGCTTGAAGGAATGTTTGAATGCTTGAATGCTTGAATGCTTGAATGTTTGAGTATCGTTTCCACGCCTTTTTCCCTCATACCAAAATGAGAGAGGAAAAGTAGTTTATATACTTGTCAATTAGGGTTGATAGACTGATTTTCCCGACCTTAGGCCGACCAGGAAATGTTATTTTCCAATTTGCAAACAAAAAGACCCGAAGTCCCCTAGGAGACCAGGCCCAAAATAGGGCCAGGGACCAGGGCGCTGGGCGCCATGGTCCTGGGGGACCAGGGCGCTGGGCGCCCTAGTCCTGAAGGACCAGGGCGCTGGGCGCTCTGGTCCCACCTCCCAGGACAGCAGGGTGCAAGGAGGGATCAGGCAGGGTGCTGGAAAAATGCAGTTTTTGATGTTGTGAACAAGTTTCGGGGTCTCCATTCAGGTTCCGTGTTGCATCGCCATCGTGAAGACCCAAATGTGGTCGAAATTGCAAGTGTCACAATTTTAGGACGCTACAATAGGAAGGGATCTAGTATAAAGTCAACATGGATTGTTGCCCAAATAATTCCAAATAGGAAGGGATCTAGTATAAAGTCAACATGGATTGTTGTCCAAATAATTCAAAAGTCCATGGATCTTGGGAATAATATCCTTATGAGACTCAAAAAACAACTTAATGAAGCACTGTGGATGTAACTCGACATGGATTGTAGTCAAATAATTTGGGAGATCTATGATTCTGGAGTTCAAGGAGGTATTAATCCGGCAATTTGGATATTAGCTCAGTAGCTACACCTTTATGAGAAATATGAGGTAGCTTGATGGGGTTACTCATGGTCCAACAATTATTTTTCAAAGAAAAGCTTCCAAAGAATATGTATTTCTGTTTTTTCAATCACTAGTTTTTGTTGTGTGTAATGTAAGCCTTAAGGGAGGTTGTTGGAAAAATTAAGGTTTACATTTAAATAAAGTCACTTAAGTCACAGTTAGTAATTGGTTAGGAATTAGCTTCCCTTTGGGAAGTTGTACAGGAACACAATGTCTATATATAAACATTTGCATGATACTTTGTAATTCTGAATGATTAATAATATTATTTTATTTATTATTACTGTGCACATTATAGATTAAATAATTTTATAATAATTTTGCCTGCATTTTTCAACAAGTAACAAAGATATCATAACTCTAACATATTAAATAATAATAATTCAAAAGAGTATTAGCACCCTATAATTCGAACAATGTAGAAATAAGGACATTAAATTTGGTTCACCTGTCATGGCAGGGAATGAGTTAAAGAGACTACCGGCAGAGCATGAATTGTTTTCCTGACAAAAGGACTTTTTGCCCAGATATCCGAAAGGTTATATTTGTCCTGTTTCACAACATGAAGCATTACTTTAATAAAATGCATACAGTATTTGATAAACATTTAGCACAAACAATTCCTATCAGTACGGCAAGTGGATAATTCTTTAACACCAGCATTTGCATTTTGTTTATCATTCCAGACAAAAAACTGTTCTGTTTAAACTTAAAGATATCTTTATTAAAAACTAACAGCTACAGTCTGAAGGTTACATAGATTGAAACATTAAGCGTATACAAAGATTATACTCTTCTTGTATTGGATAGCTATACAAGAAGCCCAAAATAAAATTGGAGATGAAATCTTACTACATTGCAAATATAATATACTTTAAATATATGCCTGAGTGCAAAGTGCGCTATGCCATAACTTGAAAATTTGTTCAAACAAAGATGCTGTTTTCTTAGATCTCCTAGCACTTCTAGCATGAATAAATGAAGGCACCATGTTATTGGACGCTAATATGTAAATTCCCAGCTTTTTTGCAGGTTATAATAAGTATTAAATGCAAGTATCGTGTGCAAAGATGTATTAAAGTTAAACCATCTGCATTTTTTATTCAAGCCTCTGATTTTATAGATAAAAAGGATGAATTCGATTTACCAGAGAAGGGCAAGGCTTGTCTTCATAGCCAAAATGAAGGGGGATTCGGTGAAAACCATCTTCAACTGTAAACCTTGTGGACCAAACTTTTCTCCTTGCTTCATTAAGCTGATCTAGTACTTCCAATTTCTCGTATCCATTTGCTGGTTCTTTCTGGCCACTTAAATTTTCTTGCTTCATAGTGATGGGGTAACAACTTGGGTCGAGGATATTAGCAGTATTGAGATGAGAAAAAAATTGCTTTTTCAAAACAATATATTAAAACGAGTGTTAGAAAGAGACCAGGAAATTTATATTACTAAAATGTAGCAGTCATAGAAGTTAGGTAGCGGTTGTGAATTTCACCTCATATATTGACTGTACTTTGGATTGACATGAAGGATTTGTTGATGTATAAATACCATTGCAAGCCTGCTTTGTTGCCTGTCATATCAGAAATGTCATATCAAGTATTTTCTAGAATAATAAATGATTGAAATATTTGAGACATTATGGTATATATTTATCCAAAAAGTCCATTTCAAACTAGAATTCATGTTGTACCACAAAGTTGCCTTGTAATTGGCATTTGTGCACAAAAAAAGGCATAAATTGCAAACATTTAAGCTTTCAGTGGATCTTATCTACAGAAACCTCATATATTTCATCTGATATGAGGGCCATTCCATGTGCAAAGGGCACTTGTGCATTGTCAAATATATAATCTGTCTCCCCATTACCAATCAGATAGCCCTGAAAAATAGTAATTTAAGATATTAGTCTAGACCATCTAATCCTTAAAAAATGGTAATGCAAGAAAAATAGTTGGTCCATAGCCAAAAACACAAATTGGAGATACTGAAAAAAAGAACTTTGGCCTTTACTTAGTTCAGTTGAATAATTTGACCTTAATATTTAGGAGTGGTTTTGCACCGGCTTCAATACCTGAAGGAAATACATGGTAAAAGCAACCATGAAAATATTAATCTAAAAAACAAATGCAACAACTTCTCTCTTACTGAATAAAACTATTTTAGCAACATATTACAATGTTATATGCAACTAATGGACCATTTAGAATTCCTATATTTCTCCAAAATACAATATTGATGGGACATCCCAGCCTAGAATTTTGTAATTTGTGTCCTGAATTAAGTCTTTTATAGGTAAATTCATCTAGGCTATTCCTCGCTAATTCATTAAGTATTTTCTAGTAGAAATAGATATGACAATCACAAAATTATCTCTCATATTTGTAATTGAATTTTGTACCAAATCTATTAAACTTAAAATATATAAAAAAAATTCTTGATTAAAGATTAAATAACAAGCTAAATATTTCTCATCAAAGAGATTGGTTCTTACGTTAAATGTAATGTCCCCTTCTCAGTGATGTGCATTCAGTGGTCCATTGGCCTATTCCAGAAACCCGTAGGCTATTTGGAAAGGAGAATTAGGATTTCCAACTTATGTGGAGTTCTGCACGAGCTTTTTAGGATTTGTCAGGAGGGAATTCTTCAGTTTTGTCTATGGTTTCCTTCTGGGTTTTCAATGAACTCCAGGGTGGCATAACATGCAATTGACTCTTCGGTGAAGTGTGAACTTACTATTTTTAGTAAGATAGGGTTTGGTTGTTTGGATGATGCAGTTCTATTGAACTTTCCAAGCTCTTTCTCTGGGTGCGAAGATCATGTTTTTCGGAGCAGCATTTCTTGACTTACTATTTTTAGTAAGTGGTTGTGTTGAGCATTTCTATTTTTAGCAGTCTCAAACAGGGTCCTGATTCAACACAGTTCAGTGGTCTTCCTCGCACAACTTCGTCCTTGATTTTGATGATAATCAGTTATAGAGTTATAAGTTACTGAATTAAATATTATTTCTTTATCCTAAGGTTTAATATTTAATTATTTTATTACTGAATAGTTGTGTTATGGGCGACTTAGGGAAAAGGATAATTATCTGCCATTAATATTATTATTTTCCTAAGTTTGGTGGTGTTGAGAATGATAAAACATTTCATGTTTGTATTATTTTTAAAATTGCAAGTTGTTCACCTAAGGAAAAGTTCGAACTTTGCCTAGGGAGATGGGGAAAGTGGACGCCATCTCAAGAGTTTCAAGAGTTTTCGGGTGCCATTTGCATTTGAATTTCAAGGGAGAAATCTATAAATACAGGTGCTTGGCCTCTCATTTGGTATCTTGAAAATTTTACACTGTTATGCTGTCGGTTTGGCGATTGAAATCTAAGCTTCAAAGTGTGGCTTCCTAGCTAAGCCTCAGTTTCGTACTTGGGAGATAGTACCTAGCTATGTTCTTGTATTTCCAGTGTTGTTAGAGAGTGCTTTGCAGATTGTGAAGTGTTTTTGTGTGGGTTTGGAGTGTTTTCTTGCTACTGGTCACAGAGTTGCTGAAACCATATTTCTCTCATACCTCTTGGACAAGTGAATCTTTCATTATGGGTCTTTGCTCTATCAAATCGTGGCATTGAGGCAATATAGTTTGCAATTTTATAGCTGCTGATTTAGAGAATTGGATTTTTAGTTGCAAATCGTACCATCTAGCTGGGCCGTACCATTCCAGAGGTGCATTGGGATGTGTTGTTGTTTTGAGGCGACTGGATTGCAGGTTTTATGTTCTTGAATTATCATCCAGGTTATATCTTTCATTCGCATTTGATTTGGTGTGTTTCCGCTTTCATTTGAGTGAGTTATGATCATTTTGGTGTTGCCGGTTGAGAATAGTTGTTAATGCATTAGTAGCTTCTGCAAGATAAGACTCTCCTAACTCTCTACTCTGTTATTAGTTTACTCATTCATGCTTTATGTTTATCAGACTATAACATTGATCATAATTATGATATTGTTATTGGATAATGATGGATTAGATTGACGATCTACTTAACATATGTTAAGCGTCAATCTAAAGGGCTATTGGGCTACTAACCCGATAGCATATTAATGTCGATTCATATATGAATCGGCATTAATATGCTATCGGGGTATTAACCCGATAGCATATAATGCTAACCGTAATTGTTATTGTTTACTTTATATTGATCCATTATTATATGCTTTGATACCGATTCATTATCGGGTATGTTTTATCTGAAACAATTAACAAATACCGATTCATGATCGGATGTGTTTATAAGCGCTATTATCATTAACAGTGATACCGATTCACCATCGAGTATGTTCATAAGCATTAAACGATTCATCATCGGGTATAAGCACTGTTATCATTATACCGATACATTAATGTTTGTAGCATCGATTAGTTATGGATCGGTTAATGTTGGTAAGGGTCACAACCAAGTGACATCTTGGTCGGACATGATCAAGGTGCCACTTGATCGTGGCCATCCTACTACTTATACATCATTCAAACCAAAGGAGATGACATTGAAATCGATACATGTTCATCCTCCTAACCTGCAGTAAAAGAAAGATAGCAATATTAGTGTCATAGTCATAATATCAAAATTAAAATACACCATCCTGCATATAACCTTTTCATTAAATTGGAAATTACAATACTTTTACAATAGTCATGTGTGTGTTGACTTCAAATTTTCAGTTCAGCAGTAGTAGCTTTATTCGAAATAATTTGATGGTTGTTTATTGCTGTAATCTGCATTGGATATCATCTCTAATCTTCTCTTTCTATATTGTAAGGTTAAGTAGCAGTACTACTAACCAATCCTGGAGTGTTGCCTGCCCACTGCATAAGTGGAAGAGGCTGGCCTAGCCGCCTACTTGTTATGTAACTCAGTTTGTTGCTCTATCCTCCCACTGAGTTAGTGGTTGAGTGATATTATGTTTGTAATGATCCTCCCGCTACATAAGCGGTCGAGTTGAGCTTTATTGATGTGTTCAGTCCTCCCTCTGAAAGATTGCAGTAGAGTGATTCATGTTGAGTATGCTCTTGTTGCCTTGGCTGATTTACCGCCAAGTATCTTGTTTACCCGCTAGATAAACGGAAGGGGCTGGCCTGCTGTCCATTATTGTAATCATTACTTTCAGCAGCTTGTGGCTAACGATCCCCTACTACCGTATGCTCTCACCCTCCCAATTTGGGCTCTCGGTGATCAAAAGGTGTAGGGTTCCTTTCAGTTGTTTGGATTACATTGTTCTAACCCTAACGGGTGATTGGTGTGATTGTAATCTTGCTTTAAAAATCAAAACAAAATTGTGGGAATACTACATTAAAAACCAAGGTTCAATTTTCCCCAAATGGCATCTTAGCATGCTAGACATGCCAAAGTAGTAGTCCCACTTCAATTGATTGATAGAGTGGTAATCTTATAGGTGATGCTAGTAAAGCACATTGGACAAAAGTAGGAGGAAGTGAGGAGGAATAGCTGTCCTGTAGTAGGAGATCAAACATGAGAAGCATTCAAGCCAAAGGAGTGAGGACCTATAGGAGAAGATTATAGGTAAGAAGATGAAAGTGTTCAATCTAGAGGAGTGCACTTGATGAAAAGCATTCAAGCTAGAGGAATATGCTGAAGAGGAGATACCTTGTCAAAGGAGAGTGGAGGTGAGAAGATGAAAACATTCAAGCTAAAGGAACATGCTCAGAAAAAAGCTTTCATACTGGAGAATTATGTTGAGATTTGTGGGAGGAAGATCCTGCAAGGAGAAGGAAGAGGAGCTGGAGAGCAAAAGTCTCGTAACAGGAGCTAGTAGATTGAATCATAATTGCAATAGAATGCCCTAGTGGTAGAGCATTAGTTAAAGTGATATCACCACAAAGAAGAATTATGGGATGTCATTCACGTGAATAAATCCTCATAATTTCAAGAGCAGTGGTCCGATAAAACCAGAACTAACTTATCCTAAATAAAAGATAAAAATAAATAAACAACAATATATATCTCATTTTTAGATTTAAAACACTTTCCATTGTGTCAGGTATTTAAAAAAAATTGATTGCTTAAAGCTTATCTCAGATTTCAGGCTCAGATCACTAAACATAATGCTTTGTGTTAATAATTTGCATTCTACGTCTCAGAGCAATATTGAAGCAAGCCAACTTCTAATACAACCAGCACTAAAAAACCTCAGAGCACTTGAGAGAGAAAAGAATAAAATATTTTAAAGAAAATAATACAGAGTGCAGAGTCCATGTAATACCATCTGCTATTTTCTGTGTCAACATTGGTACAATAAGACCCGAATAAGAATCTCCTCCAATGTATAGTGGATTAGATAGAAACTCAGGGTATGCCTCAAACCACTGCGTCGTACGTAGTAAGCCATGTTCAGCTTGTTGAAACTCTTGAAATTGATAAATCTTGAAACTCTTTAAAATTAATTTCCTGATAGGATAGAGCTTAATACCTTAATAAGAAAAGCGTATGCATCTGAGACAATTTTAAATTCTCCATAAACGTAGTCTGTGGTTGTATTGGAGTAGGAAAACCCAGTCCCAGCTGGTGAATCAAGAAAAATGATGTTGCACACCTAAGAGTGCCAAACGATTTAGCAGTTATGTTACACGAAAGAAAAAACTGCTGTGATACATTACATTCAATGGCACGCAGAAAATCTTGAATTAGGAATACACGCTGCACTAGAGTAATTATTTATACAAATGAAAGAGTTAACTGGACATGGAAACAGATTATAGAGATTGAAGTTGAAAGACCTGATCTGCAAAGAGCTATTTAGGGTTATATTACAATCTAACGGGCCTTCTTGGCCTCAGTAAACAATATAAGAGATAAAAATGTGCCATGGAATGCTAATAGGAAGTTGTCATTAAAAGTGTCCTAACAGAAACAGGATAATGAATCAGACCTTAATCCAAGAATGTGGATTGTCGATTAGTTTGGGTAAACCCCAAGTGTAATTGAGATCAAAATACATTGGGCCTGCAATAAATGAAAGACAATTGCAATCAAAGTCAAGATAAAAAGAAAAGAAAGGCAAAAAGACTATAGCAACCATTTAAACTTTTCATGAAGAATAAGGAAATCCATTGGTGTTACTTAAAGTTGTCAGGATGAATACAATGGGGGCTTAAGTCAACAATCTACTTATTAGGAAAATGCAGTAGTGTGTGAGAATCGCATATAATATAATCAATAATTAAGCTCCAAAGTAGCATCTTATATCAGGACTGTTGTGTTAGTAGGCACTGTTACATCTTACATATTCTGAGAGGCAACAGAAGGATCGAAGGCACTCGTTTTTTACTATAGTTTTCCTGATTTATATTCTCGATCCTTACCAACATGGGACAAGAGTGGAAATTTATAAATAACATTCAGTGTTGATATGAGTTTTATTGGAAAATGTAAAACGATTTTTTAAATATGGCAATTTTGGAGCATTAGAAAAAAGCCAATAATGGTAATTGATTTCAATTAACTAACCAATCTCATAGACAAATCCAGTGAAACTTGAGCAACCAGGACCACCAGTAAGCCACAAAAGAACTGGGTCTTTGGATGGATTACTTTCGGATTCAACAAAATAGTAAAAGAGAGCCCTACCATGAGCCTCGCTGACCGTTATATACCTGAGCAATATAAAGAAAGGAATTATGTTCATGCATGTAGATGATCAAAACAGGTTAATGGGACTTGAAAGTACAACCAATAGAATTAACATCAACAAGTAAATCTAAGCTCCAAAAATAAGCTAAAACTTAATTGAAAGCACTTATTTCCATAAATGGCTACTCATTTGATAATTCAATAAAATATGAGCATTAGAGAATCATATATTTCAATTTTCTTCTAAATATCAAATTTTCACTCTGATTCTGAAGACGGCAAGATCAATCTTAGTGTATGGATTCAATTAAAACTTCTTTTAAGTATTATATACATTAAAAATCTTCTCAGTTCATATATAATTCGCTGGAATGAATATACTATTTAAATGCAATGCATACTGAATAATTGAAATATCTCAAACAACTTCCATAAGTAGAGACTTGCACCTTTTGGATTTACTGATGAAACTCACAGGTTCTATATTAACAAAGCTGTCTACTGAACCAACAACAGCTTTTTATTCAAAATCCACTCATGGAAGCATCCCTGATTCACTGATTAACTTTGTATTATCGTTTGGTCCGCTATCTGAAATCAGTCTATTATGATTTATCCATAGATAGTAGGAGACAAGAACTTATACTTGTATGGGAGATGGAGACAGGTACTTGGAGTCTTGGGGACAGGAAAAATTTGAAAAAAAATATTTGGCCGATAGGCCATTCTATACTGATCTTTCTTTGTTAACTGTAAAAAACTTTTGCATTTATCAAAATATGCAGCATTCAAGTTTTTGCAAGTGTTCTTTGTAACTGTTATTATACTTGTGGGCTCACTAATTCCATGATTGCAGCTCATGGAGGAGGAAGTAATTCAATTGCTGATCAGCATGGTCATGTGAAGCCCAACATAAGAGAAAGACCTTTAATTCTCATGAAAATCGGGTTTCTCTTCTTCATTTTTGTTATTACCTTCACTGGAGGGTTATCTCCATGTTTTAACATAAGGAATCAGAGTTTCTTTCGATGGGCTCTCAATTCACAGGAAAGGTATTCTTGATGATGACCTTAATGCATTTTTTGAGTGATTCTGCAGAAATGTTCAAAGATTTGGAAGAGGAAGTGTATCCCTTGCATTCATTGTCTGTACTGCAGGGTATCTATTTATTACTATGCTGGAACAACTGATTGCCACTTGGGTCTATGCCAAGCAAGCAAAGAAAATAGAAATCATCCTTGTGAAGAGACCTATCCCTTTCCAAATAAGAAGACTGTAATTTGTATTCTCATCGTTCATTAATCTGTGGTCTGTTTTGTAAATGCAACAGTCATAAGAATATATGATATATGCATGTTGTAACTACCAAATAGTCAAGGCCCATTCCTTGCACATGATAGAGACACAAAATTCAGCTTTCAGCTCAGTGGAATATGAAACTCCAACAACCAAAAATTTTAAAATTGTTTTTTCAATGTGGTTTCATGAACTATTTAGTTGTTGATATTTTTAAATTAGTTTGGGTTTTAATAGAAATTTTCGGAAAGTGAGATTAATATTTACATGAAAAACTCCTCAAATTTATGGATCAACCACTCAGAAAATGGGTTTTTTCACAATCTATTGGTTTATGCTATGTAATTATTCAAGGAAACGTAATCCATACATGGCAGGAGGTGAACATGAAGGCACTAATAGATAGTTCAGCTTCTAAGGGAGACAGTTTACTGCTGATATTAGCACTTTGCTTCCATTCTTTCTTCAAACAAATTGTCATCAGGCTTGTAGACAATTCTCTTACTGTTTGATGTTCTTTATAATTCATCCATAAGAATGGGCTTAATCTTCATTTTGAATAGAAATATCTTCCTTTTGGTTAAATGAAATCTAATTATAAAATATTGAATTGTCTCACATTAAATTTTCTTTGGAAGAGCTTAAATAGCCACACATTCAAATGCCCAACTTGATTGAAACATCTACTATTCTTTTAAATGAAAAGTTTAAATGGTTGCTATAGGCTGAATGTAAATAGACCTTGTTTGTTATTTGGCATTTTGGAAATCTAAAATAGCTAGGGTTTAGGTGTTTAAAATCTTCTCTACTAATGGGTTTTGTTTCAACTAAAGATGAAATTACAATTTGATGTTTACTAAGTCGCTAACTTTTTTATATTGTTGATATTCTTATCGAATATAATTTAACGAGTAAGTTGCCGGTTCTATACGGGATGTGGTATAGGTTCAGGGTACTAGTATGCTGCTATGGCAAAAAAAGAAAAAATCTTCAGTACAGTACGTTTTGGTACAGCTGTTGTAAATACTTTTGATAGTAGGACACTTCATCAATTATCAATAGCAGTGATAAAGATAAATACCAATTGATAATTCTGTGAGAAATTTTCCATGATGTTTAGCATGTTGTTTACTTGTTCTTTAAACAATTCATTCTCTCTTACTAGTTTCCAATTGGATTTTGTGACTTCTTTCAACTTGATGGCTTCATATTGATCCCTTGTTTCTAAGGTTTGGAGTCCCTTTTACATGATTATTAGCTCACTAACATATAATTCTGACATCCAAATTAGATGCGTTGTAATGGGGTTATATAAAACCTGGTGTCCTTGGTTATCATTGCCACTTTCTGTATTCAATTATGCAATGTTGATGTGACCTATTATTTATCGTTGTAAATAAGACTACTGTTTTATGCCTTAAACACATATGTTTGATGGGATTTTCAGAGCTGAATGATGAATATCTTACATGTAGGACTATATTTTTCTCCTCCTTTGTTTATAATCTAATCATACATGAGATAAAAATGGAACACAAGCAAATATTGAATTTCACAACAACCATATTCTCAGATCTGCTTGGTAGTTTATTTAATAATCACAAAATAGATGAAGGGTAGATTAATTCTGGCCTTTATATTTGCTGATACGACTGTAGACTCTGGCTACTATGAAACCCTGTTTTCAAGGCTGGATGCTCTCCTTGAAGGCCCACGATTCCCTTGAATATTCAATGACTCCCTTTTCAGAGTGTTGCGATTCATTTGTTGACTGTTAAACTCGTCTAATAAATTTTTGCATTGATTCAATAGAAAAAGGGGAAAAAAATGCCTAGGGTTTTTTTATAAGATTTGAAAATTCCTAGGTTTTCTTTCTAGGATTTGAAATTGAATAGTGTGTCCAAACTTCACAATAAAAAATAAATTAACATATTAATATTATTTTTTACATTTTTATTAAATTTTTTATAAAAATAAATATCTATTAAAACACTATATTATAATTTTATCATTATATTTTTATTTTTATTTTTTTTATAAATTTATTTATGAATGTAACTGTAAATAGTAGTAATCATTCTTTAAGATTCACTTTAGTTGATTATATATGATTAATTAAATACTAGCATACTATGCTTTAAGGAATATAGTAAAGATATCTTATTTGTTTATTATTTTATTTAAAAAATTATTATAATATTATATTGTAATTAATATTAAATTGTTATTATATTATGATATTATAATTAATAATAAATTATTCTTAGATATGATTATATCATTATGTTTTAGTATATTCGTGTTATTATATTTTTATATTTTCATTAATTTTTTTACAAAAGAAAAATCTTTACTATCAATTTATTTTTAATTTTATTATTATATCATTATATTTTTATTTTATATTCCCCATTATCCTTATCCTTGACAAAAAGTGTATTTTATGTAGGGACAATTTCAATATCCCATAATTAATAATATTATTTTTAATCTATTTTTATACTACTATTTTAGTATATGATATATTTAAAACAATGTAGAAAGATAAGAAAAAAAAGGAATAGTGCAGGTTTCCACCATCAATGTAAGTAATGAGAACTTGCAAAGTTGGAATTAAGTGGAACTTTCTCCATTTGGACAATGAAAAGTTTAAAGGTTGGAGGCAAGAGACTATCCTTGAAGACCCAGGATTCCCTTGAATATCCATGGACTCCCTTCTTAGAGTGTTGTGATTCTATTGTTTGTTGTTAAACTTATTATCTAATGAGTGAATGAATGAACGAATGAATGAAAAAATTTTAATGATATTCATGAGACCCATTGTTAGGGTTTCAAGCAGATCCGAAGCAAATATGAACTAACAATTATATGCAGATTTAAATACAAAAGATAAAGAAATAAAACAGGACACAGATAACACAGAGATTTAACGTGGTTCACCCAGAATGGGTTACGTCCACCATACACAGCCGTCCAATCTTTCTTATTATCCAGCAAAAACAGTACATCAACCTTACAATGCCTTAAGCATCCCAGCCGCTTATAACATGCGTTTTTAGGGCAACAAACAAAGTCAGCCTTTTTAGGGTTTTATTACAATGTCAGTTTTCATCAACGAAAAACGGCAAAAAAAATTTCTCGGGGGCGGAACCCCCGCTTTTCTCAGGGGCTGCCACCCCCAAACCCCGGCCCCGAACCCCAGCGAGGATACATGCTGAGTGTACAGTACTTTGCTGATGAGTCGCCACATTTCAACAATCTCCCACTTGGAGACTGATACTACACAACACCACTGTACATGCAACATCCGCTGGATAAAACACTAGGACTCAACTAGTATAAATTCCACAATTATCAATCAAGAAGACCAACAGAAACTAATGAAGAAATCAACTTCTCCTGTGGAACTGCCTTCGTGAACATATCGGCAGGATTCTCACTTGTGTGAATCTTCTCAAGCCGTAATTGACCCTCCTCCAAAATAGTCCGGATGAAGTGGTACCTGAGCTAAATGTGCTTTGTCCTTGAATGAAAAGCAGAGTCCTTCGCAAGATGAATGGCACTCTAGCTATCAGTATACAATGGGCTATCCTCTTGTGTCTGACCCAATTCCTCTAGAAAACATTACAACCAAATCATCTCCTTGTTGGCTTCTGTAGCAGCAACATACTCAGCTTCAGTGGTTGAAAGTGCAACAACCTTTTGCAGCCTAGAAATCCAACTGACTGTAGTTCCCCCTATAGTAAAAACATACCCTGTAGTGCTCCTCCATGAATCAATATCACCCGCCAGATCAGAGTCAACAAATCCACTCAAAGCAGCATTAGATCCTTTGAAACATAATGCCTTCGTAGTAGTTCCTTTCAAATACCGAAGAATCCATTTCACAGCATTCCAATGTTCCATACCCGGATTACTCATAAACCTGCTCACAACTCCCACTACATGTGCAATATCTGGCCTTGTGCATACCATTGCATACATCAGACTACCAACAGCTGATGAATACGGGATGTTAGACATTTTATTAACCTCTTCCTGTGTCTTTGGGCACATCTCCTTAGTCAATTTGAAATGACTAGCCAAAGGTGTACTAACTGCTTTTGCATCCTGCATGTTAAATCTTTTCAACAACTTCTTTATATACTCACCTTGGGACAAATTCAAGGTTCCTGTCCCGTGTAATCCTCATATCGAGAATTTGCTTAGCTGCACTCAAATCCTTCATAGCAAATGACCTGGCTAATTTCTGTTTAAGATCATTTATATGTTGCATGTTAGACCCAGCAACAAGCATGTCATCAACATAAAAGCAACAGGATAATATAACTGCCATTATCAAATCTCTTAAAATATACACAATGATCAGAATGACATCTATGATAACCGTGTTCAGCCATGAAACTATCAGATTTAAAATACCATTGTCGGGGTGCTTGCTTTAGGCCATACAGACTTTTCTTCAACCTGCACACCAAGTTCTCCTTACCTTTGACCTCATATCCCTGTGGTTGCAACATGTAAATTTCCTCCTCCAAATCTCCATGGAGAAAATTTGTTTTAACATCTAATTGTTCAAGATGTAAATCATCTGCAGCCACAAGACTAAGTACAGTTCTAATTGAAGTCATTTTTACAACTTGAGAAAATATTTCATCATAATCTATACCCTTTTTCTGTGCAAAATATTTTACCACAAGTCTGGCCTTATATCTTTTCTGACCTCCTTCCTCCTCCTTTAGTCGATAAACCCATTTGTTAGGCAAGGCTCTTTTTTTGCAGGTAAAGGGACTAAGTCCCAAGTCTTATTTTTCATCAAGGAGTCCATCTCCTCTTTCATGCCTAGCTCCCACTATTGTTTGGCATCTACCTGCATTGCTTCTTCATATTCTTCTGGTTGACCAGAATCCGTTAATAAAATAGAATACAAAGAAGGCGAAAATCTTTCAGGGGGTCTACTTCTCCTTGTAGAACGTCTAACACTTACAGGAGTTTGTGGGACAATCTGTTGTTGCTGAGCATCAGATACCTGTGGCATTTCATTTTCAGGAATCTCATCCAACACCACATATTCTTGTTTGTCCTGTTCATGCTTCTTTTCCTGCATCTGTTCTTTATACATAGCCTTCTCATTGAATATAACATCTCTACTTCTAATTATTTTCTTATTTTCAAAATCCCATAACCGATAGCCATATTCATCTATCCCATACAATGAAGGTACATTTCTGAGATTTAGCATCAAGCTTGATTTTGTTTTCTTTATCAACATGGACAAAAGCTTCGCAACCAAAAGTTTTTAGAAAAGAATAATTTACCTTTTTACCAGTCCATGCCTCCTCTGGAATACCACCATCCAAAGAGGTTGAAGGTCCTCTATTTATCAAATAGACAGCAGTATGTACAGCATCTGCCCAAAAATGTAAGGGCAATCCAGCATGCAATCTCATGCTCCTCGCGCGTTCCATGATAGTCCTATTCATTCTCTCCGACACACCATTTTCCTGTGGAGTTCCTGGAACTGTCTTCTGCTTTCGAATCTCATTTAAGGAGCAGTAATCTTCAAATGCTTTGCTGCAATACTCACCTCCATTATCCAATCTGAGACACTTCAACTTTTTTCCTGTCTCATTCTCAACCAAAGCTTTCTATTTCTTAAAAGTTTCAAAAACATCTGATTTTTGTTTTAGGAAATATACCCATGTTTTTTTGGTTGAGTCATCAATAAAAAGAACATAATAACAAGAGCCACCAAGAGATGATACCTGAGCCGGTCCCCATACATCTGAATGTACAAGCTCTAACTTCTCACTCTTCTTCTCTTTCCCAACCTTGAGAAATCTGACTCTTTTTTGTTTACCATAAACACAGTTTTCACAGAACTCTAAATCAATCTTCTTTAGTCCTGGCAATAGATTTTTGGAGTGAAGGGTTTTCATCCCTTTCTCACTCATGTGCCCAAGCCTATGGTGCCACATTATCGAATATGTTCTTGCAACATTTATTGTTGTTGTCTCTGCAGTAACTTTATCTGTAGCAGCTAGGGTAGAGTAAGTGTTACCTGTACACAGATATAATGTGCCTACCTTCGCACCTTTAGCTATTACTAATGATCCTTTAGCGACCTTCCACATACTGTCTGAGAGAGTAACTATGCAACCTTCACTACCTAGTTGCCCTGCAGAAATTAAATTTCTTCTTAAATTAGGAACATGTCTTACCTCTTGCAGAAACCAGTCATTTCCATTCTGCAACTTGATCTTTATCTTTCCTTTTCCAACAATTTGACAGGGCTCATCATCACCCAAATATACCTGTCCAAAATCACCTTGAACATAATCTAGAAAATATTTTCTATGGGGTGTAGCATGAAATGAAGCCCTAGAATCTATTACTCAGGAATCATTAACATTATCCAAACATAAGATTAAAGCATCTTGTAAAGTATTACTTGCAATATTAGCTTCCTTACTGTCATTTTCATTTTTGCCTCCTTCTTTATTTTTCCGAGACCAACAGTCTTTCTTTAGATGACCAGGCTTTCCGCAGTACCAACAATCTTTCTTTCCTCTAGATTGAGAGCGTCCTTTCTTTGACTTCCCTTGTGACTTCTCATTCCCAGGGCCTTTTCCTCTTTCCTTTGATCTTCCTCTATTCTCCACATTCAAAACACTACCCGATGATGTTGGAGTCTCACCTATGCTTTTCCTTCGCATTTCCTCGCTTAGGATAACACCAACAATATCATCAAATACCAAGGTATTTTTACCAGAGATAGAGTTACTTACAACCATAACCAAGCTATTCCAGCTTTCTGGCAAAGAAGATAAAATCAAGAGAGCCCTAACCTCTTCTGCAAAAATAATTTTTACCGAAGACAATTGACTGGTAATTGTATTAAATTCATTTAAGTGCTCTGCTACAGATCCTCCCTCACTCATTTTCAAATTAAACAAACGCTTCATAAGAAATACCTTATTCGAAGCCGAGGGTTTCTCATACAACTTAGCCAATGTCGCCATCAAATCTATAGTCGTTTTTGCTTCTGTTATATTGAATGTTATAGACGGTGCAAGGCACAATCGAATGGATCCCAGTGCCTTTCTATCTAAAATGTCTCACTCTTCATCTGACATTGTGGTCGCTTTCTTTGCCTTTCCTTCCAATGGCCGCCACAAATCCTTTTGATACAGGTAATCCTCCATCTGCATTTTCTATAACTGATAATTCTGGCCATTAAAATTTTTGACCTTGAATTTGGAATCCTCCATTGCTCCCACTCAAATCTGAAAGTCCTGCCAATTTACAGAAAACCTCGCTCTGATGCCAATTGTTAGGGTTTCAAGCAGATCTGAAGCAAATATGAACTAACAATTATATGCAGATTTAAATACAAAAGATAAAGAAATAAAACAGGACACAAATAACACAGAGATTTAACGTGGTTCACCTAGAATGGGTTATGTCTACCATACACAGTCGTCCAATCTTTCTTATTATCCAGCAAAAACAATACATCAACCTTACAATGCCTTAAGCATCCCAGCTGCTTATAACATGCATTTTTAGGGCAACAAACAAAGTCGGTCTTTTTAGGGTTTTATTACAATGCCAGTTTTCATCAATGAAAAACGGCAAAACCCCGGCGAGGATACGTGCTGAGTGTACAGTACTTTGCTGATCGGTCACCACATTTCAACAATCCATTAGTCTAAGGGACCAAGACGCACCAAATTAAACTGTTTTCAACTTATTTTCCATGTTAGATCTTTTGTTATATATCTTGAATAAAAGCTCTGTGAATTTTAAAAATTATTGATGAATCGCTTTTTTTTGGTGGTTTACACCTCTCCTTATACCTTTTTGAAATAGGACTCGACTATTGGGAGACACCCACTTCTCACAAAACAAACAATTTTATCCATATTCTCCCCCCGCCTCCTTCATCGAACTGCCTACCTTCAATAATGTTGACTAGTAATTACTCCAAACATGGAGTGGCTGGAATAGTTTGCAACTTCAAATATATTCAATGTAACTCATTTTCAAACCATGGCGTCCACATTCATACTAGTGACCATTATTTTATATTTAAAATTTTGAATGGAGGAGGTAGCTCTAGTGATGGAAACCAAAAATGGGAATAACAAACACAATAAATCACTCACTCTTCAAAACTATTATTTGCTTACAAATTTTCAATAAATTTGTGAATGGCAAGCTCAACCAAAATTAGAAAGATGCATTATTTCAACTTAAATTCTTATTCCACATATATTATTTCATCTTAACTTCTTATTCCACACAAATTCAATACAATTGTGAATCTTGTCTAAATCCACCACTACATAGATAAAATCTTTTTCCAAAGCCAATAACTCTTAGGGTTTTCTTTGTAGCATTTTCAATTGAAGAGAAAGTCCAAACTTCACAAAAAAAAAATGATTGCAGTCTTTTTGTATAATAGGTTTTCTACAAGGAATTTGTGATTACAATTGCAATTGCATATGTGTTAGCATAAGGGCGTTGGGTTGGGTCGTGGGGATACCTCTAGCTTAAAAAGTTTAGTGCTGTTGTTGATACCTAAGAGGTATGGATGGTTGGATGTAAAAACATATGTTGTTAGCGATATTCTAGTCGTGGATTTTTTTTATAGTAGTTTGGAGTCTTTGTTGTCATTTGCATGTTATGCTTTCATTCTTTGGATTGGTGCATATTCACCTTGACTTATTTCTTTTCTTTCATATGCGACATGTTGGAGGATGAGAGGAGTTCTTGCTTGAGATGGTGATCATCTTGATTTTATTGCAAGTATCTTGATGGAGCATATAAGGATGTTGGAGATTCATGTGGTTTCATGTATAACTATGATGATGTATAATTTCTTCGATTGGCTCTTATGCAATGTATACAACAAGTGGGAGAATGATAGGAATGGGTGTTGTAAATATTGTTTAACATGGAGAATTTAACTATGTAGTTTAAATAAATATTTAGTTGTGGTGCATCTAGGAGATGTGTTTAGCCACTTAAAAAAAAAATTGCATAATTAAATTCTCCATCTTATGCAAGATGCACAACACCTATTCCTAACACTCATCACCCCAACACATTAAAAAAAGTAATCATCATCATTTTCTTTCAGTTGTGTTGTGTTAGTTTGTCCATTATTCAATGTATGAGGATATAACAAGAATAGGAGTTGTTTACTTGCACTTTGTATATACTCTATATGTTAAGCAATTTTTATTGTATAAAGGTGCATAGCCTTGTATTTTATAGGTACAGTCACTATCATAAAGTGAGTTTACAAGTACAATTTCTATAATAGTTTAAAAAGAAGAGATTTCTCTTATGTGAAATTACTATGGAAGACCTAAAACATGGTGATTTGTAGGTACATATGCAATACCAATGATTGGGTAAGTGTAAAATTGTTGAAGCAACAAAAAGGTACTTAGAAAGTACTAGAGACCATTAAAAATCAATGGATTTTATTATGAATGGTGTTAAAACTATGAATTTTGAGCTATAATAGGCACTTCCACTCTTGCACTACAACTATAAAATATTAAAAATGAAAGCTCTAGCATAATTCCTATCAAGAAGATTCAAATTTGTATGAATAATGAATGAAACCTCGTGTGTTAAATAAAAAAAATCCATTATTTTCTCTCCTCTATCATATCCTTAGAATCTAACAAAGATGGGCACTCACTTTTTCCTCATTCTATATTGATCTCAGCTAGCAAAATTCTTCCAACTTGGTATTTAGTGGAACTTTTCATCATTGTGGACCAAGTTATGAAAAATTGAATATTTGGCACTCAATGAAGGTTTCTCCTCTTGACACCAAAAAGTGGTACTTGTGGAGGTTTTTTCCACCAATGTCAAGTTGTGAAAACAGACAAAGTTGGCACTTTGCAAAACTTTCTACATTTGACACCAAAAAGTGGAATTCATGGAGGTTTTTTCTATCAATGAAAGTTGTGAAAACTAGAAAAGTTAGCACTCAATGGAAATTTCTCCAATTGATGTCACAAATTGGAACCTATGGAATTTTTTTCCATCAACGCCAAGTTGTATAAACTAGGAAAGTCGGTACTTAATGGAGTGTTTTCACTTGAGTGGACACAATGAAACTTTTGGAATTTTTTCCATCAAATCTAATTTTCAAATGATTATCTCATCACTTTGAATTTCTTTTAAATTTATTTCATATTTCATTTATTTACACTAATTTTAATTTTTTTAAATTGCTTTGCCTTTCATCCTTCTACACTCCATTTTCAAATGATGGAGCTTCAAACTACTCAAGTAACTTTTTTGCCTCTACCATCCACCACATTTTGTTAAAAAAAGAATCTTTCTAAATGTACAAAGTTTTTATTTTCATTTTTCACTCCTTAATTTGATATAGTGAAAAATTTTATAAAAAAATCAATAAAAATAGAGAGCTTAATATTTGATAAACATTGAAATTGTTGATTTCGTTACAAACATGATTGAAAGGAAAAACCAAACTTGGTACCAACAATACACTTCAAGCAGGTATGAAGAAATAGGAAAGCCCAATGCAAGAAGGTCCAATCTCGGGAACTTGTACAATTAAAAGAAGAGCAAGGTGATTGTGATCAATGAATCATAAAATAATTTCATGGCTAATCACTTGCAATTTCTTAAAGATAACTGAGAAGCAACTTTTTTTTATCTCAATTCTCTACCCTTTTACCTTTAGCTTCTTTGTGTTTTGCTATTATTTAATGTTGGTATTGGGTTCCTAATTTCTTTTATCTTTGTTGTAGCAGTTTGTTTCTTCAGCCTAGATCTTCACTAGGATTCTCTTTCAATGATTTTCTTTACATCTATGCTTTTCTCATTATGTGAGGGCTTGGAGCTCTTTCGAAAACCAATTAAAACCCTTGAAAAAATAATACATTAATATTTGATAATTATTATCATGATATAAAAAATTATTTCAACCATAATTTTTTTTAACAAGATGGTACAAAGTTCCTTACAAATGACTATATATTAAATCAATTGAAAAAAACTTTAATTTTATGTACACACCTTATGTGTTATTATTGTTTGTCTTCATACTATTACCTCTTTCAGTTTTGATAAGAAATTTTTTTACCACAATTAAAAAAACTTGTAATTTTTTATGTAAATTTATATAAGTCTTTAATTCTTTCATCTTTTGTCAACCATGTAACAACACTTTAAGAAAATTTGATATAATTTATATAATATATTTGAAAAACTTCAATATGAAGTTCTCATATTTTCAAGGTATGTTTCAAATCCACATAGAGACAATCTCTTAAAATTTGGAAGTATCCCCAAAAGGGTCTATAAGACAAGGATGCATTTCTAGTATAGGAGATGAGACTCAAGGGTCACGGTTTGATTGTTTTGGTAATTATGGATTTAAGTATTTAGCTTTGCATATGTCAAATTGGCATTTGATAAGTGATTAATTAATTTAAAAGATGTTTCTTAATTTTATTTTTTTCAATACATTAATTTGTGTGATTCTAATTGTTAGATAGAAGCTTTTTAATATTGAAAAAATAATCTGATGTTGAATTGCTGATGATTTGTAAATAGAGTTGTGCTTTAAATTTGTATTTATCTCTTTAGAAATTAATTTTCATCTTAATCCCGTCTTTTTAGGACATACTTTTGAACTTTGTATGAGAGATATACTTTTGAACCTTGTATATACTTTTGAACCTTGTATGAGAGATAATTACTATTTGTCTGTATTGACTTGTCTTGATTATAATAGAAAGGTCTTTAGATCATGTACTTGGATCTATTTTCTAACTACAATATGTTAAAATGTGATTGCAAGATAGTAAGTTAAAATGAAGAAAGGAAAATTTGAGAAGTTTCTATTACAAAACCAAAGAGATTAGAACTCAAGTTCTAAGTGGGGAATCAAAAAAGAAAAATAATGTAACTCGAAGATGAACGTTGTAGTAGAAGACAATAGAGTTGGCTTATGCATTTCGATATGATCCAAAGGTAAGAAAAAGTTGAATTGAATGTTGAATGCCAAATTGACTTATCTCATATGACCTTATCTCATATGAACAATGAGCCTTGAAGTGTTCATCAAAATTTCGAAAAGTTGCAATTTATATAATCAATTTTCCTCAACTATTATGCAAACCCATCCAAGAATCCTCTCCCATAGTTTCATGACAAGAAAACAAAATCTGCCATCTATAAATGACAGATGTCTTGATTCAATGTCAAAAGGATCTTTAAAATCCATTAAAGAAATAATAAACTTTATCTGTTAGATTTTTCATCTTTGAGTTGTGAATATAATATTTCAAGTTCTATGGGCACTCCTAAAGCATATTTGCCCCTTGGCCTGAAGCTCCTGATTATCAAATTCTATGGCTAAGAGCTTAATTGGATTGTGTACAATCATAATGATCTAAGAGCTTATGATTCATATCAGTCTCCAACTTTTCACATGCCCCCATTGATTAAGATATCATCGAATGAAGAGATACCCAAAGTTAAAAAGGTCAGTTATGCAGAAATGACAGCGTGACTTTGTTTAAGGAATCCAGATTTCAAGTTTTCCACCTCCCATAGAATTTGAAAATAAAAATATTTTCAGCTAAAGTACAGGGTAAATAAAAATATTTCATAATAAGATTTTTTTCTTTTTGTTCTTTATTGTTTGATGATAGATCACATGTTGTGATTCAAAACATTAATATAAAACAAATTATATACAGTTGAATTTAGAAATTACTTACATCATCAATTTTTGTGAATTGTATAAATTCAACATCTTTAACAAGATTTATATTAAATTTAAATTTTACTTCTCAATAAATTATAACCCTACCCTAACCTTCTGCAACTGAAATGCATCATCAAACTTTAAACACTTTTAGGTTCATAAGCCATGTTGAAGGGGTTTCTATTCTGCAAAATTTATTTGGAACTTGCATGCAATCTCATTTGGGTGCAATCCAAATCAAAGCATAGTTAACAAACTTACTACTAAAACCATCATTAGCAGGAGTTTAGCTTTAGTCTTTTGGTATCTCTGTTTTTTTTTTTTTGTCTTTCTGAGTATACAGAGCTTTTTGGGATGCTTAAAATACTGTCTTCAACTTTTTGCCCAGTTTTAGTAGACATTGTTTTTTGGGATGCTTATAATAATGTTTTTAACCTTTAGCCCAGTTTTAGTAGACATTGCTTTCAAGTACATATATTATGGGACAGTTTCAAAATGCTCTCTGCACCATATGTAAATCGAATTACATAGGATTATCCATATATGGATTGAAAATACTCTCTGAACTGTCCACATATACTTTAAAGTACCTATATACGCTTTGAACTGAAAATACATACATTGAATATGCAATTAGAACTGTCCCCCCTCCATATGATAATTTCATATAACTTAACTGTCCATATAACTTCTCTGAACTCTCCATATATAAACTGAATACAGACTTGAACTATTCATACAACTATGTTGACATATTGATATACACATTGAATATATACTTAGAACTGTATAAGGATGGATACATACCCGGTATATATGTTGTAAGTCTGGTTTCCAATGTAGCCAGGGAAGGACTCGACCCATGCATCTGCTGGTGCTTCTTCAGCCACCTGAAGTGAACCCACTAACAAAATGTATATAACAATGCATAAAAAAGCTTCCTGAGTGCATTTGTTACAATACATTCTTGCAGAAGCTGTCTTTGCAAGTATAAAACCACAGAAGATTGTTGATGTTCATATACTTAAATGATTCATAGTGGTCTCTAGATTCTTCGATTCGGATAAGACAAACCATTGCATTATCTAGGAATTGTAATGCAGGTACGCACATCAATTTCAGTGTGGGACTGGGTGTTAGCATTAATTCAATGTTTTTTGAAGGGTAGGAAAAGTCATTAATTTCCCTCGTGCTAATTCCTGGGCTTGTGTCTTTGAAACCACTCATTTTCTTGTTAGCATTAGTTTATGCTGATAGATTTTCAAATGCTCTGGCACTATCTGACAACGAATGTTAGATCTAGATAGAGGTGTTTAGGACGAATGGTAGATAGAGGTGTTCAGGACGAATGGTAGATAAGTAGATGTACTGTTTACGATGAATGATAGATGATGTGTTCGATGATGAATTTTTGTATAAAGATTTTAATCGAAGAGCTGATATCGAGAAGAATTTTTTATGGTTTAGGATGAGGACGAATTGTACATAAGTAGATGTACTGTTTACGATGAATGATAGATGATGTGTTTGATGATGAATTTCTGTATAAAGATTTTAATCAAAGAGTTGATATCAAGAAGAACTTGAAGATGGCTTAGGATCATTTTAGATGGTTGATCTTATAGATATCGTTAAAAAAATTTATTCATTGTCAAAATAATGTACTTTTAGACTAATCGAAGAGCTGATATAGAAAAGAATTTGAAGATAGTTTAGGATCATCTTAGACAGTTGATCTTGTAGACATCATTAAAAAATTTAGAGCTGGTATCAAAAAGCATCTGAAGATGTTTTAGGATAGAATATCTGATCTCTTAGACTGTCTTGTAGAATCATAAAAAAAAAAATCATTCATTATAAAGATAAATGCTTATCTGATGACACTGCAATAAGCAACATATTAAGCCTAGAGAATGTCAGTCAACTTTGAGTGTTTAATACTTTTGAGCTTAGAAATTATCTATGCTCTCAGAATGAGTATAAAAACAGATTCTTATTCGAAAATTTGAGCTTAGAAATTATCTATGCTCTCAGAATGAGTATAAAAACAGATTCTTATTCGAAAAAGAAAGGCAATATCATTATATGACTGATAGATTTGCTCTTACAGTTTTCAGACAGCTTAAATCTCACACACTAAGCTTTGACTTCTAGACTTAAAAGTGTTAAACACTCAAAATTAATTGACATTCTCTAAACCGACCAGACGGTATTTAGCTATCAATTGAATGGCAGATATGTTTTTGATGAATGTTAGATAATGTGTTTAGCAAGGAATGATAGATACCACTTGGAAATTTTGTTAAAATGGGACATCTGTGCTGTCAAAATAAGCATAAAAACAGATCATGTCCTTGTCTAGAAAGGCAATAAAAAGAGTAATGAATTGCATTGATGGTTGTTTTGGGGGAGTTGTATTGGTCATTTTGAATAACAGACCAATCAATTTTAATTTCCCTATTTAATATTAATAAAATAATCTTTATTATCATCAAAAATAATAATAATTTATTCTGGAGGGAACCACCTAAGTTTAATATAGGTCAAAGAATAAAAATAATTTATTGTGCAGTCAACCACCTAAATCTAATATAGGTCAAATAATAATAATTTATTGTGGAGTCAACTACCTAAATCTAATGAAATTAATTAGCATAGCTTTCATGCAAGTTAGATTTTAAGTACTTTAATGCACATGTTATAACAAGATATGAGCCTCAAAACTAAACCCTTGTGATCTTTAAAAAAATATTAATCTTAATTTTAAAATATTTATTAATAAATCATTTTTTATATTTTATGGTATTTTTAAAGAATAATAGTTCTTCATAATGCATAATTTGATTTACAACTAAGATCTTTATAGAGTTTCTTAAATATAGATCATGAACATTGATATCTAAAGTGTACGTATGTTTTAAATTTATTTTTATATTATTATTTTTAATTGATAATTATTATGAATCAAAATAATAATACATTTTTTTATACATCCATATGTTTTTCAATAAGAACATCGTTATCGATGCAATTATATTTTCTAATTTTTTCCATACTTTTTTATTTTTCCATGTCTTTCAAACATAGGTCTTTGTGTGGTGTAAAAAGTTCATGTTGATTAGAAAATTAATGTAACAAGCTTTCAATGAAGGAAATTTTAAGAAAATATAATACAACTTACAACTCGCATATAAAAAAATGCTAAACATTGCATGAACAATTTTCTTTTAACATTTTAAATTATTTAAACAAAAGATATCAAGTAATTATACGTATCAACTAAATGAAAATTACATGAAACAAAGAAGCTAACTTACTCTTTATTCTATCATAAACATCATACAATAATTAAGCAAGAAGGGTATATAGTTTGCAGAAGTGTGCTTTCCAATCTTGAATTCTTTCAAGTCTTGGCTTAATTTGCATGAGGGAGAGCATCATCAAGGTACTTTTCCTCCAACCATGTAGACCTGGCAATCCCCCACACATCTTCCTTACAAAAGTGGCCTTACCATTCACGAGGGTACATACACAAGAATAGGTCTAATTGTCATCTAAGCCTAGTGTTTAGAAACCTACACAACTCTAGTTGATCACACACAATAGGTACCTCCTAACTAGTATGACCTTCCTACTAGAATGCATTTCGACAATTTCCTAGGTGCAATGTATCTGGCATTTGTATGAAGATTGCATTAATTAAATGTTATGTTGTCATTGATGTCAATTAACTGGTACTGATATTGTTATAATGTTCTTTTGTAACCGGTAGGAAGAGCTAGTGAAGGGAACTGTAACCGATAGGTAAGTTTGTGGAGTGAACCGGTATTGCTAAGTATTGGAGACTTGAACCGGTAAATCCTACCTGTTGATTTGATAAACCCTAACCGATTAAGTTTGGTGAATTGGTTGTATTGGTTTATGATCTGATGATGAGCGGTAATGATTATGACACGTATGCATATTGTATAAAGAGAGTTTCAAAGTGATTTTGGTGCATTGAGATAACGGTTTTTATCTTGGGAATGAGCAAGTATATTGCATGTAATGCAAAGCGCGTGATGAATTACTAAGTTCGATGGAGCGGTGATCAAGAATCGGTCGAGGCTTTCTTGAATGATGTGTAGAGATTGTTATGTAATCCAACGGTCATACTTGAACCGACTTGTTTGTAATCTCTATGAGATAATTAGGCTTTTGTTGTGTTACCGACCTAATGATTTGTTTATAAGGTTGATGAGTTGTTTTGTTTAAGAGTTGGCAAAGTTTCAGTTAAGTGTGTGGTTGTCGAACCAGATGATGTATCTGCAGTTTGAGTAAAGGCAGATAGGAGCATGAAAAGGATTTGAACAAGCAAGTGTAGTGCTATTCAAACATATCAAAACCCCTATTGTTTTCTAACAATTACAGCAAATTGAAATCCCCTAACTGGGTACGCTCTAACAAGATTAGTGTTATTCAAATCCTCTAACCAGGTGGTCCATTAGCTTGGATTTCAAATCCTCTTCCAAGGTTACTCCTCATAGGGTATTGCTTCTAACAAGGCATTACAATCAATCCCTTAACCGGGTGGTCCCTAACAGGATCTATTCTTAATAGGACTTTTTGTAAAGCTTTAACATGCTTGGCTCCTAACAAGATGAACTTCAAATAGTTATCTTGTGAGTCTCATCTCACCATGGTTTTTCCCATTTGGGTTTCCACGTCAAAATATTGTGTTAAGTGGTGAATGTTTTTGTGGTTTTTTTTGCTATGGTTGATTTACTTAACTACTTAATCCACTTTGATAAGTCATGATAACCGGCAGCAATATGAAATGAGGTTTTACTTATGTTAGTAAAAGTATTTGGATGTTTGTGAGTTTCAAGTTGTTTACTGTTAATCTATTGTAACAGTCAACTGGTTAAACTTGACAGTGATAAATTGCATTTATAGTTCAGTGGTTTAACTTGTCAGTTTAGAGTTTGCTTTGAGAGGTTGTTTTTGAGATTGGTGAAAGTTTATATCAGTTTTCCTATCTACTGATTCACGCCCCCCCCCCCTCTCAATAGCTGATTGGATCCTTATTCTTTCATCATACCATCAATTGGTATAAGAGCATCTCAGGTCCTCTAAGGTCTAAGCCTAACAGCTTGAGGTAAAGATCTTGTAGAACATGATGAAGAAGGAAGGTCTGAAGTTTAATAGAGAGAATTATAGAATATGGAGTGATAGAATGAAAATTTATGTCAAGAGTCTAGGAAATCAATAATGGGAACATGTTGGTACTCAATATGTTGCACCTAGTGGGATTATGACTGATGATCAAAAGAAATACCAACAAGAAAACAATCAAGCACTAGAGGCTATTATCGGTTCTTTGTCTGATTCAGAGTATGTAGATGTCCATGGTCTAGAGACTACATATGAGGTATGGAAGAAACTGTTATCTAAAATTTCATTACCCATGTAATGAAAGCCAAAGGATGCATATTTATCAAATGATTGCATTTACAAAAGGTACATTGCAGTGTTTAAAAGGAAGAAAGGGCGTATTTTTCATTTGTATTGAACAATGATAGATTACAAATTGAGTTCATGCATCTGAAGCATATTTATATACACTGAGTTTCTTAAAACCTCACACAAGTCGTGAGCTTAGCATTTCTATCTTTCCTACATATCCAAAACAAAAAAGGATAGAATCAAATAATGAGTGTGAGGATAACCAGTCATTGCCTTGGGTTGCTTTGACTAGTTATTGGCTGCTCCGTTGCCCTTATGAATGTTTTCTCGATCTTCAGACTTTGAAAAACTCCTACTTTCCTGCACAAACAAGAAGAGGTGTTAGATCCAACCGATCTAAGGAATGAAAGATTATCCTACAACATATCATTTATTATAGCCTATCATATTTCTGTTTTGAGAGGGCGGGAAAGATAAAGACAAATCACTGCTTCAGGAAAAACAAACACTTATGCTAATGTGTTTGTTTCATGTGCAGATAATTAGTTACTCTAATTAGCATGTGCCCCTGACCGAGGCTCCCTTCGGGTATGAGCCCGACATACCCTTTAGAGTAACTAATCTCAGAATATCAAGTGGAATGATGAAGAAAACAACTGAAGTATCAAAGGGACATGTTTGTTTTAAATATGAAACCTTTTACTTTACTATCCATGATGTGCATAAAAGAAGATATTAATGAATAAACTGTTTTAAGGGACATATTATTTCAATGTGAAACCTTACAGTATTTAAAAAGGGTCAATACCACATCGTGAAGATAAACAATTCAATGCAGCAAGTTGGTAAAGAAATAGAGTATTTGAGTTTTAAATGCATGTTCAAACAGTGAACTTCAATGAAATCAGAATCAACTGGTAATGAAATGAGTGTCACGAGCCCGTGCTCGAACTTCATTTCTACATAAGATCAATCACAGCATGTGCCAAAGTCAGAAATTTAATAAGGATAAAACACAATCTCATCAAAAGGTTGTAAATTTGCTAGTCGAAGGTGTCACTTGGTGTATTATGCTGGCTCTACTCTGCAGTGAAGCTAAAGTTTATATAAGGGAGTTTCGCTGTCAACACAAAGCGGTAGGCAGACGCATAGTAACGAATAACGAATGAATGCTGGTTTAGTGGATTATGGGCGTATAGGGCATTCTATCGGGTCTCACAAATTTTATCCGATTTGCAACATAAAGAGAGAGGGGATTGCTTGACTGCGCGATCCTTACACTCGTGGGAGGCGGACTGTCATTCCAGCTATGGAACAACTCAAGCCCCAGATAATGGCGACAAAGGGCAATGAGAAGCAGTCAGAAGTTGATCCAAACAATGTTATTCCTTCTTTCGAGGTAGCAAAAGAGCTCCTTCCAAATGCCCTTGTGTGGGCTTCTCTACATGGCTTTGTTGTTGGGGACAGGGCTGTACAGAGATCTGGACATATACCAGGTGTTGGCTTGACACATGCTCCATTTTCTCTCTTTCCAGCACCTTTTCCTGAAACTTGTTGGAGTCAGGCCTGTGATTTAGTTCCCTTATTCAACGAACTCGTGGATAGAGTAAGCATGGATGGAATTTTCTTGCAAGAGTCACTATCCGGGACACGGAAGGTTGACGACTTCACTGCTCGACTGTTAGATATCCATTCTAAAACATTGCAAGATAACATAAGACAGGAAATACGCCTTGGTCTACACCGTTCAGATTATATGCTAGATACTGAAACAGGATCATTACTACAGATAGAGCTAAATACGATTTCATCATCTTTTGCTGGACTTGGATGCCTTGTTAGTCAGCTTCACAGGTATTTGATCAAACATTTTGGGGATCAACATTGCTTGGATTTGAAAAGAGTGCCTGAAAATACTACAATGAAGAGATATGTAGAGGCATTAGCCCATGCCTGGAAAGAGTTTAATGACTTAAGTTCTATTGTGCTGGTAGTTGTGCAGCCAGAAGAGCGCAATATGTATGATCAACATTGGATTTGTATGCTCCTAAAAGAATTATATGGGGTGTCAACGGTCCGGAAGACTTTAGCTGAAATTGATGCTAAGGGAGAAATTTTATCAAATGGAAGTCTACAAATAGGACAGCGAGTTGTTGCTGTTGTTTACTTCAGAGCTGGTTGTACACCCATTGATTATCCCTCTGAAGCAGAGTGGAGGGGCAGGCTGATGTTGGAGATGTCTTCTGCCATCAAATGCCCATCAATTTCATATCATCTTGCTGGCTCGAAAAAAGGTTCAGCAGGAGTTGGCTAAACCCAATGTTCTTGAAAGGTTCAATACATGTGTACATAAACTTTCTTCTAATCATACATTGGTTATCAAGGGTGACAATAGTTCCTCTCTTTTGGGTGAGTCTCCCTCATTTGTTGACACTGCCAAGCATAGACTATATGATGGTCTAAGGACTAGAAGAAATCCTTTGAAAAGGACTGATGATTGGACACAGGTGGACAACACAAAAAGAGGAGTGTCCTTATCAAATGGTTGAAGAAAACACACAAACACTTATACTGAGAGATTTATCAATAATAAAGATGATGCACTCAAACTTCGGAAATGCTTTGCTGGATTATGGAGCTTGCATTCCAATGCAAAAATTATACAGGATGCAATCACAATGCCAGAAGCATTTGTTCTTAAGCCATAGCGTGAAGGAGGAGGAAACAATATATATGGTAAAGATGTAAAAAAACAGACACAGCACGTTATTTTTCTGGTAAAAATATATGCAAAATGCAGTGTATGCAAGTTGTAAAAAAATGAACACAGTAAGTTTCCTGGTAAATGTGGTGCGAGCATACTTGTAGAGAAAAAGATTTGCATTTAGAGAGAAGCCCATTGAAAGCCCAGCATTCTTTGTCAATGGCGGCACCAAACCCTCCAGAACTTTCTTCGCTATTCGCACTTTGCAAAATGAAAAATGCGATGGGAATGCAAAACTTTTAGGGTTATAAAAATCCTTTATCATTTTTCATATTCTCCCTCAAGTCCGCTGGGCTTTATTTTGTTCAACATAATAAAAATCAAACATATTTGATAAATAGATGTTTTTTAATATATCAAATATGTTTTACTTTTATTATATTTTTGTTTTCATTTTGGTCCAAAGCTGGTATTTATTTGTAAAAGATATTTAATTACAATGCAATTATAAATTGTAATTGAATATTATTATTTGAAATATCAAAGGTTTATCCATATGCAAGAAAGAGACTAAGTCTTTTGACTTAGTTTTGAAGGAGGAGTTAATTCAGGAGAGATAAGGCTCTCATTGAAGAAGTCTTTTCAGTTTGGAGACATAAGGAGAGCATATAGGATCACGCATAACCACTTGGGAAACATTCAAAAGGAGTTGAGATATTTTTGGAGACAAGAACATTTTTATAGGAACATGAGTTTGTTTGAAACCAAATGGAGCAAATCTAGGGAGGTTGGAGCATTTTTAGGTAAAGGGTCGAAGTTGGACTTTTCCACCATTTTGGGGGGCTTTTATTACTTGGTTAAGTGTTTTGAGGCTGTTTCTGGTGATCTTTTGGGTTGATTATTTATTAAGGAAGACTTTTCCAGGTTTATAGCCTTTTTTGGTGTCTTCTAGACTCCTCTTTTTGAGGCACTTTTCTTGTATCCGACCCAAATCAGTTGGGGGTTTTTGTACTTAGTGCCTAAAGACACTTCATTTGAAAGGAGTTCAGATTTATGCAAGAATAGTGTTTTGAGAGACTTTTTTCTTGTCCTTAGCATTTTCTTTTGCACAGATTCTGTAACTCAGATTTGGAGATATGATATATGAAACAACATCTTTTGGAGCAATTTTCGATGGAATCAAACCTTGTTATCCTTCCATTTTTTTTTGTGTACAAGCATGATTGATGAAGCCAAATTTGTGAGTTATATTACTCCTTGTTTACTTGTCTCAGTCAGTACCTTAATATAGGAATGTATGTATGTTTGCAGGTCATAGTATGTGTTTTAAAGTTCAAAATTTTTGAGTGAAACATTATTATTTCCTCATTGGTTCGTCTCAAGACTTTATTATGAAATACTTATGCAAACGTATAACAGGAAAGAAGTGTTTATCAATTGAAGAAGAATATTGCAGACTGAGATCATTTTCTTATTATTTATCTCTCACATTTTGGTGTATCACCAGGGTTTAGTTAATTTTAGTTCAGTTTTAAGTACCATTTCTGTAATTTCTTACCCTTTACCCTACAAAGTTAGTCCAATATTAGAGAATATCAGGTGATTATCCAATAGGAACCGGCCTAGGAACCGGAGGTTTCATTTCAAGTTGCGCATTGCCCACATGCAGAAGTGAATCCCATGTTAGGCCAAATTACTAAACTTGTAGTTTAGTAGGGTGCAAATTTGAGCCTTAACAGTTTTGGCACGCCTGGTGGGACCTTAAAGGAGGTTCATTTTCATATTTTATGCTGATTTTGATGCACTATCAGCATAATAAAGACCTGTAAGAGGTTGTAAATTTGTGTATCTGGCGACTCCCTGGTGAAAAGATCAAGTGAGCATAATTTTTTTGCCTTATGAGAAGAATTGAAACTAGAAGTTCCAAAGACTTTGAATACTTACAGCTTTCTTCACCAAAAAGACAAGGAAGATCAGCCAAAAGAACCATATATACAAAAAGAGGCAAGTCATTACCTCCTACAAGAGTTTATCAAAGAAAAGGTAAAGCTGAAAACAAGAATCGAAGAAATAGACATTCAGCCTCGCCTACTTGTAGAGTTGCTGCAACAAATACATCAGTTCAGCTTAGTGCTATGGCCTTACCAAGAGCCTTTGCTTTCGTGCCTTTCGATCAAGGAAGCCCATTGAATTTCGCCCAGCATCATGACGTGCCTTTGGCAGCACTAAAAGGCTTACCTGATTTCACTGGAGAAGGCCAAACACTGGCAATAGACCACATCCGTGATGTGGCAAGTTTATGTAATGTGCACCACGTTACAGAAGAAGATGTTGCTGTGAAATTGTTAGCAGCATCCTTGAAAGGAAAAGCTTTAGAATGGTTCAGAACTTTGGCTGTGGGGTCAGTTAACTCATGGGATGAGCTTGGGGATCTGTTAACCAAGTTTTTTGAAGACAAGTCTGATCACTTGTCCCTGGTGGAACAGCTCACAACTATCAAGCATGCTCCTCAAGAGCAGATGACAGATTTCAACTCTCGTTTTCAAAAAACATGGAAACGAATACCAGCAGCAGTAAGACCAAGTGCAGATCATGCATTTTTGTATTTTCTAAAAAGTTTGAATAGCGATATCTCAGTTATGATTCAATCAATGGGTGGTACTTCGCTGCCCCAAGCTTTTGGCATTGCTATTAGAGCAGAAAATAGCCTTATACAGGCTGGTAAGATAGCACCTAGGCCTCCAATGCCTTATTTTCCGGCTATTCAACCTGACATGCCAATCAATATACCACCTCTTGCCTCTTTGCCTGTTATACCAGCAATGCCTATTGCTGCTCCTCAAGAGACAACGGTAGCAGGCACGTCAAATGAAATACATGAGATAAGGAGCAGCCAGCAAAAGATAGAAAATATTTTGCAGACTCTGGGAAATGAGTTGACAAGTCTCAAGAAGCATTACCAAGCTCCAAGGCCAACTTTTCAGCAACCAAGTCAAGGCTACAATCAGCAGTATCAGCAGAATAGACAGCCTTATCAAAATAATTATCAAGGTGCGAGGCAAAATATTAATCAAAGGTCTTATCAGCCTTACAATCCAGCACCTTTGAATGCCACAAATGCAGTAAGAGACATTGTACCTGCTCAAAACAATTTAATATCAGAGGTAGACTGGTGTTATCCTTGCAACCAAGCTCATAATCAGTCTACATGCTCTAACGGCATGATAAATCAAGCTCTCATGGTACAAAATGCTGCAAGCTCACAACCGGATATACCTCCAACTGTGCCTGAACAACAGCAGGATATGCATACTATGGAAACTGGTTTACTTAACTGGCAAGATGAAGAATTTAATGGCATGAATGGCGATTCACCGATTGCAGCCAATACTCGAGCTAAGAAAAGAGCTCTTGACATAGGCCAAACATCAGAGAAAGGTAAAGGACCTGCAACCGAAGAATCGTCATTCAAAACCACGCAAATACCAAGCATTCTGAAGAAAGTACCTGTTGCAGCAGCTAAGGAGCAGTTTCAAAAGGATGCAGATACGTCTGTTGTCAAGACACAATAGAAAGTACACTCAGCTGTACCTTACAGCATTGTGGACACCATGAAAAAGATGAATGTTACCATGAGCATGTGGGATTCTTTAGCTATTCCTGGACAAGTCAATAGTTTGAAGAAGGCATTGAACGAAGAAATTCCTCCTAAGGTGACATTTGCTGATGCTGGTAAGGAGGCTGTGTTGACTAATACTGTTGTCCAGAATGATGAAAAGGGGAACAGCAATAAAGAAGCAACTTCAGTCCAAGGTAAGAGCGTGAAACCTCCCTCATTTTACGTTTCTCTTATTATTGGTGATAATTTGGTACACAACTGCATGGTGGATAGCGGAGCTACATGCTCTGTTATGCCTAAAAAGATAGCTGACCAACTTGGTCTAAAATATGATTTATTAGAGAAAGGCGTAGTACAACTTGATGGTTCGGCTGTTAGGACTACAGGCTTTATCAAAGATGCTAGTTTAACCTTACATGCTTGTCCTAACTTCTCTATATCTCAAGATATTTATGTCATAGATTTGCCCCCATATTTTGCCCTGTGTTTGTCAAGAGAATTTACTGCCAAAATAGGAGGATATTTATCATCCGATTGGTCACACATGCTGTTCCGAACTAGATATGGAACCAAAGTGACTATCAAATCTGAACTGTTGTCTAAGAATCATATAGAGCCTTATACGCCTAACATCATTAATGCTAATTGTATGATTTTTGAGCATGATGAGTATGCAGTTGTTCATGAGCCTGTAACTCAGGTCAGTGAAATACCGGATGTCCTGTTAGATGAATGGGCAGCAAAGAATGTTTTGGAAGATGAAACTAGCATCCTTGTGGATGCTGGTTTGGGAAATTATATGTTTCAAGAAGCTGGTTTAATTATGCCTAATCTGGTTAAAGGACAAGAAGCTAATATTGAATCCCAGAATGATGTTTTGGAGATGTTCTTTGACGGGTCACGAAGCAGGAATGGTTCAGGAGGTGGGGTTATGCTTGTTTCACCTAAGGGTGAAAAATATTATGCAGCTTTCAAGTTTGGTTTTGCCTGTACCAATAATACAGCAGAGTATGAAGGGCTGATTCAAGGTTTAGAGTGGGCAAGGAAACGTGGAATTAAAAACCTGAAGGTGCATGGTGATAGTGAGCTAATTGTTAACCAAGTTAGAGGTTTGAATGCAGTAAAAAATGATACTTTAAAAGCATACAAGCTCAGGGTTTGGGATTCCATTGAAGTTTTTGATGCATTTAACATTATAGCTGTTCCAAGAAGTAGAAATCAGCATGTTGATCGGTTAGCTACAGTTGGAGCCCAATATGATATACCAAACAGTATAAAAGGGACCTGTGATCAGCAGCATATCAAGATTATTATCCGGCCCTCAATTCTGGATAATAATATTAATTGGCAAGTGTTTGAATCGGATGAACAAATTTTACAATTCCTACTGGAGGAAGATGTGTTTGCTGCCTCAAATCAAAACAGAATTCAGCAACAATATGGGGATCAAGTCATTCAATTGAAGTCAAATAAATTGCCTAAGGGTCTTGTTACCTTGGAGTCAATTTTTAATTCAGATGATCAAGCTAAAAAGAATAAGACCAATTTGGTGATTCCGCAAGAGCATTATGAAGAGTTGGAGGTTGCACCTGGGAAGAGCTTAAAGATAGGTAAAGTGAATTCCCCTACTGAAAAGGAGTCCTATGTTCAGCTTTTTCAAGAGTTTGCAGACATTTTTGCATGGGAATATGGTGATTTGAAAGGTTTCAATCCTGAATTAGCACAGCATACCATCGAGTTAGAACCAAATGCTAAGCCAGTGAGACAAAGGCAGCGTCCTATCAACCCAAAGATAGAGCCATTAATGCAAAAGGAAGTTTTTAGGCTGATTGAAAGTGGCATTATCTTTCCCATCAAACACACCAGCTGGGTGTCCAATCTTGTACCTGTTAGGAAAAAGAATGGAGAGCTTAGATTATGTGTCGATTTTAGAGACCTGAATAGAGCATCCCCTTCCTTCAATGGAACAAATATTGCAGTATGTGGCTGGTTCGGAAAGATTCTCACTTCTAGATGGTTATTCGGGATATAACCAAATTCTGGTCAGAAATGAAGACCAATATAAAATAGCTTTTACCACTAAATGGGGTACCATGGCCTACAAAAGAATGCCTTTTGGTTTATCCAATGCAGGGGCAACATTCCAGAAAGCCATGGATATGGCATTTAGTAATCCGATGTACCAGTTTGTTTTGGTTTATCTTGATGATATCACAGTTTATTCTAAGAAGGCCGTAGATCATCTTGGGCACTTAAGGCAGATTTTTGAGCGCTGCAAGGAGTTTGGTGTTTCACTCAACCCTAAGAAATGCATGTTTGTTGTTCATGAAGGAAACTTGTTGGGTTATGTTGTCTCTAAGCAAGGTGTCACAGTGGATCTGGAAAGAATAGCAGCAATCTTGGAGATACCCCTGCCGTATCATAAGAAGGGATTACAATCTTTCATTGGGAGGATTAATTTTGTTAGGCGTTTCTTGCCTAATATTGCAGATTTATTGAAACCACTTACAGCCATGCTGAAGAAAAATGTTGTTTTCCACTGGACAAAAGAAGCAAAGTTAAATTTTCAAACTATCAAGGAATCACTTGCAACAGCACCTGCTCTAGTAAATCCAGACTTTAGCAAGGATTTCATTTTGTATGCATATGGTGGTTATGAGGCTATTTCTGCAATGCTAGTCCAGAAAAACACAGAAGGATTGGAACAGCCTATTGCATTTTTTAGCAAAGGATTGGAAGATTATGAGCAGAGGTATAGCTTTGTTGAAAAGCACATCCTTGCTGTTGTAAAGAGCCTTAAAAAGTTTCGGCACTTGTTGTCTCATAATAGGGTACACCTGAAGGTTGCTCATCCAAGTGTAAAAGAGTTTCTCCTCAGTAAAGATCTCAATGAGAAAAGAGCTGGTTGGATAACACGGGTTATGGAATATGACTTAGACATCCAGGTCACCAAATTGGTTAGAGGAAGAGGCTTGTGTGAACAGATTGTTACAAATGAAATTTCAAGAAAAGAAGAAGGAGTAGAAACAGCTCTGGTGATTGATTTGATGGCTGATGATAACAGTACATCAAGCTGGTTGTAGGATATGGTTCACTTTCTAAGGACTAGTGAGTGTCCAGCAAACCTAGATAAGGCAAAAAGAAGGTACTATCGGTTACAATCAGTTCCTTTTGTCTTGATTAATGATATATTGTATAGGAAAGATCACAATGGTGTCCTCCTTCGATGTATTGATTCAAATCAGATTACAAAAATCTTGCATGAATTCCATGATGGCCATTCGGGAGGTCATTTCTCTCCCAAGACTACTGCATATAAAATCCTAAGGGCTGGTTACTATTGGCCAGATGTTTTCAAGGACTGTCATGCATATGTAAGGAAGTGTGTTAAGTGTGTTATGTTTGCAGGGAAAGAACGGCTGCCAGCATTACCGTTACATCCTATAAAAGGAGAACAACCTTTTGACAGGTGGGGTGTTGATTTCATTGGTCCTATTAACCCACCGTCAAGTGCAGGCCACCGGTGGATCATTACTGCAACCGATTATTTTACTAGATGGACTGAGGCTGCAGCACTGAAGGATGCTAATGAGACAGCCGTTCTTAATTTTTATGATGATATTGTGAACAGGTTTGGAGTTCCCGACTCCATAGTGTCAGACAATGCACTAGCTTTTGTAGGCTTAAGGGTGACTGATTGGGCTATTAAACACAACATATATCTCAATACTAGCTCAAATTATTATCCTCAAGACAACGGATTGGCAGAGTCCACAAATAAGAACTTAATCAGAATCATCAAACGGACTTTACAAGAGAATCAGCGTGATTGGCATTCAAAGCTGAAGGCAGCCTTGTGGGTGGACAGAATCACACCAAAGCAAATTATTGGAAACTCACCTTATCGGTTGGTTTATGGGAAGGAAGCAAGGTTATCAATAGAAACAGAATTTCCAGCACTAGATATGGCTGCTCAGATGGTGTTATTTGAAGAAGAAGATCCTATGCAAGTGCGTTATGCACAGTTAATGGAATTGGAGGAAAGTAGGAGAAAAGCGGGACAAACAATGGAGTTTCAACAGTTGCAGGTGAAGAAGAGTTTTGATAGGAAAGCTAAAGCCAGAGAATTCAATGTGGGAGATGTTGTACTCAAGTGGGATGAGCTCAAGAGCAGACCAGGCAAGCACACCAAGTTTGATTCATTTTGGGGAGGTTCGTTTGTCATAACAAAATGCAAGGAACACAATGCTTTTCAGCTGGCCACGCTGGAAGGGGAAAATTTGCCATTACCGGTAAACGGTATTTACCTCAAACCTTGTTTTGAGGTCTGTCCTATTTTATAAGTAATAGATTAGTGGAGGAATAAAGTGCTGCTGCACTATTTACTTTCAGTTTTGGTGTTCCTAAGTGTTGTTGCACAGTTAAAAGTTAGCTAGGCAGTAGGAATACTAATAATAGTAGGCTCATATCAACTAAGGGGGTTGTGTAATCAAATCCTGCATTCTATATGCTGGAGTATACTCAACATGCATACATCATGAAGAACTTCATTACACAGCCCTCTCACCTAATACTACCTTGCCTATTATTAGTATCTGTAATGTCTAGCTAACTTTTAGTTTCCCTGTTTTCAATAAGTGTTTTGAACAAAAGTTGCTGTTAAATATTCAAATCTGATAGATAACTGAGACAAAATAGTCCAATATAAGATTATGAATGTACACCTATCCCTCAGGATAGGGGAGCCAAGCTATTCAGAGCCATAAATCTGCACTCAGAATTCTATCTTACACTATTTTATCTCAGCTATTTACCTTAGTCCAAAGTTGTTCCTAAAAGACTCACTGCCCAATGGATTTCTAAGGCTACTGGGTCCTGTATAGCAGGCATACATATAGTAGAAGTCGCCAAATTGTTATCTAAAATTTCATTACCCATGTAATGAAAGCCAAAGGATGCATATTTATCAAATGATTGCATTTACAAAAGGTACATTGCAGTGTTTAAAAGGAAGAAAGGGCGTATTTTTCATTTGTATTGAACAATGATAGATTACAAATTGAGTTCATGCATCTGAAGCATATTTATATACACTGAGTTTCTTAAAACCTCACACAAGCCGTGAGCTTAGCATTTCTATCTTTCCTACATATCCAAAACAAAAAAGGATAGAATCAAATAATGAGTGTGAGGATAACCAGTCATTGCCTTGGGTTGCTTTGACTGGTTATTGGCTGCTCCGTTGCCCTTATGAATGTTTTCTCGATCTTCAGACTTTGAAAAACTCCTACTTTCCTGCACAAACAAGAAGAGGTGTTAGATCCAACCGATCTAAGCAATGAAAGATTATCCTACAACATATCATTTATTATAGCCTATCATATTTCTGTTTTGAGAGGGCGGGAAAGATAAAGACAAATCACTGCTTCAGGAAAAACAAACACTTATGCTAATGTGTTTGTTTCATGTGCAGATAATTAGTTACTCTAATTGGCATGTGCCCCTGACCGAGGCTCCCTTCGGGTATGAGCCCGACATACCCTTTAGAGTAACTAATCTCAGAATATCAAGTGGAATGATGAAGAAAACAACTGAAGTATCAAAGGGACATGTTTGTTTTAAATATGAAACCTTTTACTTTACTATCCATGATGTGCATAAAAGAAGATATTAATGAATAAACTGTTTTAAGGGACATATTATTTCAATGTGAAACCTTACAGTATTTAAAAAGGGTCAATACCACATCGTGAAGATAAACAATTCAATGCAGCAAGTTGGTAAAGAAACAGAGTATTTGAGTTTTAAATGCATGTTCAAACAGTGAACTTCAATGAAATCAGAATCAACTGGTAATGAAATGAGTGTCACGAGCCCGTGCTCGAACTTCATTTCTACATAAGATCAATCACAGCATGTGCCAAAGTCAGAAATTTAATAAGGATAAAACACAATCTCATCAAAAGGTTGTAAGTTTGCTAGTCGAAGGTGTCACTTGGTGTATTATGCTGGCTCTACTCTGCAGTGAAGCTAAAGTTTATATAAGGGAGTTTCGCTGTCAACACAAAGCGGTAGGCAGACACATAGTAACGAATAAGGAATGAATGCTGGTTTAGTGGATTATGGGCGTATAGGGCATTCTATCGGGTCTCACAAATTTTATCCAATTTGCAACATAAAGAGAGAGGGGATTGCTAGACTGCGCGATCCTTACACTCGTGGGAGGCGGACTGTCATTCCAGCTATGGAACAACTCAAGCCCCAGATAATGGCGACAAAGGGCAATGAGAAGCAGTCAGAAGTTGATCCAAACAATGTTATTCCTTCTTTCGAGGTAGCAAAAGAGCTCCTTCCAAATGCCCTTGTGTGGGCTTCTCTACATGGCTTTGTTGTTGGGGACAAGGCTGTACAGAGATCTGGACATATACCAGGTGTTGGCTTGACACATGCTCCATTTTCTCTCTTTCCAGCACCTTTTCCTGAAACTTGTTGGAGTCAGGCCTGTGATTTAGTTCCCTTATTCAACGAACTCATGGATAGAGTAAGCATGGATGGAATTTTCTTGCAAGAGTCACTATCCGGGACACGGAAGGTTGACGACTTCATTGCTCAACTGTTAGATATCCATTCTAAAACATTGCAAGATAACATAAGATAGGAAATACGCCTTGGTCTACACCGTTCAGATTATATGCTAGATACTGAAACAGGATCATTACTACAGATAGAGCTAAATACGATTTCATCATCTTTTGCTGGACTTGGATGCCTTGTTAGTCAGCTTCACAGGTATTTGATCAAACATTTTGGGGATCAACATTGCTTGGATTTGAAAAGAGTGCCTGAAAATACTACAATGAAGAGATATGTAGAGGCATTAGCCCATGCCTGGAAAGAGTTTAATGACTTAAGTTCTATTGTGCTGGTAGTTGTGCAGCCAGAAGAGCGCAATATGTATGATCAACATTGGATTTGTATGCTCCTAAAAGAATTATATGGGGTGTCAACGGTCCGGAAGACTTTAGCTGAAATTGATGCTGAGGGAGAAATTTTATCAAATGGAAGTCTACAAATAGGACAGCGAGTTGTTGCTGTTGTTTACTTCAGGGCTGGTTATACACCCATTGATTATCCCTCTGAAGCAGAGTGGAGGGGCAGGCTGATGTTGGAGATGTCTTCTGCCATCAAATGCCCATCAATTTCATATCATCTTGCTGGCTCGAAAAAAGGTTCAGCAGGAGTTGGCTAAACCCAATGTTCTTGAAAGGTTCAATACATGTGTACATAAACTTTCTTCTAATCATACATTGGTTATCAAGGGTGACAATAGTTCCTCTCTTTTGGGTGAGTCTCCCTCATTTGTTGACACTGCCAAGCATAGACTATATGATGGTCTAAGGACTAGAAGAAATCCTTTGAAAAGGACTGATGATTGGACACAGGTGGACAACACAAAAAGAGGAGTGTCCTTATCAAATGGTTGAAGAAAACACACAAACACTTATACTGAGAGATTTATCAATAATAAAGATGATGCACTCAAACTTCGGAAATGCTTTGCTGGATTATGGAGCTTGCATTCCAATGCAAAAATTATACAGGATGCAATCACAATGCCAGAAGCATTTGTTCTTAAGCCACAGCGTGAAGGAGGAGGAAACAATATATATGGTAAAGATGTAAAAAAACAGACACAGCACGTTATTTTTCTGGTAAAAATATATGCAAAATGCAGTGTATGCAAGTTGTAAAAAAACGAACACAGTAAGTTTCCTGGTAAATGTGGTGCGAGCATACCTGTAGAGAAAAAGATTTGCATTTAGAGAGAAGCCCATTGAAAGCCCAGCATTCTTTGTCAATGGCGGCACCAAACCCTCCAGAACTTTCTTCGCTATTCGCACTTTGCAAAATGAAAAATGCGATGGGAATGCAAAACTTTTAGGGTTATAAAAATCCTTTATCATTTTTCATATTCTCCCTCAAGTCTGCTGGGCTTTATTTTGTTCAACATAATAAAAATCAAACATATTTGATAAATAGATGTTTTTTAATATATCAAATATGTTTTACTTTTATTATATTTTTGTTTTCATTTTGGTCCAAAGCTGGTATTTATTTGTAAAAGATATTTAATTACAATGCAATTATAAATTGTAATTGAATATTATTATTCGAAATATCAAAGGTTTATCCATATGCAAGAAAGAGACTAAGTCTTTTGACTTAGTTTTGAAGGAGGAGTTAATTCAGGAGAGATAAGGCTCTCATTGAAGAAGTCTTTTCAGTTTGGAGACATAAGGAGAGCATATAGGATCACGCATAACCACTTGGGAAACATTCAAAAGGAGTTGAGATATTTTTGGAGACAAGAACGTTTTTATAGGAACATGAGTTTGTTTGAAACCAAATGGAGCAAATCTAGGGAGGTTGGAGCATTTTTAGGTAAAGGGTCGAAGTTGGACTTTTCCACCATTTTGGGGGGCTTTTATTACTTGGTTAAGTGTTTTGAGGTTGTTTCTGGTGATCTTTTGGGTTGATTATTTATTAAGGAAGACTTTTCCAGGTTTATAGCCTTTTTTGGTGTCTTCTAGACTCCTCTTTTTGAGGCACTTTTCTTGTATCCGACCCAAATCAGTTGGGGGTTTTTGTACTTAGTGCCTAAAGACACTTCATTTGAAAGGAGTTCAGATTTATGCAAGAATAGTGTTTTGAGAGACTTTTTTCTTGTCCTTAGCATTTTCTTTTGTACAGATTCTGTAACTCAGATTTGGAGATATGATATATGAAACAGCATCTTTTGGAGCAATTTTCAATGGAATCAAACCTTGTTATCCTTCCATTTTTTTTTGTGTACAAGCATGATTGATGAAGCCAAATTTGTGAGTTATATTACTCCTTGTTTACTTGTCTCAGTCAGTACCTTAATATAGGAATGTATGTATGTTTGCAGGTCATAGTATGTGTTTTAAAGTTCAAAATTTTTGAGTGAAACATTATTATTTCCTCATTGGTTCGTCTCAAGACATTATTATGAAATACTTATGCAAACGTATAACAGGAAAGAAGTGTTTATCAATTGAAGAAGAATATTGCAGACTGAGATCATTTTCTTATTATTTATCTCTCACATTTTGGTGTATCACCAGGTTTTAGTTAATTTTAGTTCAGTTTTAAGTACCATTTCTGTAATTTCTTACCCTTTACCCTGCAAAGTTAGTCCAATATTAGAGAATATCAGGTGATTATCCAATAGGAACCGGCCTAGGAATCGGAGGTTTCATTTCAAGTTGCGCATTGCCCACATGCAGAAGTGAATCCCATGTTAGGCCAAATTACTAAACTTGTAGTTTAGTAGGGTGCAAATTTGAGCCTTAACAGAAACTTTAATAGATTTATAGCACTGATGAACATGTGAAGATTGCCAAGGAAGAGAGTCTAAGAGGAAAGTTTGATGACATGCGGATGGCTAAAGGTGAGAATATGCAATAGTATGGTCAGAGGATAAAAGAGATAGTTGGTGAGATCAAGAGTGCAGGTGGTAAAGTGGAAGATGCCACAGTAGTTAGTAGGGTGTTGAGAACCCTACTACCGATCTATGCTATCCGAGTTGCAGCCATTCAGGAGCTAAAATCTATTGATAAAACTCAGGTAACCCTTGACTCCATCATTGGTAAGCTTACTGCTTTTGAATTAAATGGTTATGATGGTAGTGTTCAAAAATCTGAATCTACATTTAGAGCTTTAGTTTCTAACCCATCTATGAGGAAAAGTAGAGATGTCAGTCACAGTTATGAATCTAGATCTAGCAAAGAAGTTGATGATGAAGACAGTTTGGTTGAGCTTGAAGCATTGTTGGCCAAGTGGTTGCCCAGAGGTACTGGTAAATATAGAGGTAAATTACATCTGAAATATTTTGCATGCAACATGATTGGACACATTGCAACTAACTATCCTAATGGTGATAATGAGCACAAGCGAGAGAAATTCAAGAAGTACAAGGGAAAATGCAAAAGAGATTGTCTTATTGCAATTGATGGTGGTATCACTGATGAGGAATTTGATGGTGATGCTAATGAAGACATTGTGTTTGTAGCCATTAAAGAGGAAACATCTTATCAAAAAGGTTTAGTTTCACGCATGGATAATTCTGATGATTGGATCATTGATAGTGGTTGTTCATATCACATGATCGGTGAATGGAGCAAATTTCTTTCTTTGAAGGAATTTGATGGCGGTGTTGTAAGATTTGGTAATGACTCACCCTGCATGGTTAAAGGTAAAGTAACTATAACCTTTAATGGAAAGAGCAGTGTAGATGATTTCTACTGGGTTGAAGGTCTAAAGCACAATCTTTTGAGTGTTGCACAACTCGATGACAGAGGATATCCATTGGAGTTTAAGAATGGTATGTGCAAAATCTATGGGAGCAAAGGTGAACTGATTGCAACCAACAAGCAGACTAAAGGTAACTTGTTTTTTTCTGAATCCTAAAGTCAACAACTGTTTAATCGCTAAAATAGATGATAGTTAGCTTTGGCATAGGAGATTTTGTCATATAAATTTTGATAACATTGTTTAAGTGAGTAAGTCCAAGACAGTGAGAGGTTTGCCTCAGTTGGACAAACCGGTTAATGCTCTATGTTAGGAATGTCAGTTGGTAAATATGGCATCCTCAACTTTTAAGAGAAAATCTTTTTCAGCGGAACATCTGTTAGATTTGATTCATACAGACCTTTGTGGACCAATAAGGACTAAAAGTATTCAAGGTGACAAATACTTTATGATCTTCACTGATGATTGCTCAAGAATTATGTGGGTCGCATTCTTGAAAGATAAAACAGAAGTATTTAGTAAGTTCAAGGCATTCAGGGCCTTAGCTGAAAAGGAGAGTGGTAAGAAGATAAATTGTCTGAGGACTGATCAAGGCGGTGAATTTACTTCTGAGGAAATCACTAGATATTGTGAAGAAAATGGTATCAAATGACAACTTTCTGCACCAAGGACACCACAGCAGAATGGTATTGCAGAGAGGAACAACTAGTCAGTTGTTGAAGCTGCTAGAATGATGTTGATACAAGGAGGTGTAGCGAAAACTTTTTGGAGAGAAGTTGTCAGCACAGATGTCTATACTATGAACCGGATTTTGGTAAAAAGAGGTAAGGATAAGACTCCTTATGAATACTGGTATGGTAGATCACCTAATGTTAGTTATTTTAAGATATCTGATAGCAAATGTTTTATTAAGAGAGGTGATTATGTTAGCAAGTTTGAGGCTAAAAGCACGATGAAGGTATATTTCTTGGTTATTCCACCAAGAGTAAGGCCTACAAATGTTATAACAGCCGGACATAGAGAATCATTGAGAGTGTTGATGTTCGAGTGGATGAGTATTCTGAAGTCTCAGGGGAAACCAATGTGGAGAAAAAGGATAAAGATCCTTGCATTTTGTTTATGGAACCAGAACCAATGAAACCTAAAACTGAGAAAGAGAATATTTTTGTACCAATTCAATTGGAATAGGTAGATTCAAAAGAAGAAGATGATAATGTAGAAGAAGAACCTAAAGATAATGATCATGTTATTCTGAGGTATGTGATACTCAATCACAATCCTGAACAGATTATTGGAGATAAGGATGTTGAAGTATTAACCAGAAGAAGAATTAGAGAGAATTTTTGCATGATCTCCACTATTGAGCTTAGAACTACTAAGGAAGCATTTGGAGATGATCATTGGGTCAAAGCTATGGAGGAGGAGCTTGAACAAATTGAGAAGAACAATACATGGACCCTAGTACCCCGACCGGAAAATAAAAATGTGATAGGTACTGAGTGGCTATTTAGGAACAAGCTGAATGAAGATGGTGTAGTAGTTCGCAACAAAGCTAGATTGGTTTGCAAAGGCTATGCACAAGAAGAAGGAGAAGATTATGGTGATACTTTTGCACCAGTGGCTAGACTGGAAGGTGTCAAAACTTTAATTGCATTTGCAGCACATAAGGGATTCAAAGTATATCAGATGGATGTGAAGTCAGCATTTTTGAATGGAATACTAGAAGAAGAAGTATACATTGAGCAGCCAGATGGTTATGCTCTGACTGATGAAAAAGACATGGTATGTAAGTTGCACAAAGCATTATATGGGTTAAAACAAGCACCAAGAGCATGGTATCACTAGTACATTCGGGGCTAATTTTCGACGGCCTTTCGTCAAAATTTTGACTACATTTCGTCGGACTGTCAACAAATGTAGCCGTTGAAAACTCATCGTCGGACTTCCCGACAATGCCATTGAACGTCAGAATTCCGACCACACCATGAACTCTTCCAACGGCGGCTATGATCGCTCCTCCAACCAAAAATATCATCGGAGGACCATCGGAATGCTAACGCTCGACCTCACTACCATGCATCGAAGACCGTCCGACAAGGAAGTGTCGTCGGACATACATCATCCTTGTCGGTTGTTTTTGTAGTTGTCATCTAAATTCTGACAGAATCATAAACTTTACAGAAGCAGAAGATACAAACTGAAGAGTCGTGTGCAAGTAAATTTCATAAAAGAAAGCAAGCAAGCATTATCTTGAATGACATGGAAACAAGCTCATCAGCTGCCCAGAAGAGAGCAATTGGAGAAAAGTAGAGGAAAGTGTTAGAAGGGTGATAAATACATAGAGAGTATGAAATACAAACAAACAATGTCTGGAGTGTGTGATGTGGTCTCTAATTTATGCCCGAAGGGACTAACTGGTTTTGGAGTTCCCGGGAAACCTATTGGGCCACGCTTGGAGGAAATCATTGTGTTCATGCGAGGGCCACCTTTTTTCTATTATGAGAATGATGCTTTTGTACCGAAGGATATTTGGAAGACAATATCCAAAAAATTTTATGGTGTGGAACCAGAGTTGGTGGACTCGAAGTACTTTTTAGCTTCCAGAAGACCAAGAGGTTATGTACACAATCTCCCAATAGAAGGGCGATTTCAAGCATTACCTCTCCCCCCCATGACTATTCAGGAAGAACTTCCTCAAACAAAGGACTATTGGCCTCCATGGGATCAAATAAAAAAATTGAATTGCATAGACTGTAGACGATGTGGTAGTGTCCTTCGTGAAGAACTCTGTACTATGATTGAAAATTCATGAGGGAAACTACAAGATAGTGAACAGAAATACATTATTCAAAAGTGTGAAGAATGGAACTTGGTTTGGGTGGGGCCAGGTCAGGCGGCTCCTCTAGAGGTTGACGAGATAGAAATTATATTAGGATTTGAAAAAGATCACACTCATGGAATTTTTTGTGCGACTGATCGATTGTACTGTTTGGGTAATGCATTCCAAATAGATATAGTTGCATAACATTTACCTGTCTTGAAAGCATTTTATCCTGATGGCATTAAAGTTCTTTCTTTATTTTATGGTATTGGTGGAGCAGAGGTTGCTTTGCATCAACTTGGGATACATTTAAGTTGTGTTGTATCTGTGGAAATATGTGAAAAGAACAGGCTTTTTCTTAATAGTTGGTGGACAAAAACCCAACAGACAAGCAAGTTGATTCAAAGGGAAGATGTCCAAGATTTGAATACAGAAGTACTAGAGGACTTAGTAGACAATGCTTTCATTGACTTCGGAAGATCTCAGTAGATGTCTTTAGGTCTCAATTGATGAAATGCCACTTAACACATGTTGTTTACCTATTTCATCCACTGAGACCTAAAGACATCTACTAAGATCTTCGGAAGTCATTGAAAGCATTGTCTACTAAGTCATCCAGTACTTCTATATTCAAATCTTGGACATCTTCCCTCTAAATCAACCTACCTGTCTGTTGGATTTTTGTCCACCAACTATTAAGGACAAGCCTGTTCTTTTCACATATTTCCACAAATACAACACAACTTAAATATATCCCAAGTCGATGCAAAGCAACCTCTTCTCCACCAATACCAAAAAATAGAGAAAGAATTTTAATGCCATCAAGATAAAATTCTTTCAAGAGAGATAAATGGTATCCAATTGTATCTATTTGGAATGCATTACCCAAACAATGCAATCGATCAGTCGCACAAAAATTTCCACGAGTGTGATCTTTTTCAAATCCTAATATAATTTCTATCTCCTCAACCTCTAGAGGAGCCACCTAACCTAGCCCCACCCAAACCAAGTTTCATTCTTTGCACTTTTCAAGAATGTATTTATGTTCACTATCTTGCAGTTTCCCTTGTGAATTTTCAATTATAGTACAAAGTTCAGGAAGGACACTACCACATCGTCTAGAGTCTATGCAATTGAATTTTTTTCTTTGATCCCATGGAGGCCAATAGTCCTTTGTTTGAGGAAGTGCTTCCTAAATAGTCATGGGGGGAAGAGGTATTGCTTGAAATCGCCCTTCTATTGGGAGATTGTGTACATAACCTCTTGGTCTTTTGGAAGCTAAAAGTATTTCGAGTCCGCCAACTCTGGTTCCACACCATAGAAATTTTCGGATATTGTCTTCCAAATATCCTTTGGTGCAAAAGAACCATTCTCATAATAGAAAAATGGTGGCCCTTGCATGAACACATTGATTTCCTCCAAGTGTGGCCCAATAGGTTTCCTCAGAACTCCAAAACCAGTTAGTCCCTCCGGATATAAATTAGAGACCACATCACACACTCCAGACATTGTTTGTTTGTATTGCATACTCTCTATGTATTTATCACACTTTAACACTTTCCTCTTTTTTTCTCCAATTGCTCTCTTTTGTGCAGCTAATGAGCTTGTTTCCATGTCATTCAAGATAATGTCTGCTTGCTTTCTTTTACGAAATTTACTTGCACACGACTCTTCAGCTTGTATCTTCTTCTTCTGCAAAGAATATAAATTATAATTCAGGCTCAGATGATTAAATAAAATAAGCATTTGTAAAGAAAAGATGTAGTCATTGGATGTTACATATTATCTGACAGAAAGATCCTAGATCCAATTCTTGGAGAAAGGAAACATCATTGATAAAAAAATTTCAAATAAGACTCAATCAAATAAATTAAAAATGTTTTATGTAATTTTTAAAAGTAGAACTCATGCAATGTTTTCTACATTATGAATGAATGGAGACATAGAGGTAATCCATAAATTGTGCCAAGCTAGTGCACTTGAATAATCATTGCATACGTGGAATAATGGGAATATAGCAAAGAACCTTGCGAGGAACCCTTTTTGTTATTTGATATGTTCGATATCTACTGATATGACATTCAGAGCATTCAGGGTATCTTTGTGTTCATGTCAACTTTTCTTCCTGTTTGGGCTCCTTCATTGTGATAATGAGTTTAACTACTAAAATAAAGTTGCGCGTAAACCCTTATACGTCTATTGCACCACCAAAGAAGCCACAAAAATGGCAATAATTTGAACCACATGAAGAATCATGCATATGAAGGGCAGTCCCAAAGATTCAACAAGCAGCAAATGTTACAATCCAAATAGAAGTTTTATAGCAGTAAATGTTACAATCCAAATAGAAGTTTTATAGCAGCAAATGTTACAATCCAAATAGAAGTTTTATAGCAGAAAATGTTACAATCCAAATAGAAGTTTTATAGCAGCCAAACATAGAGATTAAAAGCTCATGCCTAATGGATAGGTCTGAAGTGCTATAGACAACAAGGGTGGAAAGAAAAGTTTTAGAGATGAAGAAAACACATTCTTAAAGGGATTTCATTGACACCAAGGAGTAGATATTTGTTCTTGGCCTTGAATTCCTATGAATGCATGCAAACCATTGCTAATGATAAAAGATATAGGTTTCTATAAAGAACCAATAATGGAGAATATGATATTCTTAGGAACACAAGAATATAAGCATGAATCTCAGAGTAGTCACAACATCAAAAGACAGTCTAATGATAGATTTTGAGATCTCTTTTTGGCAAAGAAATTATCAAAGGGTGACAGTTGAGATTTAGGAGAAAGTAGAGCCAATCAAAAGAAGTTAAATTTGCAGATGATATTGCCATGTTTCCCACCTTGGACAAGAATAATATGATCAACTCGATTATAGATTAGAGTTCTTTTGTAATGCATTTGGATCAAATATTTCTCAGCCTAAATCAACTTTACTAGGATCGGCTATTGAGCCTCCTGATTGATTGAGTCAATTTGGTTGGCAATGGGGAGGGCCTGGTAAAATTGTAAGGTACCCAGGTATACCAGTCTCAGTATCCCCCTCGTTACCTAAGATGTGGGAATGGATGTATTCTAAGATAGAAAGAAAAATCAATGGTTGGAATAGGAACTTTCTATCATTGGTAAGTAGAGTCCAAGTGCATGAAAAAATCTTATCCTTTTACACCATTTATTATGCATCTATGTGGTTCCTTGCTAGTTATCAAGTAGATAAGGTGAAAAAAGTTATTAGGCAATTTTGTGGTTAGATGGAAGAGGTAAGAAAAGGATGCATGTTGTTAAATGGAAATGGTGTTGCTTGAGTAATGATTATTGAATAGGTATCATTTACATTGAAGATGCCAACAGGAAGATTCATTAAGATATTGGATGAAGGTTCCTCTTCAATATATAAAGAAGACATTTAGGATGTTGCCTATGTTGAAAAAAAATATTAACTAAGTTCGGATTATGACAATCATATATGTATGTATTATTTCAATGTACCTATTATTGGGCTAGACCCAAATGTGACGTGGGAAAGGTAATTCAAAGTGTGATAGGGTTGGGCCCAAAATGTAACGTAGTAAGACATTGGATTGGACCCAAATGTCCAACGTAAATGTCAATGACAATATAACAATAAATTAATAATTTTGCAAGCTGACCTAAGGAGATCTACCGCCAAAAGAAGGATATATATATATATATATATATATATATATATATATATATATATATATATATATATATATATATATATATATATATATATATATATATATATATATATATATATATATATAACAACTTCAAGATGAAGTAAAACACATTTTCATTACTTGCAAAAATACGATCTTCTCTTCCTATCTCTTCTCTTCTATGTTAGTGATCTACTCTACTATCCTTAGTGAATGTGTTGATCTGCACTTTAGCGAACCTCAAGGACTTATTAAGCGAAGTTGTCAATATTTTGCTTCAACCTGTTGAAGCCATCTTCTGCTGATCCGCTCCTTTGGTCATCTACTGCTGGTTAGGGCTGCATCATCTATCATCTTGGCAACTTGCTGTTAGGACAACAATCAGAGATAAGTCTATCATATTGTAATTGCCTACCATTGATATAATACATCTTATAGTTTAAGGCTGGGTTTTTCACCTCCAAGAGGGAGGTTTTCCCACGGTATTGGTGTCCTGTGTCTTGTGTTTCATTACTGTTACTATTTATTCACAGTCAGATTATAGTTAATTAATTTGTTTAACATCTTAGTACTTAAATTTAATAGCCTATTGACCCCAAGATCTAAGAAAGATAGGGAAGAAATTCTAGGAAGAGTATATAAACTTTTACAATAAATACCAAAATCAACACCAATATCAATTAAAGAGGGGTGAAGCTAAAAGACACCTAGAAATGGCTCACCAAAACTTTGATTGCTCTAATTGAGAGAGGATCTTTGCGCCCCTTGGAAGAGAATTTGATACTTTCCAAATTAGTAGGATTGAACCTAAGAATATTGATAGTGATAATGAATCTTAATAAGCTATTACAATCTATCTTTTTGAATATGTTGTCAATAGATGATATAATACTGATGTAATTTGATGTTAACTCTAAGCTCTACACGTTACTCTTAATCGTATAAACTGATTCTTTTTTTTTTCTTCTAATTTTAAGGTGGTTTAGCCTGGTTGGGGATTTGATGGAGTAATCAACTTGGTCACTATTATTGTAACCTGACTTTGTACTATGACTTTATTTTGGTAATCGGTCTTCAAACAAATAAACATTCTTCATAGAAAACACACTACACTCACATACACTCTTATACGAACCTTGACATGTGTCTTGCTTTAGGATAACCTAGTGTACCACAAGGCAAATAGACATAGACACAAGATGAGTGAGCTAGTATTTGTTTCTACCCTCATTTCATCACTTATCATCAACCAACTCAGCACTATCAATGATTAATTTGAGGTGTAAAGATTCAACAAATTGCTACAAATTTCATTGAGTAAAGGCAACATAGGTGACAACCACCCTAACTTCCACAACAAAAGTCTTACACATAAGATTCCTACCTTTTGACCTTTTGTAGTTTGATCTTGCAAGATTTAAAAATTCATATGTGCTAGCTTTTTTATCATATAAGAATCACATATATGATTTTATCCTTCGGCTAGATAATGGGCATGGTCCAAATTTTAGTTTTTTAAATTCATATTTTTTTTAAGGTTGACGATTCCTATCTAATTGTTATCCATTGACATTTTAGGATGGTGTCCACCTACTCTAAAACCTTGTGGGCACTCTTTGTCTGATACTTAAGTCCCTTGATTAAGGTTACAAACTTCTCTCATGCCTCTTGTGTCCTCCCATGTACCTCCTTTTCCATAAAAGACTTTGCCATAGCAACCCTAAAGTCTATACCATCCTTCAACAATCCTTCAACAATCCCTCATTTAAGTCTATCAACTTCTCCTCTAACTCCTATTTAGACTCAAATATGTTTTTGAAATGATCATTATTCTGGTTGTTGCAACTTTAGCTTGATTGATTTCAATTTTGAGACAAATCATAATAGCTTAGATCCTATGAAATGATCCTCACCCAACCATTCAACTATCATATTGAAGAAATTTGTATCCTTCATCCACATGTTTTCAAATTTGAATGGACTCTTACATATATTTTTGTCACCCAAAAGTTCCAACTAGATGGGTCAGTGATCTAAGCTAGAACAAGGAAGAATTGACGCTTCCATGCAAAAGGGGAAGGATGCCAAATCCTTGCAAAAGAGATACCTATCAATCGTCTCTATAATGTTACTAAAGCCCATCCTCTTATTGTTCTAGGTAAAAGCCTCATTCCTTAAACCAGTCTCAAGAAGATTGTTCCTAGTTACCCAATAAGTGAAGTCTCTTTGGGACTGATTAAACCTCAAAATAGCCACCCTTTTGTCCTAAATATGTAGGATAGCATTAAAATATAAACCAAATATATAATGAGAAAAGGGTATTGGTAGAGACAAATCCATACAATTACAAACTATAGAGAAGAAGAATAACTCCTAACGCTACACCCTTTCATATCCTCTTCATAGCTATTGGAGAAGAACTCCAAAAGATAACTAGGCTACTAGATACCCCTTCAAATTGGATCACCCCCAACTTCACATTCTTTGCTTTCTTGGAAAATGTCTTCATTTCTAATGTGGACAATTTGGTTTCTTGTAGTAGTATTATATATGCCTTTTCAAACTCAATCCTATGCTTGACCAAGTGTTGTTTGTTATGGGCTTTAATGCCCCTAAAATTCCTTGATAGGAGCTTCATGCTCACTAGGGTAGTGGGCCACCCTTCTATGATCTCAGTAATAGTACTTTTTTAAACTTTCTCTATACTTCACCATCCTTGGTTCTCAATTTATATAACAATTTCCTATCTTTTCATTTTCTCTTTCCTCAATCTAGGATAGATTTATTGGAAGGTGTCTATTTAATAGCCATCTTTATCTAGGAACCATCCTCACTATCCTCAATATCTTGCTCTAACAGATTGTCAAACAAAATATTGTGCTCCTCTCCTTATAATCCATCTTCCTCTATAATGTCCTCCCCTAATCCTGGATCATTTAATTGATCATTTTGTAATAAATCCAAGCACCCACATGCTATCCTCATCAACTAATCATTGATATCCTAATAAGGGGACCAAAAATTCTCTAGTCTCTCCCTATCTTCTATTTTTGTTTTCCTGTTGATAGGAGTGGTTGTTTGAGTTCTTAGGATTTAACGAGTGTGGCATTCTAAGTAGGGATTCAATATCCTTCCACCTTAGAGGGTTTTCTTGGAGATGATGATACTTGTTCAAATAGAAAAGATATTTTATGCTTTTTAGTAACCTGCATGTTTTCTTCCTCTATCGCAATGCTCTTTCCTTTCCCCTTATTCTTCTTTGTATAACCAACATCTGTCTCCTTGAGGATGTTCAAGATTTAATTATGGTTCTTCTAATCTATGGGCACTACAAACCCTTTTCTCCCTACCTATGACTCTTTTGGTTCTCCTAATGAGCATCTAGCTTCAGAGTTATTCTTTGGGAGACACCATTCTTCAAACCAACCCCTTTCTACAACAACCTTCTAAAACCATATCCCATTCTTAAATATAATCTCAAATTCCTCCATGATCCCAACATTCAAATCAAACTCACTGAATAATTTAGCCGTTGAGCATGGCCTACCATTAAGAAAATCTTTATCTATCCCCACAAAGCGGCCAAGGGAATCTCCTATTTTAATTAGGACTTCTATGTTCTAATATTTCACAAGAAGTTTGGAAAGACTGATCCACATAAAGGGTTCCTAATTTTATATTTCATTGGAGAAATTGGGGACCCAATCTATGCAATTTAAGCTTAAACCCTCAAAGAAGAGTAGACTCCCATATTACAAAAAAAGCTTTAGAGAAGAACCAATGCATTCAACTAGAATTAATTCATTCAGGAGGGTTCTAATACTTACACTCCCTCGAAGTTGTTAATCCACCACTCCATGAGTGTCTTATTGGGGCAACCTCCACCACACTTCATGAAGAGTGTATGATCCTTCAACTATTCTATAGCTTCCTCAAGGGTCATTTTGGATATGACAAAGGCTTTGTTATTAATCAACTTTGAGGGCTTGTCTTTTCTTCCGTCTACTAGAATGGTAGTGTATTTATGCCTAAACCCCTTAACTGTCGTCCGCGGCTGATGTGAAGCGTTTGTATGAAAAAAATTATGAGCAGTAAAATTCATTATAAGGAGGATACAACTTGATCATCAACCAAGACAAATGCAAACTCCTATGTAAAATTCAAAAAAAATCATCACTGCATCAAGAAAATTCGACACATTGTCACAAACATAATGATTTTTTCTTCAAGAAAAAAATCTTGTGAATGAATTGGTTGATTACCCTACCTTTTTTCTTCAACCGAATCTTGGCGGAACCCCAATCCAGAACTATTTCCCTCCCCCATTTTTTTTGTGCTGGCAGAGGTCGATGAGACGAAAAGGCAGGAATAATGTTTATCAAATGACTTGGTCTTTTTTTTAAAAAGTAATGCCCAAAATCGTCGGAATTTCAACGAACACGGGCACTTTTTTTTTTAAAAAACACAAATTTCATTGCCAATTCCTACTCCGTCGAAACCAAATGTTGAATTAGCGTTGGAATTCCGACGAATGCGGGCATTTTTTCAAAAAAAAATCAAATGTGGTCACAATATACCTTCTCCGTCGGAATTTTAGGCCAAACGTATTAGTGTATGAAAGGCTTCATTCACACCTAATGAAGATAGGTTTTCAAAGAACCAGTGAAGATAGCAACATATATCTTAAATATGAAGGAGATAAGATACTAGTTAGTGAAATGTTTGTAGATGATATCATATTTGGAGGTAATGACATGAGCAATGACTTCACAAATGAAATGAAAAGTGAGTTTGAAATGTCTCTAGTGGAAGAGATAAAAATTTCATAGGTTTGCAAATACAACAAATGAAGAGTGGTATTTTCATCACACAGTCTAAGTATGTGAAAGATGTATTAAAGACATTTGGTATGAGTCACTGTAAACCAGTTGGGACACCAATGGTTACAGGTTGTAAGTTGTCTAAGGAAGATGAAGCCACATCTATTGATGAAAAGGAGTATAGGTCAATGATTGGAAAATTGCACTATGTTGTTCATAGCAGACCGGATATAGCTCATGCAGTTGGTCTAGTTGCTAGATTTCAGAAGAATCCGAAGGAAACACATTTGATAGCAACCAAGAGGATTTTCATATATTTGAAAGGTATTGTTGACTATGGATTATGGTATCCATATGAAGGTAACTTTGACTTGAAGGTGTACATAGATGCAGACTGGGCCGGTAATATTGATGATAGGAAAAGCACAACTAGTGGAGCATTCTTTCTTGGAGGAAGACTTGTTTCATGAAGTAGCAACAAGCAGAGTTGTATATCACAGTCTACTACTGAAGCTGAGTATGTTGCAACTTATATGAATTGTACCTAGGCTATCTGGATGAGGCACATTTTGGAAGGTTTCAAGATGAGGTTTTCAAAACCTGTAAAGATCTTATGTGACAATAGCAGTGCCATAAATATTTCCAAGGACCTTGTTTTGCATGCACAAACCAAGCATATTGAATTGAAGTATCATTTATTGAGGGAAAAATTGCAAAGGAAAGATGTGATCGTAGAGCATGTTTCTACCAAGGAGCAGCTTGCAGATATCTTTACTAAACCTATGCCTAAGACTACTTTTGAGTATCTTAGAAGTCAGCTAGGGGTTGTACCCATTCATGAGGTCAATTGAAGCTACTTGCAGAATTTTACAGTAGGATTCATGTAGAAGTGGAGTTATTCCATAGGGGGAGCATCAAGTTGTAGGTTGTTGATGCTAAATAGTGAAATTTGACATTGCATGTTTTACTTTCAATTCGGCATTGTTGTCAAAGGGGGAGAAGAACTATGTGATTATGAGGAGAACAACCAATGACAAGTATTGATATTTGTATTGCCATCAATGCCAAAGGGAGAGATTGTTGGCATTTCCATTAAGATTGAATTAATGAAATGTTATGTTGTCATTGATGTCAATTAGTTGGTAATGATATTGTTATAATGTTGTTTTGTAACCGGTAGGAAGAGCTAGTGAAGGGAACTGTAACTGGTAGGTAAGTTTCTGGAGTGAACCGATATTGTTAAGTATTGGAGAGTTGAACCGGTAAACCCTACCTGTCGATTTGATAAACCCTAACCGATTAAGTTTGGTGAATTGGTTGTATTGGTTTATGATTTGATGATGAGCGGTAATGATTATGACACATATGCATATTGTATGAAGAGAGTTTCAAAGTGATTTTGGCGCATTGAGATAACGGTTTTTATCTTGGGAATGAGCAAGTATATTGCATGTAATGCAAAGCGCGTGATGAGTTATTGAGTTCGATGGAGTGGTGATCAAGGAGCGGTCGAGGATTTCTTAAATGATGTGCAGAGATTGTTATATAATCCAACGGTCATACTTGAACTGACTTGTTTGTAATTTCTATCAGAGAATTAGGTTTTTGTTGTGTTACCGACCTAGTGTTTTGTTTATAAGGTCGTTGAGTTGTTTTGTTTAAAAGTTGGCAAAGTTTCAGTTAAGTGTGTGGTTGCCGAACCAGATGGTGTATCTGTAGTTCGAGTAAAGGCAAATAGGAGCATGAAAAGGATCTAAACAAGCAAGTGTGGTGCTATTCAAATAGATCAGCAAACCCCTATTGTTTTCTAACAATTACAGCAGATTGAAATCCCCTAACCGGGTAAGCTCTAACAAGTTTAGTATTATTCAAATCCTCTAACCAGGTGGTCCATTAGCTTGGATTTCAAATCCTCTACCGAGATTACTCCTCACAGGGTATTGCTTCTAACAAGGCATTATAGTCAATCCCTTAACCGGGTGGTCCCTAACAGGATCTGTTCTTAACATGACTTTTTGTAAAGCTTTAACAGGCTTGGCTCCTAACAGGGCGAACTTCAGAAGAGTTCAGATAGTTATCATGTGAGTCTCATCTCACCGTGGTTTTTCCCATTTCGGTTTCCACGTCAAAATATTGTGTCAAGTGGTGAATGTTTTTTGTGGTTATGTTTTCTATGGTTGATTTGCTTAACTACTTAATCCACTTTGATAAGTCATGATAACCGGCAGCAATATGAATGAGGTTTTACTTACGTTAGTAAAAGTATTTGGATGTTTGTGGGTTTCAAGTTGTTTAGCATTAATCTGTTGTAACAGTCAACCAATTAAACTTGACAGTGATATTGCATTTATAGTTCAGTGGTTTAACTTGTCAGTTTAGATTTTGCTTTGAGAGGTTGTTTCTGAGATTGGTGAAAGTTTATAACAGTTTTTCTATCTACTAATTCACCCCCCTTCCCAGTAGCTGACCGGATCCTTATTCTTTCATCATACCATTAGTCTTGGCTTAATTTGCATGAGGGAGAGCATCATCAAGGTATTTTTCCTTCAACCATGTAGACCTGGCAGTCCCCCACACATCTTCCTTATAGAAGTGGCCTTACCATTCATGCGGGTACATACACAAGAATAGGTCTAATTGTCATCTAAGCCTAGTGTTTAGAAACCTACACAGCTCTAGTCGGTCATACACAATAGGTACCTCCTAACTAGTATGACCTTCTTACTAGAATGTGTATCTAGTTCAAGTGAACTGATAGACACGTGCAAAACCCTACACCATCTTTGCCAAAGGTTTTGAAAGTGTACAAGTAAGTAAAATGTGTGGTCATTGTTCACCACCCCACTCAACTTGTCATTTTCATCACTCTAGTTCTATTTGACTTAGTTTGGTGGACGTAGCCTCATTAACATGCTAAAATTTATTAACTATTACTACATAGGTAGGTTAATCCAGTCAAATTTTATTAGTTGACCACACAAGATATGGCTCACAGTTTCAACTCCTCTTTCTCTGTTGTTCAAAATTAAATTTATTTCTTATTACTTGCAAGAGTTTAAAAGATTGTAATATGCTCAAGAGAAAACCCCAATATACATAGGTTTATGAGTGCATTCCCAATCTCTGGAGGTATTTTACCATGCAATTCCAGAACGACTTAAACCACACACACTAAGCTTACACTTCTAGGCTTAAGAGTGTTAAACACTTAGAGTTGAATGACTTTTTATAGGCTTAATATGTTGCTTAATGTACATGGTCACACTAAGAATACACTTCTAGGCTTAAAAGTGTTAAACACACAGAGTTGACTAACATTCTCTAGGCTTAATATGTTTCTTAGTGTGTGTGATTTAAGGTTGGCCTGCAATTCCAATCTAATTATGCAAATACCCAGGTGCCATCTCGATACATCATAAATATACAATTATGTGCTCTTTCTACACATACGTGCATACTTGTATGTGTCTTTTCAACACCTTTAGTTAAGTACAATTCTCAAAACTTTCAAGCATTCTCAATGAGTTATTCTCTAAAGAAGTTATAAATTTTCAAGCTCAAAACTATTATCCAATTTGCTTTTATGCATCTACTATGCCACCATGCCTTTACTGAGCCCATTAGCATTAATAGATAAAACTGTAATTGTATAGAATTTCTTATTAAGTTGTCCATGGCTTCTTGACATGAAGTTTCTCTATTTAGCTCTGACCATTAAGCTTCCTTGACACTTTACTTCAAATTTGGACAGAGTTTTTAATCAGTTTTGAGGTTCTTGGAGGATTAGTTTAAGAACATTGCTAGGAAAAGAACCTCAAAACCCCTCACTCTTTGGTTAAGGTTCTGAAAATGCATCTACAAAAAAGTCTAAATAAGACTAAGAAATTCCAAACCAACTCTCAATTCCATTGCCAAGGTTGCTAGAGCCTTAGAATTGAGTTTAAGCTCATGGAAACATACTTACGACTACTAAGCATCTAGTGACTTTAAGAAATAATAACTCTTTCCATTTTATTTGCTTCTCTAAAGTTTAAATACTCTTGCATTAATTTGTAGACTTGCACACTAAGATAGAGATCTCGAGGTACTTTCCCTCATGCAAGCTCTTTTCAAAAGATTGAGAAAGAATAGCTTGAACCATTTTTTTTATAAAAGACAACTTTTTCAATTTTGTAGAAGCTCATACAAGACACAGTAAAAATGTATCTTTCCTAGAGGTTTGAAAGATGTCAGAAGTGACAAAACTTCTTAGACTTCACCCTTGAACCCTCTATGGTGATATGGCTACAATAGGAAATGGCTTAAATCACACACACTAAGCTTATACTTTTAGGCTTAAAAGTGTTAAATACTTAGAGTTGACTAACATTTTCTAGGCTTAATATGTTACTTAATGTATGTTGTCACACTAAGAATACATTTCTAGGATTTAAAGTGTTAAACACTCAGAGTTGACTAACATCCTCTAAGCTTAATATGTTGCTTAGTGTGTGTGGTTTAAGGTTGACTCTGCAATAGTCTTTCTTACTGCTTATTACAATGTTCTCTTATTTCCTTTGAAGCTTGACTTTCCATTTTTTCCCCACCAAAAAAAAACCTCCACAATACCAACTTACATCTCCAATATAAAACCGAAACTCAAAAATATCTCAAATTTGCATTATCAGGAATCAGTTATTTGTGAATGCCCATTCCATTGAATTTCAATTTCGATTTTGTTCAAGATGCATCTGAGTTGGTCACTAAGATTCTTCAAATTTTGTGGTGGTACTGTCATTCAAAATTTATCAACAGTGATACAAGATTATTGCGATCTTGTTTCTTGATGATCGGCTATGCTAGTCACTTACATTTTGTTTCAAAGATTATAAATTGAATTAGTTGAATGGCCAATAAGATATAATACATATATGAACATGTATTAATAAGTAATTGCTTATGTGCACACACGCACGCACGCGCGTGTACACACACATTTATATGTATGTGCATGCCTATATTTAATTATATATGTACACGTATACATACTTATGTATGTATGCATATATATAATTATTCATATTTATACATATATTAATATATAATTGACTCAATTAAAGAGTAGTATTTGTATGACAGAAGCCAGAGGAAGGTTGGGTGAAGGTGATTTATTGCTCGAGATTGTAAAGGGAATATCCTGACTATCAGAGCAAGGAGATTTATGGACGGTACAAACAACGAAGCAGAGGTATAGATAGCTTTGTGGGGGATGACGATGGCACAATTCCTTTCAATTCCATATTTGTATTTGGAGGATGACTCACAAATAATTGTTAACGCCATCATGAAAGGAGAGGCCTGGCTTCATGGAAAATTAATAAATTCATCCAATCAGTTAAAATGGAACTAGAATCATTTCATTCCTTTCAAATCTCTCGCGTATTAAGAGAAGGCAATGATTTGGCTAATGTACTTTTCAAATTAGCTACATCATTGCATGAGGTGGGTGAGGAAGGCGTTTGGGAGGATTTTTGAGGTGTGGAATTGGCCGATGTGTGACTCATACATCGTCGCGAGAGGAAGATTTAATGATCATTTAATATGGATTTGATAAGGGGTGAGTTGGTGCATTTTAAATGCAAGGGTGGGCGGTTGTTTTGTATTTCTCAAGTTGAGGTGTGCAGAGGAAATAATTACGATTGTTAAAGGGGGGGTGACTAGGAGAGCAACAGCTAGCAAGAATGGAGGCAAAATTTTCGCTTCATTCCATTCAGCAATAGCTTGCCTTTTTTGGTGAGATTTCTGTGAAGTGGATCGGGGGTATCTTTGAATTCGATGATCCCACTTTCCTATAGATCCTAGAGGTGTTGATTGGTGAGGAGTACTTGCGGTCAAAGTTTCATTACAGAATGAATGTCGACATTATTTCCATGATAGTAGCGTGGGGGATGGTTTTTGGCTTGAAGGAGGATGTGGTGTGAGTGGCATGAGTGTGCGCCTTTGATCATTCTCTATGTGGGATGACCTCTATCATTGCAAGAGAGAACATGGGTAAAGTATTGTGGTGGTAGTTTGGTGATGACATCATGCAGGATGAAACTGACATGGAGTTCAGGCCTTTCAAACTTTGGAGCAATGGCATTGACCGTGATGCCCGAATGGAGGAGGCACGTGTGGATTGGGAGGCTTTGAAGGACTGTGTCTATGAAAGGAGGTGGAGCTACAATTGGTGTGAGAGGCAAAGCAAAAGAATGCAAAGAAGAAAACAAAATTTGCTCCAGAAGATTTTTGGGTCAATGGACCAGGTAAAAAGAAGAAAAAGAATTTGTAACTTGTTTAGTTTCTATTTTGCACTCTAGAGGATGGTCGTTGATCCTGTATTTTGTTTGAGTTGGTATAATGTATCTGTGGCAATAAGCCACATTTTGCTGGTGGTGGATAATGGTCTAGAGGTGGGCATAGAGTTAATTTCATGAGTTGGATGGTTAGCCGTTAGGTGTTTCGTATTTCAAGTGGTATTAATGGTCACAATAGGCTTTTTCTTGTTCAAAGACTGATACAAGGGTTAATCCTAGTTCTAACATCTTTTTTTGTATTAAACTATTTTAATATTAATAAAAAATATTCTCAATTACCGATAAAAAAAATTTGCTGCTTGAGCACCAAAAGCTTAATCCCTTAGTTCATATCAAATTAAATTGTAAGCTCAAGTAAAAAATGTAAAAATAATCATTGAAGGTTATTAGCACGAAGGATTTGACCCTAATAAGGTCATCTAGTCCAAACAAGGTTCTAACACCCAAATGTCAACTCCACCTAAAGCGACTCTAGGGCAACAATGACAAATACTAATCAAGTTACTTATCTCACAAGCTTATCATGGTGTTGATGGAAATTTTGACCTTTTCAAATGTTTGCACCCCTCTCCCTAATGATACTCTCCCTCCCTTCTCAAAGGATGAGAGGGTTTCCTGCATCCACTTAGACACATGAGTGTAGTTAGGCAAGAGCTTATTACCATACAAGTATCAGTATAGCAAAGTAATAGTTCTCATAATTGCTCATTCAAAAACATTCATTCCAATGAAATCCTTAAACCACTATTCACATTTAGGTTTCATAATAAACATCACATCACATTTCTATTATGCAACATAACATAATAAAATTGTTCATGAAAAAGAGGGATGTAACAATTAAGAATAAATAAAATATTGTCATAATGAATTTATGTGATCATAAAAATGTGGCTTGAATTAGCATATTTTGTCCAACAAAGTGAACATGTAGAATGGGTGTCACTTTAACATCTACATTTATAGATCCTTCATTTGAAGGTGATCTTCAATCTACGATTATTCATTGAAAGATCGGCTTCAAATTGAATATCAAGTGAAATAACTATAATATATAAAGTGAGCATTAACCTAATCCTTAAAATGATATTTTATTAGGTCACATTTTTACAAAGGTGAAGATTATTTGGTTGCAATTTTGCGAAGGAGAAGATTATATGATCACATTTCAAAAAAAAAGGTTTTTTCACATTTAAATAAACAAAAAAGGATTTTAGATGTGTTCACATTTAGTACAAGAAGATAGAAAACTATAAAAGAAAGAATTTTTAAATATTTCAAAAAATAAAAGAGGTATGTTTTTTATTCTATTTTTTAAATTTAAGTTTGAAGTAATTTAAATATGATGTAGATGTCAAGTAGATAATTGTATCTCTCATTATATGGTTTAGGCTTCATCTACATCTTTCTTGAGTACATCTACTCCTTCCTCGTCTTCACTAAATTATTTTGACCACTTCATATTTCATACACCAATTATACACCTACAAGTGCCATCAATTTCTTCATTTTCACCCTCTTGATGGCCCATCTTTAAGTTGTATACATTTATAATTCCTCATTCTTAAAAGATAGGTTAGTTGATTATTTTATTGCTTATAGGCTTCAATAGAATAAAATTTTAGATAGGATCCATATAAGGAAATATACTAATTTTGAAATAGATTAAAAAAAGTCAATAATATGATTGATCCTATATAAGTGTAGAAATCACTTATATAAACTAATTGTTTTTAGATGAAAATGCTGTTATTATTTTTAAAATAAGAAAATCGGAAGAATTGAGAATTACATTGAGAAAACCTAGTAGAAGAGATGAGAAATAAGAATATCAACAAGAATAGAACCTCTAGAATGAGAATCAAAAGAAAAACATAATACAAATGATAGTGCACTTTAAGGATGATGACACAAATGCATTTACATTTGTACAAATATAATATATTTCATCATGTAATAAAACTCTAAAGATAGAGAAATTTACAAAATAGAAATAAAAATACAAATTTAGTAACATGAAACAATGATAATGATAAATTCCAAAAAACTAGAAAGTTTATTTTGTTGTTAAGTGTTTTTCTTACTGAAATAATAAGAACACATTCATACTTAATCTACAATAAATTAAGCTTGACCTAACAAATCTTGAAAGATAATTTCATTTACCTAAATATCTATCTTTAAATAAGAAATCAAAATGAGAATCCTTAAATAATACTAAATCAATCAAGTAACATCCAATAACCTTGTACCACCAAGCTATAATATGACAAAACAACAAAAAGAGCAAAATAGAAGGCAATGAAAAACACAAGCTATGTACACAAAGAAATACTATGCACTTAAGGATCTAGGAAAGAAACTCTGAAAATTGACTCGACTCTACTTATTCAAAGTATTTAGTACAGGATTATTTGGAATATATAAATGAGGAAAGTGGGAACATTCTTGAACTCAAATTTTATAACAATGTTCACTAAGATTAATCAAATTTAGGGATGGCATCATGTAGGATCAAAAGTTGAGGCAACTCATCATGACAATGTTCAACCCATTCACATGTTTTATTTCTTGGATCACCATAATCAAATTGAAGATTATTGTAAAATTGGGGCAAATGTAGGGAAATGACCTAATTTAAGATGTCATCAATTGGAAGCATGAACATATGATCTAATAAATTATTTTTCTTTGATAGTTGGTCACTCAAGAACTCCTTATCTCTCCTTAAATAGACATGAATTATTCATAAAAGACCAAAGTATCTAATTGAAATAGATGAAAAAAAATTGAAACCAATACTCAATAAAATTCTCAATCGCATGTAGAAGAATGACTAAAAATATAGAAAAAACATTGAGATTTTAAGTGAAGCTAGAAGGTGCCAATTGTTTGCTAAAATGATTAAAAATCTTAATTTTATAGACATTATAAAGATCCTTTGCTTTATATCATCCAATACCAATAATGAAAGAACTATTGTAAGAAATCTAATTAGTGCATATCAATCAGCAGGTTCAACCTCCCACACTAAAGAATATAGCAACATTAATTGATATATTCTTACATCAACTACAAGCAATGAAATGGAAAAAAATAAAAATCATTTGAATTAGCAAAACAAGTAGGTCACTAAAGATAAGTAGAAAAACACTATTGAAAGCCATTAGGATATGTGAAACAGTTTGTTAAGATTAAGGTTCCATATGACTAGTCTCTACAATATATATACAAGGTTGGTGCAGAATATCAATGCACTCAGCCCATTTAGAGTGCCCAATAGAGTAACCTAATGTTGTAAGTAGAGTCTCATTTAATTATCAACCAATGATGTATTTTCTTGGATGATGCTAGCATTGTATGTGTGGCAGAGGATTCTCAAGTCTTCTATCAGTTGCGTAAGGAAAATACTAACTAATGAAAGTGTGAACAATGCTAGAATAGGAAATATGATTATACAATAGTTGTTGCAAGTAACTTGATAAGTAACTTTACAATGGTTGCAAGTAATAGTAAAATGACTCAGTTGCAACCTAGACTCTAGCCATCAACTAAAAGTAATAGTAATATAACTAATGCTTACATAAATAAAATTAAATGAACAGAAAGAAGAAAGGAATTACATTACCTCAAGTGGCCCTTGCTTGAGGAAATGTAATCTCTAGATATAATTGTACACTAACTCAATGTGACAAATATTATTGCATTCACCTTAACACATGATAACTAATGAGTCTTGTGATTGCCCTGGTTTTTACTTATTTCTTGTTACTTTTATCAGACTTATTATATGCTTTAATTATCCTCTTAACCATATTATCATCTACTTTATGGTATATACATGACATTTTAATATGAAATATGCTATGTGTTTTTATAATTAGAATATTGTCAATATATTGTAGATGATCATTTATGTAGATAAATGATTGTTATAAAGGATTAACATGCATCTTGAAGGAACTACAACTAACCCACAACTTGAGAGATCATTGTTCACCCACAACCAAAGGAGGTCAACATTGTCGGTTTGCATGAAAGCAATCATCAATAGTTACATAGGGAAGTGTTGGACCATGCTAATTCTTTGATTGACTTTGTCCACCCAACAATATGGATAATTTGTAGCATCATGGAGAATCATGAGGTTGTGATCATCAATTTAGTTTAATGTACCCATGCATGTTCCTGGTTTTGTGTTACTGCCAAATAAAAGAGTCTATTTCAGAATAGGACTCTTGTTAATGTAGTTGTTGTTATAGTTTGAATAATTTTTCCTCAGTAGTAGGGAGGAACGAAACATGTTTAGGATTAGTTGAAGAGCGTAAATGCTCCACTCTCTCTCAGATTGTTTAAAAGGGAGAGTTTTGTTCAAGTTTAATTTGTTGGTTTACAGTATACGGTTTTCTTTCAATCATTTAATAGTTAATCAATATGATATTTCATTTTAGATTTTTTGAATCTTTGTGAGTATCGTTGTTATTATTAAACTTATGAATATGAATGGACAATCATTATTACACCTTGAGTTAGCATATTGTTACTTCCTAGAGATTGCATTCCTCAAGCCAACCACTTGAGGTAGTGTGACTTTCCTCTACTCTCCTTCAGTTAGATTAGTTTCATTTATTTATGCATTCATTATATTGTTGTTACTTTCTTAACCACTTTTAGTTAGTTTATAAATTATGTTAATGTACTAATTTAGATAAAGTCCTGGTTGCAACCAAATTAATATAGTGTTACCCCACAACCACTGCTAAAACACTCTTCAAGTAACCTGCATTAACTATTGTAGAACATGATTTTCATTTCCTGTATTGTTAAGATTTCTTTAGTTAATATTTCTTCATGCAATGATAAAATGCTTGGGAAAACTTTGTTACAATCATCATCCTAGAGTCATGTGTCTGGTTGATAATTAGATAAACCTCCACTTAGAATATTTAGTTACCCCACTAGGCACTTTGACCGGTCTGAGTGCATAACACTCTACACCAACCATATGTATATAGTGGAGACCAGGCAATAACATCAATGGTGATATTATTCACCACACAAAAAATCTAGAAACAAATCTAGTCTATAATACATTTGTATTCAACAACTAAAGATAAACTAGTAAAGAAGTTAACTTATATAGAACTATATTTAATAACAATTTGCGAGTAGTGGATAATTACTTCTTCAAAACTAAGACATGTGTCGATCCTTCATAATGATGAAGATTACTTATTCAAAAAGGAAACTATAACAACACCTAAATCTAACTGGAGTCTTTGTCTAGAATGAACTTTCAATTCAATTAAAACGTCAAATTAGTAATGTGGAGGGATTTAGTTAAGGGGATTTATGAAGCATAACTTCATTGATCTTCAGGATCCTATAATTATTCCCTACAATTATTTGATAGACAAAGTCAACAAAGTTACAACATGGCCACTTACAAGTTAAAATAGTTTAACTACTTTCACACAATCAATAGGGAAAGTCTTCCTTTGGTTGCAATCTAGCCATGATACTTGAAGTTGCATGTTAGTTCTCAAAACAAATATTCATCCACGTATATCACCATTTATAATATTTTTGACAAGTTATTAATCTTATAAAAACACAAAACATATTCATATATTAACAGGTGTCATGTATATCATAGATGGATGAAAGTATGGTTCATGATATAGCTAATGAATATAAGAAGTCTGATAAAAGTGGAAGTTAACAAGTAAAATCATGACAATCTCAGGAGTCATCACACCCTTGAAATTTTCCCTTTGCTTTTCCTCTAGAAAACTAGATCCTAAGATTAAATCCTAAGACATCTAATATGTAATTTATAAACTTGGTGACTCTTGAGAGCTATTGAAAATAAAAGCCTTTATCTTATGTGATCTACTCCTAGCGTTCCCTTTCCTTTGTCACACCAATCACCAACCTTCCTATCCAATGTGGTACTGGATAGAGAAGGAGAGGAGGATGGAATCTAAGTGAAACCCAAGATGATTTTGTATCTTCTAAGGCCTTAATGAACCTGTGTGTTATCAAATCAAACGCAATAAAATTATAAAGGGAATGTGACTCCCTTCATTTGAGCTCTAAGGATAATTATGCTCACCTGTGCTATAAATGTACCATGGTCTTTATCTTACTTGTCTCATGCATAAAAGTTATGAACCTATGGTAATCTTGTTCCCTACATTCATGAATTTTTATTGCAAACTTTGGTTTATTGGTTATCTAAATCCATTCAACCACAATGTTATTGGGCTCATCACACTCATCTCTAATCATTAGTGTATGTGACTTTTCTCTCTCTTGATAATGTCGGTGTAGTTCCCCACATTCCTGCTCATTCCCTCAGTAGGATGTCAATGCTTTTAACTACACATCCTCCGCATAAAGCAACAGATTCCAATTGGTATTGTAGGGAATTGTCAAATTGTGGAGATAAAATCCACACATTTGATCTTGTGACAAGGGTTACTCTAGAGTATGCAAGGAGAAATAACCTTGGTGAAATAATGGATATGGGTGAATTTCTAAGTAATCGACCAACCTAAAAACACAAAAACTTTTCTTGTAAATACAATGCATAGACTGAAGCAAAGGATCGAAAACTATTAAGTTGATTGGCTAAATTAGCCATCTTATCAATATTAATGGTCAAATTCTTGACCTTTGTTTCTTTTTCCTCCAATTTTGTCTCATAACCAACCCTCAGTGTTTGCTTTTCCTTTTTCCACTGTTCTCTATGTCATTCAAATTTTAAGTGTGCTCTCCATACAACAATGCCAAGGGTGATTGTAGTGAGAGGTACAGGTATATTTTTCTCCTTATTAGCTCTAGGGGTTCCTTCTTTTATAGTTCTACAATGGCCAAATTGGCCAAATTTTTCAATCCTACCCCTTCTTGCTATTGGAGTGTCAGTTGTGTTTCCAACTCCGATCCTTCACTCTTCCTTTGATCCAATCTCTCTTTTTCTATACTCTACCAACTAGTATTGTAAATACTTAGTCTTTCCAAGAGTTGCCTTCAATTCATCCTTTTTTTCTTCCCCTTCCACAACATGCTATGGTTCAACAAAAAATGTCAACCCCTGCATTAGTTTCATCATTTTCACCATAGTCCTCCATTGGGAGTATTATCATTTATTTCTCCCAACCTGGTGTTTTACTAGCCCTTTTCTTTACAATGTAAGGGTCATCATCAAAATCATGCACCATTCTTGCCCCCTTGTACATTCTTCCTAATGGTTTCTTTTTTTGGTATCCCTTTATCCTCAATAGTATATTTACATTCCCTAAACAATTATTCTCTTTCAGAATTAGTATCAAGATTTATAATGTCTTGTTTAGGATTTTTTTGTGTATATACAAACCCCTTTCTTGAGATACGACTAGAATGTTTTTTTTTTTTTTGTGGCACCTAAAACCTCCTTTTCTCTTGCTTCTTTTGTTGGGACCGTTTCTTGACCCTTGATGTCTTAGACTTACTTTTAAGCTTCTCGTTTTTCAACCCTATTTTTGATACCTTCCTAGATTCCTCCATGGACTTCTACATTTTTGACACACATGTTTCAAATTTTCCTCAAGTCCTTTGTTTCTAAATTTTTTCATAGAAGAGGATACATATTCTTTTATTTTCTCATTTCAAGTAGATTTGGAGGTTTAGAGCTTTGTGTTGAGGATAAAACAGGGGTTGTGCCAAAATATATGGGTTTCTTTACTAATGTGACGAGTGAAATTGAGGGTTCATCATCATTGTTAGGTTTTTATTGCAATTCTTTTTCCTCTGGTTCCCTAGGGTTTTAAGTAGGTGGTGTTAGGTTGCCCTCATTATGTCCTAATGCATTTCCTATGAGGGTTTTATCTTTTATTGCACCTACTATTTGATCTCCTTCCACCTCAACCCTAACAAACTCTTCAGCCCTATCATTTTCTACATTTTCTGGGACATTTTTCTAGAGCCTATTTTAAATGTTATCCCATTATTTGAATTCCTCCCATCTAATATTTAGAAATTGGGGAAATGGGCTTCTTTTTACCAAAAGAATAACTAAACAATGATGGGATAGAGAAAAAATTTGCCTCTTCCTTCTATATTCAATAGTCATAGTTGTCAACATATGATGAAATAATTAGGTACATTGACTAACCTATTATGGTGAAGATGATGAGCATTAACTTGAAGTGCACAATATAAAGCAAAGAGTGTCTTGTATCATAGGTAAAATACCTGATTATCTGAGATGCCACTTATATCCACGACCGAGGTAAAGAAACACATTTAGTGCCCTAACTAGTTGAGTGAAAAGATTCATGTGCATGGGCAAATTCTGGTCTAGTTAACACAACATCTGGAGATGTTAGAAATTCTTCATCAGTTTGTGGAAGATCAGACACCTCAAAAATGGTAACTTCTAATGCATAAATCCTCAATCCCTTGACAATTACTTCATTATTTTGAAAGGTTGATGCAAGCTAGTATGTCATCTTGTCATTATACTATGTCAATCTCAAGCAGTAGTGCATCCTTCCTACTCTCTCAAAGAATGACAAAGACTCAACATTCAAGAGAAACAAAGTGTGTTCTATAGGTTCTCACCTAATGGGATCACCACCCATTTCCTCTACTCTGAGCTTCTTGTTCTATTCTTCCTCTCTCAATATTTGTAATATTGTGCTCTACAGTTCAATTTCCCAAAATTGACCTTTATCTTTAGCTTCCCTATTTCTGCAACATTCCTACCAAGCTCTAAGTTTCACAATTCAAGTCCCTCTTTTGCTATTGTAGGAAATCTTATGATTGCAATGTCTACAATTGGTATACTCAAGTGATAAACTAGCCAAGGTATAAACTTTCTAGACTTACAAACTTACTAAACTTATCGTATAATAATGAAAATGGTTGTGGCAAATTTGAAAAATAAAAATAATCATGACGATCACCCCCTAAACTTAAAAGGTTAATTATCTTCACAAAAATAAGTGCAAGGCAAATAGGGGTACAATAGATAGGAATGTGGTTTGGGTAATGATAATATGACAAGCGTATATAGAAATACACGTACAAAGTTGTCCAAATTGATAGAAAAGCAATTATGTAATAAAGTTATAATGAGAAGTATACCAACTATATGAGATTAGTTGATGATTTGAAACATGTGTGGTGAAGTCACAATTGGTAGAGTATATGGTATGTGAAGCTAGTGAAATGTTGGTAATATGATGGTTGCATTTGATAGGATGGATGTGATGGTGATCAAAGATAGAGAGATGGTGTGAGACTCTTTGAACACCATGTCGAAAAAAAAATTAATATTGGCAATGAAAAGATAGACACTCATGGAATGCATAAAGAAGGTGCCACCTCGAAATGTGAATGGATACATGTAAATATAATTGCCCTTGGCTACGTGTTAACTAGAGAAATTTTACAAAATGCATTAAAATGTAGTGGCTTGATCTAAATTAAAATCAGCTTATCAATTTTTGCATGTCTCTTAATATGACTACCAAAAATAAGGAAAACTTGTGTAGTGTGTTCATGTTAGATGGTGAGGATTTTAATCAAATGCAATGGTTGCGAGTGAACTAGATGGTTCATCAATAGGCATGACTTGTGGTTTAGGTGAGATTGGTGCAATAATTGCTTGTTCATATAGTGGAGATGGCAATAGAGAGGTGAATAGAGTGGATTGCATTAGAGAATGGGATGAAGTGGAAGGAAATGGTGGTGCAAATTGCTGGTGTAGGTGGGCTAAAATGTCATCCTTATTAAACGGTGATGCTCTGGAAAAAAGGCAAGTGTTAGATCAAAAACTTGTGGTAGTATAACACACAAACAACAAGAAACAAGTGTTAAGGTTAGTGTTATTCAACTAAAGATCAACCTAAGCAGACATATCAAAAGAGACACCAAGAACAAAGTAAAACATTTAACTACGAATGTAAATGCAAGAAGACATCTCCAAATGTCTTCTACCATACTCTTGGCTCCTTCTCCTTTGTTCCTCTCCTCTCCAAGTTCCAAACTACTGTAGCTCTCAGCAGCTTTTTGCACTATGGATGCTTATGGAGGTTTGAGATTGAAGTATTTGCTCTAAATGTGAATAAAAAGCTAATACTATGCTATTGATACTAAAATGATTTATTTTAACCAAAATGACAATATATGAGTTGATTATGCTAAAATGTTCTCTCAAAATGCCTATAGCTTAAATGCATACAACTTTTCAGGATGCATCAGGCTTTGAAAATGAGGAATGTGAGCTCTATTTATAGGTAAAATGGAGCAATGGATGGTTGAGATTGAGTAATCTCAACAAGGGTCGGGATTGAATGATTTGAGATCCATGTGAGGGCTTTCAACCCAATCCCAGTATGACAAGTGTCAATGTGAGATAGGTTGAGAGGAGAGAGAATAAGCATTAAATGTTTGACATGACCTGAGAGTTAACTTTGGAGTTAAGGTCAAGGTTGGGTTGAATGAATAAATTCTTTATTCAAAGAATAAAGCTTTTATCCAATGGATAAACTCTTGTGCAAAGGCAAAAGGGATAACCATGGCTTGAGGAGACACATGAGTGCAAGTTGAAATAACCATAAATGGTTATGTAAGAGCCATTTATGGTCATGTAAGAGCCATTAGTGGTTTTGGAAGACTTTGGAGGTTAAATTGTTGAACTCACAAAGCATTAAATACTTTTCAAAGACTTTGAGGTCTTTGAGAAGTGACTCCAAGTTGCTTAGGAATGTGACAATAATTAGGGGATGGATTAGGTTAATTAGGAAGGGGTAAGAAAAATCTAGAGGGGGGTTAGGATTGCAAGTGGATTTGGTGGGTGAGGGAAAATAGGATTTTATTAAAATAAAAATTCATTTATTTCAATAAATGTGTGCAAGTTGCATTTGTAGGAAAATGCAAGTGGGGGGGAATAAATGATTTAAATAAATGTTTTATTTAATTTATTTAAAAGAGGAAAAGGGTTAAATGAAATAAATGGGATTTATTCATTTAATTGATTGTGAGTTTGGTTTAATGAATTAATTAAAATAAATTGAATAGTTTATTTAATTAATAGGAGAATATTTTGAAGATGAATTAATTAAAAATTAATTTAATTAACTGATGGCTAGTGGATTTTTAATCAAATAAATAGCAAATATTCATTTAATTAAACTGGACAGATTTATGTGACTACATTTGCCCCTCTTTGAGATGGTGCGGTTTATCGCGTCGTTTCAAAGAAAGAAAAATAGGTGTGAAGAAATGCCCCATAAAATGTTAATTTAATGGGTGGTATGCCCCCTCGATAGATGGGCCGAAAAATTTTAAAAAATCGAGCGATCTCTCGAAAAAGAATGAAAATTGGCGAGGTGATGGAAGAGAAGAATTTAGCAATACTGTCGAAAGAATGGAAGAAATCGGAATGAATACGGAGAAATATCAAGCCAGTGAGTACCCTAATGTCATGCAAGAGATACGGTGAAAATGTGGTGGTTGTGTTTTCGATTGATGCTATACAATTGATCAAAATTGGTTGGACAATCTGGTGCAATCGGTTTAATTGCCCCGGTCGAGTCAAAGCGTGACAGTTGATGTCAGTTGGTCGCTTGGACAGGATAAAGTCTGAGTAAGTGAATCAAAGTGACCTGATGTGACTTAGACAATTGATGTAATTGTCCGATGAAGTCAAGGTATATGAAGCAAAATACTCGTTGAGACTTAGACAATTGATTTAATTGTCCGTTGGATTGTGTTTGATTGGTTGATCAATTGATAGTGTGTGTGTGGGATGGATGGTTGTGGTGAATCATAGCAGCCCCATTGAGACTAGGTCATTATGATAAATGTCTGATGTAGTCTAGGATTACCATGATCGATTACCTATTGACACCCGAAGATACTTGATCAGAGTATCTGTTGATAGTCTAGGTGTGCGTGAGTCGATGTTCCTGTGTCGATAGAGTAACTGGCTTGATTGGGTTGATGGAAAATGATGTAGGGTATGTGACGTTGATTATCAAGATGGGGAGGGTGAGGGGGGATTCGATGTTAGATAGAAGAAATGGACGACCTATAACACATTATTCCTATGGAAGAAAAGGAAAATAGAGTATGCACTGTCATTACTATGTATGAATGATATGCAGCTATTTATGAATGTATGGATGGATGGAATGCAACGGAATGCAATATATACAGATGAGATGAAATGACAATCCATAGTGCTTTATTTTTCATATTGAGCTTTAAAATGTTGTAAGAAAATACAAGCAACTTGACATAATGATTCAAGTTGACCTGAGTATTCCTTACATGGATTTTGATATAGCAAGTTAATACAAGCAACGTGATATAATGGATCAAGTTGACCTAAGTACTGCTTGCAAAACAGACAAGGATTATCTCCTTTCATGCATGACTTGGATCCTCCTCCTTGATCTTGAATTGATCATATCCTGAGACAAGTTCGCACCTTAATAAGAGACAAAAACCTTTATCCAAATTGGATGAGGAGGAACTAAAGAAGGAGCATTGTTCTTGTAAGCAAACAGTATGTACATAAAGAATAAAGAATATGGATCTTTGGTAATGGTTCATGCTCATATGGTCGAGGTATACGTTGTAGTCAGCAAGTCGTAGTGATCTATGACTGCATTTTGCATAAGATCATGTAGCTTAGTGAACTTCCCACATAGGCACCATTAGTACATGCCCCAGAACTTCATCGGAATAATGTGCAAATGATACACAAACAATACTGTAAGATCCTGATGCATATAAATGAATGAATTACTCACAAATCAACCAAGTATTTGATAGCTTAACACATAATTTTCTTGTCAAAGAAAACGTCATTTTGTCTTTGTTTTGGTAAGGAAGGATGCATCCTTGTTGAAGACTATTTGATTGTTGATGTTGATTGTTTGATCAATTTGAGAAGTGATCATCGTGCGAGTATTCTTCAATGCTTGTTTGGTATCTGCCTGAATGAGTATGTACTTGCCATGTTTTTGATTGATTTTCGATGTTTTTTTATTTTTTCGGAGTTTGTGATGATCGTTGTGAATGTTTTTGGATTTTGTGAGATAGTTTTGAATGAAGAACTCAATGAATCACAAGACAATGTAGAATCCACTTCCATCAATAGGTTAAGGGCATTGCCCCCAGTTTAGACATGACTATGAAAAGCGAGATGCAAGACGCATGAAGTACTTTCTTGATTGCAGATTTATAACAAGCCATGGTTTTGGACGGATGGATGTATGTATGAAGTAGATATGATCGCAACAAGTCTGAAAGACAATGGAGCCATAGCCTTTTACGAGTGGCCCCTGTTTGCCAGGTTTTCACCAAATGATGCTCTGGAAAAAAGGCAAGTGTTAGATCAAAAACCTGTGGTAGTATAACACACAAACAACAAGAAACAAGTGTTAAGGTTAGTGTTATTCAACCAAAGATCAACCTAAGCAGGCATATCAAAAGAGACACCAAGAACAAAGTAAAACATTTAACTACAAATATAAATGCAAGAAGACATCTCCAAATGTCTTCTACAATACTCTTGGCTCCTTCTCCTTTGATCCTCTCCTCTCCAAGTTCCAAACTAGTGTAGCTCTCAGCAGCTTTTTGCACTATGGATGCTTATGGAGGTTTGAGATTGAAGTATTTGCTCTAAATGTGAATAAAAAGCTAATACTATGCTATTGATACTAAAATGATTTATTTTAACCAAAATGACAATATATGAGTTGATTATGCTAAAATGCTCTCTCAAAATGCCTATAGCTTAAATGCATACAACTTTTTAGGATGCTTCAGGCTTTGAAAATGAGGAATGTGAACTCTATTTATAGGTAAAATGGAGCAATGGATGGTTGAGATTGAGTAATCTCAATGAGGGTCAGGATTGAATGATTTGAGATCCATGTGAGGGCTTTCAACCCAATCCCAATATGACAAGTGTCAATGTAAGATAGGTTGAGAGGAGAGGGAATAAGCATTAAATGCTTGACGTGACCTGAGAGTTAACTTGGGAGATAAGGTCAAGGTTGGGTTGAGTGAATAAATTCTTTATTCAAAGAATAAAGCTTTTATCCAATGGATAAACTCTTGTGAAAAGGCAAAAGGGATAACCATGGCTTGAGGAGAAACATGAGTGCAAGTTGAAATAACCATAAATGGTTATGTAAGAGCCATTAATGGTCATGTAAGAGCCATTAGTGGTTTTGGAAGACTTTGGAGGTTAAATTGTTGAACTCACAAAGCATTAAATACTTTTCAAAGACTTTGAGGTCTTTGAGAAGTGACTCCAAGTTGCTTAGGAATGTGACAATAATTAGGGGATGGATTAGCTTAATTAGGAAGGGGTAAGAAGAATCTAGAAGGGGGTTAGGATTGCAAGTGGATTTGGTGGGTGAGGGAAAATAGGATTTTATTAAAATAAAAATTCATTTATTTCAATAAATGTGTGCAAGTTGCATTTGTAGGAAAATGCAAGTTGGGGGGGGAATAAATGATTTAAATAAATGTTTTATTTAATTTATTTAAAAGAGGAAAAGGGTTAAATTAAATAAATGGGATTTATTCATTTAATTGATTGTGAGTTTGGTTTAATGAATTAATTAAAATAAATTGAATAATTTATTATTTAATTAATATGAGAATATTTTGAAGATGAATTAATTAAATATTAATTTAATTAACAGATGGCTAGTGGATTTTTAATCAAATAAATAGCAAATATTCATTTAATTAAACTAGACATATTTATGTGACTACATTTGCCCCTCTTTGAGATGGTGCAGTTTATCACGTCGTTTCAAAGAAAGAAAAATAGGTGTGAAGAAATGCCCCATAAAATGTTAATTTAATGGGTGGTATGCCCCCTCGATAGATGGGCTAAAAAAATTTAAAAAATCGAGCGATCTCTCGAAAAAGAATGAAAATTGGCGGGGTGATGGAAGAGAAGAATTTAGCAATACTGTTGAAAGAATGGAAGAAATCAGAACAAATATGGAGAAATATCAAGCCAGTGAGTACCCTGATGTCATGCAGGAGATACGATGAAAATGTGGTGGTTGTGTTTTCGATTGATGCTATACAATTGATCAAAATTGGTTGGACAATCTGGTGCAATCGGTTTAATTGCCCCAGTCGAGTCAAAGCATGACAGTTGATGTCAGTTGATCGCTTGGATAGGATAAAGTTTGAGTAAGTGAATCAAAGTGACCTAATGTGACTTAGACAATTGATGTAATTGTCCAATGAAGTCAAGGTATATGAAGCAAAATACTCGTTGAGACTTAGACAATTGATGTAATTTTTCGTTGGATTGTGTTTGATTGGTTGATCAATTTATAGTGTGTGCGTGGGATGGATAGTTGTGGTGAATCATAGCAGCCCTGTTGAAACTAGGTCATTATGATAAATGTCTGATGTAGTCTAGGATTACCATGATCAATTACCTATTGAGACCTGAAGATACTTGATCAGAGTATCTGTTGATAGTCTAGGTGTGCGTGAGTCGATGTGCCTGTGTCGATAGAGTAAATGGCTTGATTGAGTTGATGGAAAATGATGTAGGGTATGTGACATTGATTATCAAGATGGGGAGGGTGAAGGGGGATTCGATATAGAAGAAATGGAGGACCTATGACACATTCCTATGGAAGAAAAGGAAAATAGAGTATGCATTGTCATTACTATGTATGAATGATATGCAGCTATTTATGAATGTATGGATGGATGGAATGCAACAGAATGCAATATATACAGATGAGATGAAATGACGATCCATAGTTCTTTATTTTTCATCATTGAGCTTTAAAATGTTGTAAGCAAATACAAGCAGCTTGACATAATGATTCAAGATGACCTGAGTATTCCTTACATGGATTTGATATAGCAAGTTAATACAAGCAACGTGATATAATAGATCAAGCTGACCTAAGTACTGCTTGCGGAACAGACAAGGATTATCTCATTTCATGCATAACTTGGATCGTCCTCCTTGATCTTGAATTGATAATATCCTGAAACAAGTTCACACCTTAATAAGAGACAAAAACCTTTATCCAAATTGGATGAGGAGGAACTAAAGAAGGAGCATTGTTCTTGTAAGCAAACAATATGTACATAAAGAATAAATAATATGGATCCTTGGTAATGGTTCATGCTCATATGGTCGAGGTATATGGTGCAGTCAGCAAGTCATAGTGATCTATGATTGCATTTTGCATAAGATCATGTAGCTTAATGAACTTCCCACGTAGACACCATTAGTACATGCCCCAAAACTTCATCGAAGTAACGTGCAGATGATACACAAACAATACTGTAAGATCCTGATGCATATAAATAAATGAATTACTCACAAATCAACCAAGTATTTGATAGCTTAACACATAATTTTCTTGTCAAAGAAAACATCATTTTGTCTTTGTTTTGCTAAGGAAGGATGCATCCTTGTTGAAGACTATTTGATTATTGATGTTGATTGTTTGGTCAATTTGAGAAGTGATCATCGTCCGAGTATTCTTCAATGCTTGTTTGGTATCTGCCCGAATGAGTATGTACTTGCCATGTTTCTGATTGATTTTCGATGTTTTTTTATTTTTTCGGAGTTTGTGATGATCGTTGTGAATGTTTTTGGATTTTGTGAGATAGTTTTGAATGAAGAACTCAATGAATCACAAGACAATGTAGAATCCACTTCCATCAATAGGTTAAGGGCATTGCCCCCAGTTTAGACATGACTATGAAAAGCGGGATGCAAGACGCATGAAGTACTTTCTTGATTGCAGATTTATAACAAGCCATGGTTTTGGATGGATGGATGTATGTATGAAGTAGATATGATCGCAACAAGTCTGAAAGACAATGGAGCCATAGCCTTTTACGAGTGGCGCCTGTATGCCAGGTTTTCACCAAATGATGCTCTGGAAAAAAGGCAAGTGTTAGATCAAAAACCTGTGGTAGTATAACACACAAACAACAAGAAACAAGTGTTAAGGTTAGTGTTATTCAACCAAAGATCAACCTAAGCAGGCATATCAAAAGAGACACCAAGAACAAAGTAAAACATTTAACTACGAATGTAAATGCAAGAAGACATCTCCAAATGTCTTCTACCATACTCTTGGCTCCTTCTCCTTTGTTCCTCTCCTCTCCAAGTTCCAAACTACTGTAGCTCTCAGTAGCTTTTTGCACTATGGATGCTTATGGAGGTTTGAGATTGAAGTATTTGCTCTAAATGTGAATAAAAAGCTAATACTATGCTATTGATACTAAAATGATTTATTTTAACCAAAATGACAATATATGAGTTGATTATGCTAAAATGCTCTCTCAAAATGCCTATAGCTTAAATGCATACAAGTTTTCAGGATGTTTCAGGCTTTGAAAATGAGGAATGTGAACTCTATTTATAGGTAAAATGGAGCAATGGATGGTTGAGATTGAGTAATCTCAACAAGGGTCGGGATTGAATGATTTGAGATCCATGTGAGGGCTTTCAACCCAATCCCAATATGACAAGTGTCAATGTGAGATAGGTTGAGAGGAGAGGGGATAAGCATTAAATGCTTGACATGACCTGAGAGTTAACTTGGGAGTTAAGATCAAGGTTGGGTTGAGTGAATAAATTCTTTATTCAAAGAATAAAGCTTTTATCCAATTGATAAACTCTTGTGCAAAGGCAAAAGGGATAACCATGGTCAAAGCAATAAATGCTTGAGGAGACACATGAGTGCAAGTTGAAATAACCATAAATGGTTATGTAAGAGCCATTAATGGTCATGTAAGAGCCATTAGTGGTTTTGGAAGACTTTGGAGGTTAAATTGTTGAACACACAAAGCATTAAATGCTTTTCAAAGACTTTGAGGTCTTTGAGAAGTGACTCCAAGTTGCTTAGGAATGTGACAATAATTAGGGGATGGATTAGGTTAATTAGGAAGGGGTTAGAAGAATCTAGAAGGGGGTTAGGATTGCAAGTGGATTTGGTGGGTGAGGGAAAATAGGATTTTATTAAAATAAAAATTCATTTATTTCAATAAATGTGTGCAAGTTGCATTTGTAGGAAAATGCAAGTGGGGGGGGGAATAAATGATTTAAATAAATGTTTTATTTAATTTATTTAAAAGAGGAAAAGGGTTAAATTAAATAAATGGGATTTATTCATTTAATTGATTGTGAGTTTGGTTTAATGAATTAATTAAAATAAATTGAATAATTTATTTAATTAATAGGAGAATATTTTGAAGATGAATTAATTAAATATTATTTTAATTAACTGATGGCTAGTGGATTTTTAATCAAATAAATAGCAAATATTCATTTAATTAAACTGGACAGATTTATGTGACTACAAACGGTATCTTATATAATTTGAGCCTATGTGCGTTCACTAGTAAAGAAAAACGGATTGGGTCAATAGTAGTGAGATGAACAACTCCATTAGGAAACACTTTTTGGATTTCATAGGGCCCTAAACAATGTGTCTAAATCTTGCCCTTATAGTCCTTGTACTTGGAATCATATAGCAATGCCCAGTCTCTAATAGTAAATTATTTTGTCCTTATATACAAATCATGTCATTTACTATATTTTTGGATAATTTATGTATGATGAATACCTTCCATTCACATCTCATCAGCTAATTCAAGTGGTTCTTGTAAGCTTGATTAAGATTCATATCTAATTTTACTATTATTCATAATTTTTATATTCAAACTCAATAGGGAGGACAACTTTCTTTCTATAAACAAGCTCATAGGGTGTGAACTTTATGGTTATCTTCTCTGTCATCTTATATGCCCAAACTACTTCAGGGAATCTGACAGCCCATTCTTTCCTGTGTACTTGAATTTTTTTTGTGAAAATAGTTGCAAGCTCTTTGTTGGTCACTTCTACCTATCCATTGGATTGTGGATGGTAGGGTGTAGTCTTCTTATGTCTTATTCACTAGTTGTGCTATCAAATCAGAAGTAAACAGTGGACCTTAATCAATCACTATTTAACATTGAACTCCATACTTGGTGATAATCCCATCATACAAGAATTGAGCAACCTTTGTATCTCTAGCAATTCTCAAGGCCTTTACTTCCACCCATTTAGTGAGGTAATTTGAATAGACTAGGATGTAGGTCTTGTTGTTTGATACATTCTTAATAGGTCTAAAATATATCCCCCACTTATCAAATGGTATAATTGATACCTGAGGCTGAAGTGACATTTCATCACTCCTTGTTTGTCTACCCATCCTTTGGCAATGATCACATCTCCTTGGTGATAAGATAAGATTTGTATGTGATGAGGAGAAGATTGAGATCCTTCTTGCCTCAACTAAGTTATACAATGAGCTTCCATCCTTGATTATTTCCCTACCCTGTCTGGACCATCCATTCGGAACCATGTATCCATATATTACGCCGCCACACCCCCCCCCACCCCCCCGCATGGGTGGGAGATAGCAGGGAGTTCAATGACATATAGTCGGAAAGTAATAGCCTACATTCACTATATTGGTGGCTATCTTATTAGTTTCAAAGTGGCCTCCACATGGTTCATCATGGAATGCCTTGAGAATATCAAATGTCTCATCCTCCCTGAGGCATCTTCTCATTACATTGTCTTTCCTTGTGTAAAATAGGTAGCCAACTATCCAAGAATAGGAAGAGCTACGATTTACTAATTGCTTTTTCTCATTGGGTGACAAGTGTGGAGGTGCCTGCCCTGCAACTAGGTAATTATCAATGTAAGAAGAGCATGGAGTACAGATTCATAATGCAAAGAGGTGTCCATTTGGAAAGGAGTCATCCACTACTATATCTTTTGTAGATTTTGTCACTCTTGAAGAAAGTCTACTACTACATCAGCCTTACTAGGCTTATCAATAATAGTGGTGTCAAACTCTTGTAATAAGAGTAGCCATTCAACAAGTCATCCACTTACCACTGGCTTGTTCATTAGGTATAGTATCGGTGCATGGTCAGTGTGAATGAAAATAGGATATCCAGTGATATAGTGCCTAAATTTCTTTATGGCATAAATAACAACAATCATTTCTTTCTATGTAACTATATAATTGACTTTTGTGCCTTGTAAATTCTTGCTTATATAGTAAATTGTGTACTCAATATTACCTTCTTTTTGACCCAACGCTACACCTGCTACAAATTTTGATCCATCTATGTGTATGTGTAAAGGTAGAGTCCAATTAGATCCTCTAAGTATAGGTGCTTGAGTAAGAGCCTTCTTAAGTGCTTCAAATGCTTGTTGGCAACTTAGAGTCCAATCAAAATCTACCTCTTTTCTAAGAAACATGTAGAGAGGTACAACAATCTTGCTAAAGTCCTTGATGAAATGCCTATAGTATCTAGCATACTCGAGGAAGCTTCTAACGTCTCTTTGTTTTTGTGGCATTGGAAGCTCTGAGATGATTTCAATCTTTTTTGGATGAACCTAGATTCCATTGTGTGAAATAAAGTGTTCAAGAACAACTCCCTCTTCCATCATCATAAAGTACTTTTCATGACTGAGAGAAAGGTTATTGTCTTAACACCTCTAAAGTACCTTCTCCATATTGTATAATGCTTCTTCATAACTATTACCATAGGTTGTAAAATCATCCATATAATTTTTTATGGTATCAAGGGCAAAATCTGAGAAGATACTTAAAACAACCATCTAAAATGTAGTCGGTGCATTGCGTAATCCAAAAGGAAGCACTGAATAGGCATGTGTCCCCCATGGACATGTGAAGGTGGTCTTTTATTGATCTTCATGGGCTATTTTGATTTGGTTTTAACCACTAAACCCATCCAAGAAGGAAAAATACCTTTTTCCAACCAATGAATCCAATACAAGTGATCGGTAAAAAGGCAAAGGAAAGTGGTCCCTCCTAGTGGTTTCATTCATCTCTCCATAGTCTACACACACTCACCATTTTCCTCTTTTCTTAGGAAAAATCACAATAGTTGATAACCATTCACTGTCTAATATAATGTATGTAAATCTTGCATCAAGAAGCCTTCGCAATTCAGCCTTCAATATATCCCTAAGTGTTGGGTTCATTCTTTTTTGTGGCTACCTCACTAGTCTACAACCTTCATTAGTGTATATCCTATGCATGGATAGACTAGGATCAATGTCTTTCATATCATGATAGTCCCATGCAAATGCTAAACTATGATCTTGAAGCATTTGCAATAGGTTAGCATATTGAGTTGTGGTCAATTCATTGCTTATGTTAAGTGTCTTACTTGGAGACACTTCTATAGGATTGGTTGTTGTCATCACAAGGCAATGAACAACCCATAAATTTTAACGATATAATCATGAGGAAAAACAACATGAAACATTTATGGAGTAGATAGATCTTAATTAGCTTGAGGTTGAGATTCATCATCCATTGGAGCAGAGGGAGGGAAGACAAAGGGGGACTCATTAGGAGATTGTGTTACCTCCACCATGCAGCTCCTGGTCTTTAATCTATGATTCTCTAGGGCTAACTATTGAGCATTATTCCTCTCAACTTTGTGAGCCCTGGGATGGACAAGTTGGTCACCCATAGTTCTTTTTGTGTCCCTTAATTGAGACAATGAAACTAAAATAGCCAAATGTGGGGGAAGGGGGGGTCAGCATTAAAATTCCCAACCTTTAAATATTCATCAAGGGTGGGGAGTTTAGTAGGTAGTGCCAAAACTACAACCCGTACCACTTCCTTCAAAGAATTGAGATGCTCCAAAATTGTCCCTTACCCACCATCAAATGTAATGACGGGCAACTGCAATGGAGGAGCTTAATGTTTGGGTAGTGTTGGCTCCTTATTAATAGACTCAAGGGGTAAACCATTAGATGTGCCATTCATTTTACCAAGAGGCTTGTATTTCATAAGAATGTGGCAATTCCTCTAGATATGGGCCTCACATCTACATAAAAAGAACACACTAATCCCACCAAGGGTTTCAATAACACAAGCAATGAGTTCATCTTCGATGTTGATTTTAATGAATGTAGGGAGATCCTTGCCCGAATTAATTGAAATTAACACCCTAGCATCCATGTGGAGAATAAGGGATTGGATATTATCCACCCTAAGAACCTTCACAATAGACTCCAACATTTTAGGGACAAGGTTCCAAAACAAAGGAGGGAGATTCTTAACCACAATTCATCTTGGGAAAGATAGCACCAAGATTTCATCACAAACTGCTTCAGGCGACCATTTGAGGACCCTGAACGTGCAACTCTCAATGGTCCAAAAATCACCACCTGAGATTTAGCATCATTGAAAAAAATAACAACAACCCTTTTTGTGTCATTCTACAAAAGGAAAATTGAAACCCTAATTTATTAGCCCAATTATTTTTAAGCCATCTATTAAGAAATTTATGAGCTAAGCACTTAGTAACATCCAAAACTGAAAGAAATACAACAATGTTTTTCAAATGAGATTTTTCATGATTAAAGATATTAACCATTTTAAGATTAGGAATGATACAAAGCCTAGAAATTGTATGGGTAGGTTTCTTACCTCCTCCTCCTCCTCCTAATTCTACATTACTTCCAGAAAGGGCAACAATACTAAACTTAAATTTAGCAGAGTCAAGGATAGAAACAGGGGTTTCTATGAGAGAAAACTTGAATGGTTTGGTACCGTTCACAAGGAAACCAACTTGTAAACTACCTTCTCTAGTTGAATTGATTTCTTTAGATTAACTGGATTTCCATCCATATTGGTCGGAGGCCACCAATCGACTAAGTCACATTAACAATCTACTTGGGTGAACTATGAGAAAACCACACAACACACAAAAGAATTAAATGTAGAGAAAAAATGAGATAAGACAAGCCAGTTACCTAGGTGGATGAGGTCGTATGCCATCCTTCACAAAATCTATGACCCCTGTGTTAGGATTAAACCCTAATTTTGCATGTTGTCTATTGTCTGCCTCAAAGCCAAATTCATCTTAGTCATCAAATATTGATTCACATGCATATTTTTATTTGTTATGGTTTATTAATAATTTTAAGTCTCATATATAAATTTTTTGAAAATTATAGGATCTCAATACATATGGTCCAATAATTTTTTAAGATATTATATACGATCCAAAAGTGAAAAAATGACCATATAGACCATCAACTTCAAAGCCTAGTTGGTAATGTTAAGATTGTGTAGTAATTGTGACCCTTGTAATTTGTGACCACATTAGGGTCTTCACGTTGGTGATTCAAATCCCTAAGCCTAATCCGAGACCCGAGACTTGCTCAACCCCCAAAAACTGCATTGTTTTACCCTCTGCACCGCCTAAACCTACTTCATGTCCTGAGACAAGGGCAAGACATGGGCGTGGTGCCCCTATCCCCCCTAGGACAGGGGTGTGGTGCCCTTGTCCTTTCCCTATTTTGGGCCCCCTCCATTCAAACTTTGCATAAAGCTGGAAAAACCTTCCCTGTGTCAGCCTGTGACAAAAAATCAGTCAATTAACCCTAATTGACAAGTATGTGTTGCATTTGTCCTTCCTCTTTGCATAAGTGAGAAGTTGGATAAGTGGAGATACATGAGATCACACATTCAAGCATTCAAGCATTCAAGAGCATTCAAGAGCATTCAAGCATTTAAGCATTCCCTTTCCAGCATTGAGCATTCTCAAGTCTCCCTTTAAGGCTAGGTGTTGCATTCAAGTCAAGGATTCAACCATTGAAGAGGAGATCTCTTTCAACATTCAATTCCATACAAGAAAATCTACCTATATTCTATCTACAACCTCCCTTGAGGTTGCAGGTGCGCGGTTGTATTTACAGATTCAGACTCCAATTGCAGAGGCGAAAAAACCCTTTTCATTTCACGGATTTTTCAGAGGACCATGGACACTTTCAGCACAGTCCCGACAACTTTTCTTCAAATTCACAGGGCAGCTTCATCTCAACATATTATAGCCACATCTAGGTGCACAGCTTCATCCCACGCTTCTATCTCGAGTTATAATCAGTTCTTTTTACTTTTACACTTAGTCTTACAACACATAATTCAATCATTTTCCATTCTAAAAGAGGGGTTAGCTTATCATTTCTATCCCATTATCAATTCATTTAGTATTCAATATCTGCCCTAAGAGATTGGATCTAGTAAATTCCCCATCTTTTAAATGTAATGTGAATAAGGTGTTTGAAGGGAAATCCGCAATGAAACTTTCATCTCTCCTCGGAGGGAAGAAAAGATTTCCTCTTGATCTCTCCATCATTCACCCTTTTTCACCATTACATTTTGGTGAACTCGACGTCTTACATGCTTTATTCTAAAAATCATTGCATATTTTTCCATTTACAAGTTTAATTTTTCTGCAAACTTAGTGGTTAATTTATTCAAAACCCTAGTTTTTAAAATTGAAATTGAACTTGTGTTTTGTAAAAATTGTTGTCTATTGTTTTAGATCTGAAAATTGTTTTGTTTGTCAAATTCAATTTCTTCATTGTCTTGTTCAATTTGCAAATCAAATTCACAAAATTAAGAGGTTAATTGTCCAAACCCTAATTTTTAAAAATCAGCTTGCAATTGTGCAAAAATTGAATTTCCATTTAATTTTCAAATTTGTGACTGTTTTCAAACTTATCTTCTGTCCTAAAATTCAAATTCTCAATTTCCCTCCATTTTCAGAAATTAAGTGGTTAGGTCCTAAAACCCTAATTTTCAAATTTAATTAGATTTTGTGCAAATTTCAATCAATTTCAATTTTCTAAACATTTTTCAAGGTGTCCCTATCCATTAGGTTTGACCCTTTCAAATTTTCAATCCAATTCCTCATTTTTTTTCAAAACCCTAATAGGGTCCTATTTTCCCATTCAAACCTTCATTTCGCCTATCTAGAGATCGTAAAATTCGCCAATTTTTTGTGGTTCGCTTTAAAATCATCGTAACTTTCATCCTTGAAAATTTTGAAAAAAGTTGGTCGGACCGTTTGCACTTTCAACACGGTCCCTGGTTTTTTTCCTGAAATTTCGGGAGACTGTTATGACCATATTTAATAGCTTAAATCCAAAAAATTGGCTGATTTTGTCAATTTTGGATCCCTCTAAAATAAAAAATACCTTCAAATTTCAAGAATTTTTTTAAAATTAAGTGGTTAATTATACTCTGCCCTGATTTTAAAAATTATGATTTTATCAATTTTAAAATTAAGTGGTATCCCATTGGTCCTAATTTTAAATTCCAATTTCCTTTCATTTATCATCAAAATTATTTTTGGAAATTGCATCATTTTCTTCTTCCAACAAAGTCAAATTTTGCATTATTCAATTTCTGGGTACTTTGTTCCTATTATTCAGAATTCAAATTCAAGATTTCCAATTTTCCCTCTAGTGCATGATTTTCACCACTATTAGTCCTACCTACACTATCCCCATTAGACGAAGCATTAGAATTAAGGCTTCCCAAGGTTTAATTACCGAGGAGATGGAGCATAATTTGGGTGACTTCTTTAATGAGGATAATGCTAATTTTTTCCATCCTAATCATGTCCCTATCTATCCAACTGATGAATCCCATGATGAACAAGAAGAAGCTTTGACTAGAGTGTCCATAGATCAACTTTCAAAGTTGGACAATCAATTTGATAACTTTCAACAATGAATGTCGCAAGAATACCCTAATAGTGAAGCTCTTCCATTAATTGAAGGCCTTTAAACGCATGATTCAAAGTGATAAGAATGGAATTGATATATTGCATGGCATTGCTCATATTGTTGATTCTAATGTCATGCCTGTAAAGAGTTGTGTTGAGAACTTAGGTTATACACAACCTTCAAATCAAATCAATTCTTCTATTCCTTTGTCTACTCCAATGGCTAGTATTCCTACTTTCACTTCAAATATCATGGCTATATCAACTCAAAATGTCATTCCTACAACAATTACTCATGGGGGCAATCCCTCTTATTCATTTAATCCTCCATCTTTACCTATGTCTTCCATAAGTATTCCTATTATCCCTCAACCAATCAATGTGACACAAGTGGGTAATTCATTCAACAATTGTATTCCACCTTTAAGTGTCCCATTTCCTACTCAATCATTACCTATGCCTACTTATCATAATGTTCCACCACCTTATTCTCAACCCATGCCTTCCTTCAATAACATCACACCACCTTATCAATCAACCATGTCTCACATCAATTCTTCTACTGAATCAACCATTAACAATCTTGCTCAATTTGTGTCTTCCTTACAACAACAAATTGCTTCCATGAGTTAATCCAAGTTTAGTGTGCCCACATTTGATGTTGTGAGCCCACTTTCCCGTGATATTGTTAAAGACGTCCAACTTAAGCATGTTGAGGTCCCTCAGTTGGAACTCTATAATGGAAAAGGTAATCCTCTCACACATGTTAAAACATTTCAAATCTTGTGTACTGATTCTGCTTATAATCAAAGATTACTTGCAAAATTGTTTACAAGAACACTAAGAGATAAGGCTTTGCAATGGTATTTCTCTTTGCCTTCATTTTATATCACTTCTTTTCAACAATTAGCAAATGCTTTCATTCAACAATTTCAAAACAACATTGGTCCTACAATCACTTTGACTGATTTAATGCATTGTAAACAAGGTGTTAAAGAAAAAGTGACTTATTTCATTGGCAGATATAAGAATTTGTGTGCTCAAATTTCTTTTCATGTACCTGATAATGATATTTAGAGAATTTTCATTTCTAATTTGCAAAAACATATCAGGGAAAAACTTATTTTGTCTGAGTTTACTTCCTTTTCGCAGTTGTGCGCAACACTCGACAATTATCAACTGGTCGTGAGTAAAATGGAGCAATCTACTCCTATGGCTCTGAGTGATAAGGGGGAGAGTGTTCAACAACCATTTTTGAAGTTCAAACCAGCAAAAATATTCATCAAGCTCAATGATACATCAACAACAACAATGTGAATGCTACAACAGGTGTGCCTCCTATTTCTAAATTCTTTAAAAGAGAAAGACAATTTACTCCTTTGAATGAATCTTTACATAGTATTATCTCTCAGTTGTTACAAAGAAATGTTATCAAACTTCCTCCTATCAAACCAATTGACCCATCTAAGCTTGCATCCCCTTATTTTGATAGCAATTCCTTTTGTCAATTTCATCGTCAGCCTAATCATGCTACTGAGAAATGTTTTGCATTGAAAAGTAAGATTCAAGATTTGATTGATAATAATACTATATCTATGGCAGGTGTGAATGATAAGGTAAACAAATTAGTATCTCCTCCTAATCAAAATCTTAATATTTTTACTGATCCTCTGCCTTCTCATACCTCTAACATGATTGAGACTGAACATACCTCTTTCTCTCCTTCTGATGTTACTACTACAACTCCAAATTTGGTGAACATGGTAGAGAAACAAAAGACACCTATGAGATTTTGCCAAGATCAAGAGCTCAATGAAATGTACAAAATAGAGACACAATATAGGATAAGAATAAACTGTATTCTCATCAATAGAAAATGATCAATAATCATGATTCAATAGTTACATACAATGTAGATGAGCTTGCTTATATAGGCAAGGCTAGGGATATGTGAGCACACAAACATGACATGCGGCTCAATAAGAAACAAGGGTAGGTAGGAAATAGGTGTGGGTAGGTAGGAGAAATAATATAATAGTCCACATGAGGTGGATCACCCACTGAATGTGGAGTGTAACAACAAGAGTGGAGTGTAACAACAAGATCAACACCATAAAAGGTGGAATTTCTCCTACACACACTATCCCAATGTGGCACAAACACCCAAGTGTCTCATACCCAAACTACTATGAAATGCATTATCCTAAGTAAACTTAAGTAAGGTGTAATAATATCCATGATGAATAATTATTTACACCAACACCCCCCCTTAAGTGCAACTTAGGGGAATGCACTTAAGTCTACAATGCAACTAAGCAATGCAAGATGGGTCTCGGCTACTAGGCCATGTTAGGTACCCATGTACAAATGCAAATGCATGCAAACCAATGCAATAAAATCTCTCACAAAGTGGGGAAAGAGAGAAAAACCCAATGGGAAAAAAACCTCCCCCAAAAGAGAGATGAAAAACATACAAGAGAACTCTCATAGAAGAATGTGAGGAACAAAACCCCATGTGAGGAAAAAGTCCCCCCCATATGAGAGAAGAAGAGAAGCTAGGAAGCCCCCCCTCAATGTGGAATCTGCACCAATGATAGAAGCTCGATGTATGAAGAAATTGCTCCATGAACGTCGAACAACATTCCTCCCCTTAGGAAGAAACAAAACCAAAGGTGTATCCATGAAGTCTCCCAAATCATGAAGGGAAGATGTATGAAGAAAACTCATGATGAATGGAGTCTCTGAAAACTACTCAAGTGTCCCCATGTCGATGCTAAAAGATACCCCCTCCAAAGGTGGTAAACTGTGCCACACTGCTGAAAAAGGCACTCCAAGATCTAGTGGAGATGGATGTAGAACATGTCCCAAAGACTCACATGTCTCCTCAAAACATAAAGAGACCTCCTCCAACTGTTGTACATAAGTATCCACAATCATGTCAACCTCGAAAGAATGATCATGTAGAGAATGAACAAGAGGGTTAGAGTGTGCCCTCGTAACAATCGAAGAAGGATCACCTTCATCAAAGAGAAGATGAGTGTCATCAATGATGTCTCCCAAATCTGCAATGTAGGATTCCACAAATAAACCTACAATATCTGTCAAGTAATCATCCCATGAATCTAAAGCTGGAAGACAATGAATATCCTGCTGCACTGAATCACATGAAGGAAAAAGTGTCACACTATCCGCATCATCAGGTGCAATAGGTGATGTGATATCAATATGAGGAGATGAAATACAAGACTCAAGAATGGGGTCACATGTGAGAATCCCCATGTTCAAGTGCCCAAAGCTCTCCTCAAAATCTGAACCATCACAAGAAGTGTGATCATACTGTGTAGAATCATCAAATGTGAAATCATCATCATCAACAAAATCTGAAAAGGAGTATAACCGAGATGCATGATCAACCACCCCAATCGCAATGATAGCTCTAGTCTCCATGTCTCTAATGAAAACTGAGTCAGGTGTGAACTCCACAACTCTCTTAGTTGCGCCATGTGTGATTTGATAGATAGAAAGGAGATTGTTTGTCAAGTGGGGTACACACAACACATCATTGAAGGAGTTATCCCCAATGTCAATAGATCATTTCCCAATCACATCCATGTATGTATGATTGCCCATCAAAATTTGTGGCATGGTACAAGGTTCAAATGTAGAGAACATAGACTGCGAAGATGCCATATGATGAGAAGCCCCTGAATCTAGAAGCCATCTCTCTGAATCATGACTAATAGTAGCACATAGAGCTTTTCCTTTTCTTGTTCCAAAAGAGTGAGTCTTCCCACTTGTAGAAGCCATGAATGCTTGCCCTTTTCCTTTTGAATGTGAGGAAGTGGAAGTTGATGAATCATCCTTCTTGTAGACTTTAGGCAAATCAATGTTATGCTTTTTGATGATATGTGTGAGCTCATCAATCTTCTTAGAATGGCAACGATGTTCCTCATGACCAATCTTTTTACAATAAGCACAAGTAGGTCTCTCCCTCTTTGGTGAATTATCTCTCTTGGAAGAGGATGTATCTCCTTGTTGTGGAGAAGATGGTGCTTTTTCCTTAGGCTTTGATTGCCATTTCTTCTTGTTTGAGTTGTTCTTTCCTTGATTTCCTTTGTTCCCTTGATTTGCCACTAATGCTTGAGACTTAGAAGCCTTACGAATGCCCATGCTTATCAACTTCGTTTGTTCCATCATCAACATTTCATTGAAAGCATCAAATGTAGGCATTTTGTAGCTTGAACCCATTGTCATCCTATGGGTTTGGAAACTAGAAACAAATGCTGCATATTCTTGTGGAAGCTTGACTATCAAGTTGAATATCAATTGAGTATCCTTTTTATCAATGCCACAATCTTTGAGTTGTGCCCTCAACTCATTTGCCTTAGTGACATAATCTTGTATAGTATCAAAGTTCTTAGGATCTAACATGGTGAGATAACTATCAATTTGATATCCCCTAATCTCATCAACTTGACCATACAAGTCTTGAAACTTTTGCCAAGCATCCTTGATTAGAGTACATTTCACAATATGAAAAATGAGATCCTTTGATACATACTTTCTTAAGGTGCCAATTGCCATGATATTTTTAGTGAGCCAATCTAATTGACCAACTAGATCAACCTTAGGATCAGCTAGAGCAACAATAGTTCCATCAATGTAATGAGTGAGTCCTTTTTCCATAAGTTTACTCCGTGCATCAATTTTCCAAGTAGCATAATTATGTGGAGTTAAGAGAGGAAACTTAGAAGAACCCATAGCAGCAAAAAGGAAGGAACACAAGAGCACAAAAGCACAAGAGACACCCCCCCAAATTCACTCAATCAAAGTACCCCCCCCAAAGTGATGATTTTGGCACTTTATACTTAGTGCAATTACAATGAGCCACTTGCAAAACAAGGCAAAGTGGACTTATGATGCAAATGTTACAACTTCTCAAATGAGATTCAAGAAACTTCAATCAATAGTGCAATGAATCTAACTAAGATTCAAGCAAATATACAAGTACCAAGAGAGCCAAAAAAGGCCAAAATATGAAAGTACAATTTCTACTTACAATGGTATCAATCTAATAGCATCATGTGAAAGTAGACAAAAAAATATGCACTTTCAAAAAAAATGGCACCTGAAAAGGAGGTCGTATGACCCCAAACAAAGCCTCTAAAGTTGCAAAAACTAGGATTACTCAGGTACAGTCACCAAAAACTGCATTTTTTGAAAAATCAGTGCATCAAAATCAAAAAAATTCTTCACCACTGCGGAGAGCATGAAATTCTAGCCCATTTCAAAAAAAATTGCTCGAAAAAAGGAGCAAAGATGAGCAAGTTATGGCCATTTGAAGTTGAACTGCAAAATCAAAAATGCAAATGAGAGGAGCCTACAAAATTTTTGAAAAATGCTGACGTGGCGCTAACGTCAGCAAGTCACTAGGTTAAATTTGACGGTCGTATGACCGTCGCAAAAACTTCACCCTCTGCTGACTGGGTGTCTGTACTGTACGGACAGATGACGTGGCAGATGGTTGTGCGTAAGGAGGGCCTGCGTGGCGTGGGTGATGTGGCATACGGTTTTTACCCGCGGGCCAGTGGCCGCATGCCACGTGGCGGGCGCGGGATTCACCGAGGTCCTGCTGACAGGGCCGGCTGTCCGCGTGGCGAAGGAGGTGGGCCTGCCGGAGGGCCGGCGGTGGTAGGTGGGCCGTTGGTGGCAGCGGCAGGCGCGGTCGGCTGTGGAGGTGGCGGGAGGTGCCAGGAGGAGCTGGTGCTGAGGCAGCGACGACATGGACAGTGCAGCGGTGGCTGGTTCACGGGAACCGATGGAGAGTGTAGGCCGGGGAGGAGTAGGCTGCGGTCGCCAACGAAGAGGTAGTGACGGCGGCGGGACTCGGCACGGAGGATGGAACGAGCAGGTACGGGCGGCACGGGAAACCCTACACCTGCGTCACGTAGGTACGGGGAGGGGTGTCTACGGACCCCCCAAAAACAAGTTTTTTTTTTTTTTTTTTTTTTAATTTTTCAATTTTATTTTTTTTCAAATTTTTTGATTTTTGATTTTTTGAAAAATATTTTCAGAAAATGAAATTTTTTTTTTTTCAAAAAATATATAAAAAAATTTCGAAATCCGTACAATTATAGCGAAATTGGCGAAAAAAAATTTCTCACCAAAATAGGCCGACTTTATAACCAAAATTCATGGAAACGGCCTTCTGGACGCAATGGCGGGGTCGGATCTGGTCTAGGACGCCTCCAAAAGATGCTGCTCCTTAGATCTGCCTCTTAACGTCGCAATAATGCCTCTTCAAGACGAATCAATGAAGCACCAATAGCTCTGATACCATGTGAGATTTTGCCAAGATCAAGAGCTCAATGAAATGTACAAAATAGAGACACAATATAGGATAAGAATAAACTGTATTCTCATCAATAGAAAATGATCAATAATCATGATTCAATAGTTACATACAATGTAGATGAGCTTGCTTATATAGGCAAGGCTAGGGATATGTGAGCACACAAACATGACATGTGGCTCAATAAGAAACAAGGGTAGGTAGGAAATAGGTGTGGGTAGGTAGGAGAAATAATATAATAGTCCACATGAGGTGGATCACCCACTGAATGTGGAGTGTAACAACAAGAGTGGAGTGTAACAACAAGATCAACACCATAAAAGGTGGAATTTCTCCTACACACACTATCCCAATGTGGCACAAACACCCAAGTGTCTCATACCCAAACTACTATGAAATGCATTATCCTAAGTAAACTTAAGTAAGGTGTAATAATATCCATGATGAATAATTATTTACACCAACAACATCTAAGGATCCTTGTATTACATTTGACCTTAGTGAGACCATTAGGGCACCCGATGGGCCTCTATACATAGTTGCAAAGGTTAAGGACATACCTTGTCGTGCTGCTCTTGTTGACCCCTCTTGCATGGTTAATGTTATCACTGAGGAATATCTCTTCACTTTACAATTGCATAAATCGATCTATGATGACTCTAATGTGGTTGTGAAGTTATTTGATGGATTCTCTTGTCCTACCATTGGTTCTATCACTCTTCCTATTGAAGTCCACACTAAATCTATAGATGTCAATTTTCTATCATTCCTTCTTCCGAGCACTTTCATGTGAAGTTGGGCTACCCTTGGCTATCTTCCATGAAGGTTATTGCTTCTCCAATTCATAAGTGTTTGAAATTTCCTCACAATGCAGAAATCAGAACCATGGACCATAGCTTATTTCGTCCATCTGAAAGAAGCCCTAGTGTTCCTATTGATCTATTTTTGCCTAAGCAATTTCAATCTCTTCCACAAAGGAGCAATGCTCTTTTCCAATCTTATAAAAATTAAAGAAAGATATGATCTTATCCTTGAGTCAACCTACATCCCCAACACTTGACATTCCTATCCTTCTTGAAGATGAAATCCTTCCCCTAACGGATAGGACTAATCTTCCTCCTAAGGAAAATCTTCAACCTATTCCTATGGATGTGACTATGCCTTCTCCTAAGAAGAGCAACAATATACCTCCTAAGGTTAGACCTGTACCACCTCCCCATGATGGACCCGGTCTCCTTCCTACACCTAATATTCCTCCTTTATATGACGTAGTTCCACCTCCTTGCTCTTATAGAGAGAAGAGGCTCACCTCTCCTCTTGTCCAACCTAAAAGACCTCAACCTAAACCTTCAACTATCAAAGAGGAGACCATTCCTCCTTTCATAAATATTCCTCCTCATTCTTAGTCTTCTACTAAGACTTGACGAAATTGTGCAAGAGACCACCGATGAAGGTGTCGTGCTCGAGCTCATGAAGTTGCTCCTCAACCCATTCAATCTCCCAAGATTCCACAAGCTGATATGATTCCCTTTTCTCCTAAGCAAGATGTTGAACCTACATCTCCAAATCATAAGTTGCACAAAACATGTGATGTTTTTACTCTTATTCATGTTTGTTCTCCTCTTTCTATAAATCTTGATGAAGAAATGAGTGAATTTGTTATTCATACAACTCCTAATGCTTCTGATAGTGATTATGAATGTGTTGATGAGGACAAGCATCTATCAACTGAATTTTCACAAACCCTAATCCTAGCTCCTAGAATCGAACAAAGTGACTTACCACATGAGCATAGTCCTTGTTTGGATCTTGTGATAGCTCCATCTGTTGTTCTTGATATCGCTCCTCTGGCATGTTGCTCACCTTCCCAAAATAGTGATCAGCAAGATCAGGAGGTGGATGTCGTGCTAGATTAGCAATATTAGCACTGCAGATCTTCTATCTCTCTCCTTTATTGCTCTTTTGTGACTATTCTTCTATGTGTATCCCTGTTCTTCTATTTTTCCCTCAATGTCTACTTGAGGACAATGCAAATAATTGAGATCTCTTTTTGGTCTCTTTCATGTTGACTCAAAAGACATCCTCTTCCCTTTCTTCTAAGGTAGTGTCCTTTCCTTGGGGAATGTATTATATGCACATATACATATATGATATACATGAGTTATCATACAGCATACTGACCCCGAGGAAAGTGAAACTACCTCGTGTTTTGTGTTTTGTGTTCATTATCCTTGGGTTTATTCCTCAACTAGGGGCTAAATCCTTGCGATAACTGCTCCCTCTCTTCTCTCTCTTGGGTGTATCCTACCTTAAAGCAATCCCTCCCGATAAGGCACGCGCTATCACTTTAATGTGGGGGCATACACTCTGCTCATATTTTTCTTTTTGATATTTAGAATTATTTAGTGAACTCAGCTTTGCTTTATAATTTTGGTATCTTTTTCATGACTCGTAGTGAGGAGAACCTTGCTACTTGCAGTCATGGTTTTCCCTTCTTGATCTTCCCTTTTACTTTGTCAATTGATGTCGTAAGATCCTAAGTCCACTAGGGGCTTGGTGCATCTTGTCTCCTTGACATGGTAGAAGTCTTTCAATCTTGTTTCCTTGTACTTTACTGACAATATTAGCATATACTTATACTCCAGCTAAAGAGGGGGCTAAATGTAGTGTCATAAAATTGTGACCCTTGCAATTTGCGACCACATTAGGGTCTTCACGTTGGCGATTCAAATCCCTAAGCTTGATCGGAGACCTGAGACTTGCTCAACCCCTGGAAACTACCTTATTTTGCCCTCTGCACTGCCTGAACCTGCTTCTTGTCCTGAGACAAAGGCAAGATAGGGGCATGACACCCTTGTCCCCCCTAGGAAAAGGGCGTGGTGCCCTTTTCTTTGCCCTATTTTGGGCCCCCTCCATTCAAACTTTGCATTGGACTTTACATAAAGCGGGAAAAAATTTCCCTGTGTCGGCCTGTGATGAAAAAATCAGTCAATTAACCCTAATTGACAGGTATATATGTCACATTTGTCCTTCCCATTGCATAAGTGAGAAGTTGGATAAGTGAAGATCACGCATTCAAGCATTCAAGCATTCCCTTTCCAGCATTGAGCATTCTCAAGTCTCCCTTCAAGGCTAGGTGTTGCATTCAAGTCAAGGATTCAACCATTGAAGAGGAGATCCCTTTCAAAATTCAATTCCATAGATTAAAATCTACCTACATTCTATCTACAACCTCCCTTGAGGTTGCAAGTGCACAGTTGTGTTTGCAGATTCAGACTCCATTTGCAGAGGCGAAAAAACCCTTTTCGCTTTGCGGATTTTTCGGAGGACCGTGGACACTTTCAGCATGGTCCCGACAACTTTTCCTCAAATTCACAAGGCAACTTCGTGTCGACATATTATAGCCAAATCCAGGTGCACAGCTTCATCTCACGCTTCTATCTTGAGTTATAATCAGTTCTTTGCTACTTTTACACATAATTCAATCATTTTCCATTCTAAAAGAGGGGTTAGCTTATCATTTTTATCCCATTATCAATTCATTTAGTATTCAATCTCTGCCCTAAGAGATTGGATCTAGTGAAGTCCCCCTCTTTTAAATGTAATGTGAATAAGGTGTTTGAAGGGAAATCCGCAGTGAAACTTTCATCTCTCCTTGGAGGGAAGAAAAAAATTCCTCTTGATCTCTCCATCATTCACCCTTTTTCACCATTATAGATTGTAAACAAAATCAAGTAGAGTTAATTAGAAATGTAGCATCTCACTTGCACTAACAACAGCATGTCATATCCCACATGCACTTGTGAGATAGTCAAACTTGGATGAGCTTAAAAAGACATTTATAAAATATTGTCTGAATAATTTTTTGATAAATCTTTGGGTGTGGTGTGTAAAATTGATTACTATTTTGTTGATTTAAATTGTATTTAATATTAGATAAGAATTTAAGATTAAAATGCCAAATATATTCAAATAACTATTGAATTTTTTATCACTCTATGAACCACTCTTTTAACTTTATTATCAATAATATTTTCACTCAAATTGAATGCATTAAAAGACAACAATGACCATCAAGATTATAATAAATTTCATGCCAACATCTGAGCTATTCCCCATTTGAAATTCTGCGAACCACAACCAATACTCATAATTCTCAAGTACATTGTTGTTTAAATAATTGGTTGGGCATCTATATGTATTATTCATGATGTAAATTACAAACACTTGTAGCCTTTTAACCTTCTTTCAAAAACGTATCACCAAATGAAAAATAATTTCAAGCATTGCCATTTCAAGTTTCCCTATTTTTACATCAATGTTCACAAATGGACTAATTATAGTTTACATTTAAACATAACTTGGCATAGCATTGGATGTTCACAACATGACACTATATTCATTTGGAATAAACTTTGCATCTAATGTAGTAACAATGTAATACATAGTCTCTAGACAAATTAATAACAGTTCAAAGCATTCTAGTCTGAACAAATTTATGGTTAAGTATTATATATGCACAATATTACATTTTATTAAAAATCATACTTATGTGAGGTAAAAACATAATCTATTGTCAAACATGAATTTGAAAAATGATATCATGGATAACCAATTGACTTTGAATCTATAAAAGTAAATGGTTGGTGCTCTAAAGTAGATCATCATTTTTAGGGATGAAAACAAGATACACTTTAGATCTTATTTAGTAACACTATAATACATAATAATAATATATTTGATGAGATGGAGAACGTGAAAACTAGGCTGGATGAGATGGAGAACAAGATGAATATTATGATGAAATTCAACACCAAGATAATGCATAAGTGTTCTTCTACCCTCTCAGTCCTTGATGGTCAAGATTTGAAGAAGCGAGCGAAAGGAGAGGATAGTTTGCAAAAGTTTCATGATATGTATAAGTTTCTCTATGAAGACTGATACTCTCTCATTTCCTAGGCTATTTTTGTGTCCTATTGTTTAATCATTCTCTGTCTAAACATTTTTCTTTTTGTTAATATGTTGTTAAAGTGTTGCTATGGCATGTTTTGGGTTGTTTTTGCTTTGCCTTTTGGACTGCTCTTGTATAGGGCTCAGAACCCTAGTTTCCTACTTACCATAATAAAAAACAATAGCATACTTGATTGAAATATAATTTAGTAATATTGTAATAAATATTCTAAAAGAATTATGTCTCATATGGAATGAATATTCAAAAAAAGCCTATTATTATAATACTAGATTTTATGTTGAAGTTAAAATTCATTTGGCCTTTAACACATGTCCTTCGAGTAAAAAGTATAATTTGGATCATTTTCATCAACTTGAATCAACACTTTGTTTGCATCTCTAGCTCTTTGATGAGCTTCCACTAATTTGGGAACTGCCTTGTTTATAGATGCCTAATCTGGACCACACCAATATTTTTTTCAAATATTGTGAATGATGTGAATGTTGATATTATTAAAGATACCTTCATGATTTCTCATATTTCTTTCAAAATCACTAAATAATTTATGTAGTTGAACAAACTAGACAATTCAAGTTTAATCAAAGCTTGATGATTTTGATGGTTCTCCCTTCCTTAGCTTGCTCCATTATTCTTGAAAATTATTGGCAGAATTGAAATTGTTCTAATAAAAATAGTAATAATAGATTATTCTTTCAAATAACCCTTGGACATCTATCATGGTCTTAGCACTCAAAGTCTTTTACCCTTGGAATATTTTCCTTAGCTTTAATTATAATCTAAGTTACCAATTCTAGTATGGGTGTAGGTATAGGTATCAGAACCTGATATAGGTGTAGGTGTAGGTATAGGTATAGGTGTGTGTGTGTGTGTGTGTGTGTGTGTGTGTGTGTGTGTGTGTGTGTGTGTGTGTGTGTGTGTGTGTGTGTGCGTGCGTGCGTGCGTGTGTGTGTGTGTGTGTGTTTTTGTAATAAATAAAACAATTATACTCATAATTGCCAATAAAAATATTAAATATCTCATAAATTTCAAAAATGAAAATACTCATAAATACATAAATCAATGATTTGTCAAATACCAATACATAATAAAAATTATGGTCAAGATTGAATAATATTGGTATTGCTCTTAATCAAATGCATTAGTGTAACTTTTAGTTCAATTTCACTTGAATCACAATGAGTTACAATGCCACTTCCACTAGACATGTACTATACAAGTTGCTCATTTAAAGATATTTGTCGGTAAGTTGTATAACAATAATGTCTAAGTCAACACACTCAAGAGTTAGACCCAATTCCTTGTCACCCCTCACATTGTAATCAAGTTTCTTATGTAACAAGATATCCTAATAACTAGAGTGTGTCTAGGAGTGGAGACCACAATGGGGTTGAGGAGCAACACCCATCATGGGGTTTTGGGGGCAACACCCCCAACAAGGTTGAGGGGTAGCACCCCTCGTGGGGATCTAGGGTCAATACCCACAGTAGGATTTGATGGTGATGCCCCTCACGGAGTCTAGGATAGTGCCCTTGATGCATTCCCTATTGTGATACATGGTGAGGTCAAGGGGTAGCACACCCTCCACCAAGCTCGAATTAAAGCATTTGAAACAGCACAAACCTTCAACAACAAGTTATAACACTCTGAAACATATATGTGTAATGTGAATCAATTATGTTTGTGAGAACATGATAATTTAGTCTTTTAAAGGCTTTTTTCATAACATTCAAATTATATTTGTTGTTTGGTCTATTTCTATATATTTTCTATAAATTGTAATCAATAGTTCCAAAACTTGCTAGTTACTTTCTAGACTAAGTTGTGAACCAAGTTAGTTAATTTGATGTTTATATACTAAGTTGTGCTCTCTATGAGTTTCTAATGCAAGAACATTTAACGTGTAAGAACAATATTCCATCAATTGAAAATATTTTTTTTATGTTTGTTTTGTTATGCAGATCGCCAATACATATTAATGTAGTCATCTACTCTTACCCCAAAGGTTAATTATTATCACAACGTTTCATTCTTGCTATAGTCCACATTAACAAATCAAACTTCTAAAAAGTATTTCTACTATGTTGTATCCATTTGTATAGAAAAACTTTCAAACTCATACCAAAGTTTCAAGGAGGTGCATTCTACATGACCACATAATTATAGGTTATTTTCTCATTGGTTAATGCCATGTTACTTGACAAATTCACTGGAGGAAGTTATAATTTAGTTGAGCATCAAATATTTGAATTTCACACCAATTCCTAATCTTATTCATAAGGCTATTGGTCCCAAGGAGGTTAATGCTTAAGATCAAATTGAATTTTAATGCATAGTCATCTTAGTAGGGATCATCTACACATTCCCTTGTGAAGAACGACAGCAAAATTATTTAATATTGGTATATGGAGAAAGAGAAAAAATTAACTAATGTGATATGGGTAGGTATTGGGGGTTAGGAAGAATGCATAGAAGGGGGAGGAGTGATATAAGTGGCACTCCAAATCATCTACAAGTCAATTTTCATTTAAGCCAATTAAAGTGTGTCATTCACCATTTTGATCTTGCTAAGGTAATGAAGCTAGCTTTTTTCTACACCACATAATCTTGTATTATGTCAAAGCCTCATAATCTTAGGGGTTTCTACTTATTCCAACTTTAATGTAGTTAACCAAAAAAACCAATGATCACACCAAAATAGTGCAAGTTCAATACAATCCTATTCAAGTTTCCTAAAACCAATTCTTGCAGACCTTTTGGTAATACCACGACCCTACCCAAAAGAATCACTTGGTATCTCTAGAACCCTTCAATTAGAATTTACATTATGTATAATATAATTGATATATTTTTTATGAAGGGGATTCACTATTAAAGTTCATGTGACAAGGGTTTGGGGATTGAAATGTATAAGTACTTTTGTACCAAATTTAATTACAAACATATTTGTTAGAGCTCATCTATCTTTTTTGTATCAAGAAGTTAGTGCATGGATGGTAATCAAAACTAGTTTTGAGTTAGATGTAGGTGTGGGCAATAAGCATAGTTGATAGGGTAGAAAGAATAAGAGGATATAAAAATATAACCAAAAAGATAGGTAAATAGGACATATGGTGAAAATAAGACTCGATATTTTAATCATACTAGTGTGTGCAAAAGGGTATCAAAAACATTAATAAGAATGGAATTAATGAAAATAGAGGTGTTTATTAGTGCCCTATGAATGCATGTGCTATTCCATTAGCTTAATAAACATATTTCTAGGAAGGTAGTGTACTACCTTTCTTGTCAACGCTAAGACATTGTGTCCTTGCTTGCTATAAATAATCATTCATTTCTTATTGTAAGATAGGAAGGAGTTACCTTAGCACTAGCTTGGGGAAGTTCAGTAGTAGGTCCTTAACAAAGAGGAGAAAAGAGCATCTTATCATATATTAACTTAGAAGACTTCATATTAAGGAACAACGCACTAATTGTGCTTGTAATTAAACAACTTCGTGTTACTAGGCCAAGCGGGGATATTTTTAAAAAGCACTTTATAAAGACAGTGAATGAAATAAAATAAATCTTTTCTGAAAGTAATATAACTCACCAAATCCAACTTAAACCCATTGTACTGAACTGAGAGAAGAATTGAGACCATGACTAAGTGTTAAAAATAGCATTTTTCTAAACATAGCAAGATCTGCCCATACAATGTAACTAAAAATATTGCACATTAGAGCTGAGAGGAGACTAAAGCTATGACCAGCTTCCAAAAATAGTGGTTATTATAAATAGTAACTACTAAAATTAACAATTGCTAAAAATAGTAAGTTAGCCAAAACTCTCAATTGACCAATTGGTGTCCAAATTGACACTTACTAAAAATAGTAAGTCTTAGACATGTTGTTTGAAATCACTCTAGATTGTGTCATTCATCTCCATTAATCCATCTAAATACACTAGCAACATCAAAATACCCCTACGATCCTACTAATACCACCCGAGAAAGCCAACACTAGATGCACTATAACAGAACTAGAAAATGGGGACATGAGATATTGTAGTGCTACCTTTGGAGGGTAAGGACTAACAAGTGCCAAATAGGAGGTTGGAGGCACTAGAGGCTAGAAGAATCTCATCCTCTCAAGCCAACTTCTTGCTCAAAGGTGGTGCTTTGTAAGAAGCATATGTTTTTGTTTTATTTTTTTATGTTAATAATATTGAAGAATTCATCTATGGTGAAGTTTTTTTTGAAGATAGGAAGGGATCTAGTATAAGGTCAACATGGATTGTTGCCTAAATAATTCAAAAGTCTATGGATCTTGGGAATCATATCCTTACGAGACTCATGAAACAACTTAATGGAGGACTATGGATGTAACTCAACATGGATTGTTGTCAGATAATTTGGGGATCTATGACTTTCGAATTCACGGAGGTAGTAATTTGGCAATTTGGATATTAGCTTGAGAGCTAACCTTTATGAGAATTATGAGGCAGCTTGGTGGAGTTCTACATGGTCCAACAATTGTTTTTCAAAGAAAAGCTTCCAAATAATATGTATTTGTGTTTTTTCAATCACTATTTTTTGTTTTGTGTGATATAAACCTTAAAAGGGCTGTTGGAAAAAATAGGGTTTACATTTAAATAAAGTCACTTCAGTGACTTAAGTTAGTAATTAATTGTAAATTAGCTTCCCCTAGAATAGTTTGAGAAGTTGTACTAAACACAATACCAATATGTAAACATTTGCATAATACTTTGTAATTCTAAATGACTAATAATTTTATTTTATTTATTTTTACTGTTTCACAATATGAAGCATTATATTAATAAAATGCATACAGTATTTGATTGAAATTAAACGTCTGGCATAAACAATTCCTATCAATATGGCAAGTGGATAATTCTTTAACACCAAAATTTCCATTTTGTTTATCATTTCAGACAAAAGACTGTTTTGTTTAAGGAAATCTTTATGAAAAATCTAACAGCTACAGTTGAAAGGTTACATAGATGGAAATATTAAGCATATATACAAAGATTATACTCTTCTTGCATTGGATAGCTATAAAAGAAGCCCAAAATAAAATTGGAGAAATCTTGCTACATTGCAAATATAGTATACTTTAAATATATGCCTGAGCAATAACGTGAAAATTTGTTAACAGGAATGCTTTTTTCTTAGATCTCCTACTGCTTCTAGCATAAATAAATGAAGTCACAGTGTTATTAGACACTAATACGTAAATTCCCATCTTTGTTGCAGGTTATAATATGTATTCAATGTAAGTAGTATGTGCATAGATGTATTAAAGTTAAACCATCTGCATTTGTTATTCAAGCCTCCAATTTCATGTATCAAAGAAGGGTGATTTTGATTTACCAGAGGTGGGCAAGGCCTGTCATCATAACCAAGTTGAAGGGGAATTTGGAGAAATCCATCTTCAGCTGCAAACCTTCTTCTCCTTACTTCATTAAGCTGATCTAGTACTTCCAACTGGGTCGAGGATATTAGCTCCATTGAGATGAGAAAAAAATTGGTTTTTCAAAGCAATATATAAGAACAAGTTTTAGAAATAGACCAGGAAATTTGGATTACTAAAATGTAGCAGTCATAGAAGTAAGGCAGTGGTTGTGAATTTCACCTCATATATAGACTGTATTTTGGATTGACATGAAGCATTTGTGGACGAATAATTACCATTGCAAGTCTGCTTTGTTGCCTGCCATATCAGAGATGTCATATCAAGTGTTTTCTAGAATATTGACATTAATCTTTATCTAAAAAATCCATTTCAAACTAGAATTCATGTTGTACCACAAAGTTGCCTTGTAATTAGCATTTGTGCATGAAAAATGCATAAATTGCAAACATTTGAGCATTCAATGGATCTTATCTATATAAACCTCGTATATTTCATCTGATATGAGGGCCATTCCACGTGCAAAGGGAACCTGTGCATTCTCAAATATTTTGTGTGTGAACCCATTACCAACCAGGTAGCCCTGAAAACTAGCAATTCAAGATATCAGTCTACGAGACCATATAATCCTGAAATAATGGTAATGCAAGGAAAAGAGTTGGTCCATAGCCAAAAACACAAATTGGAGGTACAACAAAAGAACTTTGGCCTTTACTTAGTTCAGTTGAATAGTTTGACCTTAATATTTAGGAGTGGTTTTGCACCAGCTTCAATACCTGTCACAAGGAAAGGAAATACATGGTAAAAAGCAAGCATGAATCAAAAACAAATGCGATTACTTCTTTCTTATTGAATTAAGCTATTTTAGCCGCATATGCAATGTTATATGCAATTAAGAGCATGTTTCTATGAGGCTGTTTAGCTTATTTTGGCTAGCAGCCATTGCTCAACTTTTTTAGAAAATATTTGTAGAGCTGGTGGCCCCATGAGTATCTTTTTTTCTGCTAATTTTTAATCGACATCTTAAAATTGGTATTAATAATATTAGTAATAATTTGTGCACAAGAAAAAATAGAAATAAAATGTTATAAAAAAAACAAGGAAACAAATTTGTGAAGCCACGTGGCATTTTTGGCAATAAGCAGTTGCTGCTTATTTCCAGCCCCCCCTATTTTCCCACAGCTTATTTTCAATTCCTAAATAGTAGCTGCTCCACTAATATAGCAAAAGATTCTAAATTATCCTTTCCCAACAATTTTAAATTTGCATGGGAACACTCCAACTACGTAAAATTAAGCAGAAAATGGACTTGAGCAGCCGCATGGGAACATGAAGTAATAGACCATTCATAATCCTACATTTCTTCAAAATACAATATTTGTGGAACATCCCAGCCTAGAATTTCATATTTGTATCAGATAAATTCATCTAGACCATTCATCGCTAATTCATTATTCCAAGTATTTTCTAGTAGAAAAAGATATAACAATCACAAAATTATCTCTCATATTTATAATTGACTTTTGTACCAAATCTATTAAACTTAAAACATATAAAGTAATTTTCTTGATTACCAAGCTAAGTATTTCTCATCAAAAAGTGGTATGACTGGTTCTTATGTTGGAGGCCAAGATTCTATTCTCTCCGAGTGACATATTAGCATGATAGGCGTGCTAAAGTAGTAGTCCCACTTCAATTGATTGTTAGAGGGGTAATCTAATAGGTGATGCTAGTGGAGCACATTGGAGAAAAGTAGTAAGAAGTAGTAGTCCCACTTCAATTGATTGATAGAGTGGTAATCTCATAGGTGATGCTAGTGGAGCACATTGGAGAAAAGTAGTAGGAAGTGAGAAGGAATAGCTGTCTTGTAGTAGGAGATTAAACACGAGGAGCATTCAAGCTGGAAGAGCACACTAAAGGAACTTAAGATGAAAGTGTTCAAGCTAGAGGAGTGCACTTGATGATAAGCATTCAAGCTAGAGGAAAATGCTGAAAAGGAGGAGATACCTTCTGAGAGGAGAGTGGAGGTGAGAAGATGAAAACATTCAAGCTAGAGGAGCATGCTGGAGGAAAAAGCATAAAGCATTCAAGCTGGAGTATGTTGAGATTTATGGGAGGAAGATCCCACAAGGAGAAGGGAGAGGAGTTGGAGAGCAGAAGTCTCGCAAGATAAGGAGCCAGTAGATTGAATCGTAACTGCAATACAATGCCTCATTGGTAGAGCATTAGTTAAAGTCATATTACACAGAAAAATCATGGGATGATCAAAACAGGTTAATGCGACTTGAAAGTACAACCAATAGAAATAACATCAACAAGTAAATCGAAGCTCCAAAAATAAGATAAAATTTAACCGAAAGCACCTTATTTCCATAAAGGGATATTCATTTGATAATTTAAGCATTAAAGAATCATATATTTCAATTTTCTTTTACATATCAAATTTTCACTCTGATTCTGAAGATGGCAAGATCAATCTGAGTGTATGGATTCAATTAGAACTTCTTTTTGGTATTACATACATTAAAATCTCTTCTCAGTTCATATATAATTCGCTGAAATGAATATAATATTTAAATACAATGCATGCTGAATAATCAAGATATCTCAAACAACTTCCATAAGTAGAAACTTGCACTTTTTGGAGTTACTGATGAAAAACACAGGTTCTATATTAACAAAGCTCTCTACTGAACCAACAACAGTTTTTTATTCAGAACCCACTGGTTAACTTTTTATTATCATTTAAGTTCCTTCACTGAAAACAACTTCTTCAATGTAACACTGGTCCGCTATCTGAAATCGGTCTATCATAATTTATCCATAGTTAGTAGGAGACAAGAACTCGTAGAATCCCCTTAGAATCCGAGGTGTGACTAAGGGGAAGTAACCCTTGTAGATAGTGGGGTTACCCATAATTTTATTGATAAAAATTTGGCTGCAAGATTCAAGTTAGAAATGAAAGACTTTAAAGGCTTTAAGGTGGCTATCCAGTTGATGGACTTACTATACCATGCTCAAAGAAGATCTCCCAATTTAACATCACTTTGCAAAGTTCTACATTGTACCGATGTAATTTTGGGCATCTCTCGGTTACAATCATTAGGAGATGTAAACCTAAACCTCCCAAAATTAGAGATATATTTTAAACATGATGCAGAAAAGGTTTTATTGCAAGGACTATCTGATGGGTCTCCAAGGATATTCTCTTATAAAAAAATAAAAAAAAAATCCTTAAACATGACCAAGTAGAAGACTCAATGCTTGATCCTAAACAAAACTTCTTCCAAAGGGAAATCGGTCCATGTTGACATACAGCCATTACTAAACAAGCATAAGCATGTTTTCAGTGACATTCCCCTTGGACTTCCCCCAAAAAGAGGCTTTGAACATTCTATTGAACTAGAAGAAGGGGCAAAACTAGTTGTTACCACCTCTACCACGACCCTCAAAAATATAAGGAAGAAATTGAAGAAATCATAAAGGAATTGTTAGATATTGGGCATATCTAACCAAGCTTTAGTCCTTTTGCCTCAATTCCTTATTTACCAAGTTATCCAAATGCTATTTTGGAATAGAGGAAATATTGTACATAGGGCATAAAATTAGTGCCCAAGGAGTTAGTGTGGATGAAGAAAAGATTGAGGCTATTAAAATTTGGCCAAGGCCGAAGATTTTAACACATCTTAGAGGTTTCTTGGGACTTTGCAACTATTATCGAAGATTTGTCAAGGGTTTCTCAAATATAACCTCCCCCTAACTAATTTGACCAAGAAAACCTAGAACGAAGAAGCACAAGCAACTTTTGAAAGACTCAAAGAAGTAATGAGTTCTTGTCCCATGTTGACAATACCAGATTTCTCCTCACCTTTTGAGTTTTATTACTGCAAAACAAACACCCCATATCATTTGAGAGTAGAAAACTTAAACATATTGAAAGAATATATTTAGTATGTGACAAAGAGATGCTAGCAATTATGCATGCCCTTGCAAAGTTCAGACAATACTTGATATGTGGGAGATTTATAGTAAAGACTGACCACAATTGTATAAGGTGTTTTAATTCTAAACCAAAAGGACCTAAATGATGGACAACAAAAATGGGTGAGCAATTTACAAGCATATGACTTTGACTGTTGTAGTCAATGCCCTGTCACGAAGACACTACCTTGGCTCTATGACAACGGTATCCATAGAATGGAGAACATCTATACTTACAAAATATGCTAAGGACTCACTCTCAAGTGACATCATAGAAGGGAAGGTACAAGATGAAAGGTACTGAGTTATTTAGAGATGAAAGGTACCCATTTTCAAACCATGACATGCACATTCATATTAGTGACCAACATTTTATATTTAGAGATATGAATGAAGGAGACTCTTCTAATGAAGGAAATCAAAAATGGGAATAAAAAATGCAACAAATCACTCACTATTCAAGACTATTATTTGCTTACAAATTTTCAATAAATTTTTAAGTTGCAAGCTCGGCCAAAATTTAGCAAGATATATTATTTCAACTTAACTTCTCATTCTACATATTCAATACAATTGTGGATCTTGTCTAAATTGACCACTCTATTGATTAGAAAGAAAATCCTAAAAAGAAAATATTTCTCCAAAGCTAATGACTCTTAGGATTTTCTTTCTAGGGTTTTCTTTTTAGGAATTTCAATTTCAAAGAGAAATTCCAAACTTCACAATTAAAAAGGATTGCAATCTTTTTTTAATAATAGGTTTTCTATAAGGAGCTTGTGATTGCAATTGCATATGTATAAATTTAGTGATATTGTTGATACCTAGGAGGTATGGATGGTTGGATGTATTAACATATGTTGTGAATGCTATTTTTAGTAATATGGAATTCTTTTATAGTGGTTTGGAGTCTTTGTTATCATTTTAATTCAATTCTTTCGTTCTTTGGATTGGTGCTTCTTCACCTTGACTTGTTTCTTTTCTTTCATATAACATGTTGGAGGATGAGAGGAGTTCTTGCTTCACATGGTGATCATCTTGATTTTATTGCAAGTATCTTTATGGAGCATCAGAGGATGTTGGAGATTCATGTAGTTTCATGTATGACTATGATGATGTATTTCTTTGATTGACCCTTATACAATGTATACAACAAGTAGAAAGATGTTAGGAATGGGTGTTGTACATCTTGCTTAACATAGAGAATTCAATTATGTAATTTAAATAAATATTTAGTTGTAGTGCATCTAGGAGATGTGTTTAGACACATTAAAAATCTATTTAAATTGCACAATTAAATTCTTCAACTTATGTAAGATTTACAACACCTATTCCTAGCACTCATCACCCCAACACATTAAAAAAAAATCATCATCATTTTCTTTCAGTTGTGTTTTGTTAGTTTGTCCATTCTTCAATGTATGGGGATATATAATAATAGGGATTGTTTACTTGCACTTTGTAAATACTATATATGTTAAGCATTTTCTATTGTATAAAGGTACATAGCCTTGAATGTTACAGTACTATCACAAAATAAGTTTACAATTAAAATTGCTACAATAGTTCAAAAAGCAAAGATTTCTCTTATGTGAAATTACTATGGCTAAAACATGATGATTTGTAGGTATGGATGTAGTGCCAATGATTGGATAAGTATTAAATTGTTGATGCAACAAAAAGGTACTTGGAAAGTACTAGAGACCATAAAAATTGCATGGAGTTTGATATGAAATGGTGTTGAAACTATGAATTTTGAGCTATAATAGGTACTTCCACTCTTGCTCTTGAACTACAAAATATTAAAAATGAAAGCTCTAGTATGGTTCCTAACAGGAAGCTCCAAAGCTATATGAATAACGAGTGAAGCCTTAGGTGTTAAATAGGAAAAATACAAGACTTTCTCTACTTTATATTATCCTTAGAATCTAGCAAACATGAGCAATCACTTTTTCTTTCATTCTATATTGATCTCAACTAGAAAAATCATTCTAACTTGGTATTCAGTGGAGCTTTTCATCCTTGTGGATCAAGTTATGAAAAACTAAATATTTCACACTCAATGGAGGTTTCTCTTCTTCACACCAAAAAGTGGTACTTATGGAGGTTTTATCCAGCAATGCCAAGTTGTGAAAACTAGCAAAGTTGGCACTCTGTATAACTTTCTACATTTGACACCAAAAAGTCGAAGTCACAAAGGTTTTTTCCATCAATTAAAGTTGTGAAAACTAGCAAATTTGGCACTCAATGGAAATTTCTCCAATCAACACCACAAATTGGAACTTGTAGAATTTTTTTCCATCAACACCAAGTTGTGAAAACTAGGAAATTTGGTACTCAATGGAACATTCTCACTTGACTCCATAATGGAACTTCTTGGAAGTTTTTCCATCAGAGCCGATTTTCAAATGATTATCTAATCTCTTTGAATTTATTTTAAATTTATTCCATATTTAATTTTTGAACATTAATTTTAATTAAAATTTTGTTTCGCATTGTCTTTCATCCTTCTACACTCCATTTTCACATGATGAAGCATGAAACTGCTCAAGTAACTTTTTTGCCTCTACCATCCACCACATTTTGCCAAAAAAAAGGAAACTTTCTAAATGTAGAAAGTTTTTATTTTAATTTTTCAATCCTCAATTTGATACACTAAAAAATTAAAAGAAAACATTTTTAAATAAAAATTATAAGTTTGATATTTGGTAACACTAAAATTGTTGGCTTGAAATCTAACATCTTTTGCAAAGGCAAAAATATGAATTTATCTTACTATGCTAGAGAAGATTTGCCTGTCATGCAATCCTTTACTTATCCTTATCCCTTCCTATCTTTGGAGCCTTATTCTCTTTCCATCCTACTCACACTTGAGTCTTTTCAGAATTCAAATCTTTGATGATGAACATTCTACATAAACTTACTTTAGAACAAGATGTAACAACACCTAAATATCTAGATTTTGATGGAAAAGATAACAATTTGACATTGATAACATGACATGGATCAGATTTTTGTTACCAACATGATTGAAAGAAAATAAATAAATAAAGGAGTACCAACGATATGCTTCAAGTGGGTATTAAAGAAATAGGAAAGGCCAATGCAAGATTAAGGTGATTGTGATCAATGAGTCATAAAAAAATTTCATGTCTAATAACTTGCAATTTCTTAAAGATAAGTGAGAAGCAACTTTTTATCTCAATTCTCTACACTCTTACCTTTAGCTTCCTTGTGTTTTGCTGATATATAATGTTGTTATTGGGTTCCTAATTTCTTTTAGCTTTGTTGTAGCATTTTTGTTTCTTCCGCCTAGATCTTCACTAGGGTTCTCATTCGGTGTTTTTCTTGATGTCTATGCTATGTTCATTATGTGAGGGATTAGAGGTCTTTCGAAAACCCATTTTTACCCTTAAAAAAAAGGAATATATTAATATTTGATAATTATCATCATGATATAAAAATTGATTATAATTATTTGGAAGAGGATGGTAGGGAGTTCCTTAGAGATGACTATATTTTAAATAAATTGAAAAAACTTTAATTAATATGTACACACTTTATATCTTATTTTTGTTTGTCTTCACATTATTACCTCTTTAAAATTTGATATGAAAATTTTCTACCCCAATAAAAAAACTTGTAATTTTTATGTGAAAATTTATAAATCTATTAGTACATAATTTCTTTAATTCTTTTATCTTTTGTCAACCACATAACAACACTTTAAGAAAATTCAATACAACTGACATAATATATTTGGAAAACTTCAATCTAAATTCTCCTATTTTCAAGGTATGCTTCAAATAGAAATATAGAGACAATCTCTTAAAATTTGGAAGTATCCCCAAAAGGGTCTCTAAGACAAGGATGCATTTCTAGTATAGGAGATGAGTATCAAGGTTCATGGTTTGATTCTTTTTGTAACTATGGATTTATGTATTTAGCTTTGCATATGTCAAATTGGCATTTGACAAATGTTTAATTAATTTAAAAGATATTTTTCAATTTTGATTTTTTTTTAATATGATAGCTCATATGATTCTAACTATTAGACATAAACAAGAAGCTTTTTATTATTGCAAAATAAATCTGATGCTTAATTGCTAATGATTTGTAAAAAGATTTGTGCTTTTTATATTTGTATGTTTATCTCTTTAGAAATTAATCTCCATCTTAACCCCTTCTTTCTAGAACAAATTTTTGAACATTGTAGGAGAGATAATTACTATTTGATTATGTTTGTCTCAGTTACAATAAAAAGGTCCTTAGATGATGTATTTGGGTATATTGTTAAACTGCAATATGTGATTGAAGGATAGAGAGTTAAAATGAAGAAAGGAAAATTTGAGAAGTTTCTATTACAAAACCAAGGAGATTAGAACTCAAATTAAAGTGGGTAATCAGAAAAGAAAAATAGTGTAACTCGAAGATGAAAAAACAATGGAGTTGGTTTGTGTATTTTGATATGATCCAAAGGTGAAAAAAAAAAGTTGAATTCGAATGTTGAATGCCAAATTGACTGCTATCTCTATGACCTTATCTCATATGAATGATTAGACAATGAGCCTTGAAGTGCTCATCTAAGTTTTTCTCCTAAAAGATTGCAATTTATATAATCAGTTTTTCCCAATTGTTGTGCAAACCTATCCAAGAATCCTCTCCCATAATTTCATGCCAAGAAAATTACAAATATCTACCACCTATAGATGGCAAGATGTCTTGATTCAATGTCAAAGGATCTGTAAAATCCATACAAGAAATAACAAACTTTATCTATTGAATTTTTCATCTTTGAATGATGAATATAATATTTCAAAGTTCTATGGGTAATCCTAAAGCATATTTTCCCTTTGGCCTGAAGCTTCTTTTGACTGGATAAATTTAGTACGTATTATCAAGTTCTATGGCTAAGAGCTTAATTGGATTGTCTACAATCATAATGATCTAAGAGCTTATGGCTCATCTGAGTCTCCAACTTTTCACATGCCCCCAATTATTAAGATATCATTGGAGGAGGGAAACCCAAAGTTAAAGAAGATGACAGCATGACTTTGTTTAAGGAATTCAGATCTCAAGTTTTCCACCTCCTAGGCCTTGCCATAGAATATGAAAATGGAACAAATGATCACATGATACGTGAAGAAGCAACAATTAGCGGATCAAGGTTAAAGAATGATGAGGATATTTTCAGCTAACTTCCAAGGATTTAATGGTAAATAAAAATATTTCATAATAAGATTTTTTTTTTAGTTTTCTATTTGATGATAGATTACAGATTGTGGCTTAAAACGTTGATACAAAACAAATCTTATACAGTTGAATCTAGAAATTACTTGCATCATCATAAAAATTCAATGTCTTTAATAAGATTAATGTTAAATTTAAATTTTATTTCTGTTAAATAAACTACAATCCTAACCTTCTGCAACTGAAATACAAAATCAAACTATGTTCAAGGGGCTTCTATTCCTACCCAATTTGAAAACCTGTACGCAATCTCATTTAGATGCAATCCAAATGAATGGAACATTGCCTGATTTAACAAACTTGCCACTAAAACCATGATTAGCAAGAGTTTAGCTTTGGTCTTTCGGTATCTCTGTTTTTAGCCCATCTGAGTATTTAGAGGTTTTTGAGATGCTTATAATACTGTTTTTAACTTTTTGCCCAGTTTTAGTGGACATTAACCGTTCGCCCAGTTTTAGTGGACATTAACCGTTCGCCCAGTTTTAGTAGAAATTGATTTTTGAGATATGTATTTAGTTTCAAGTACATATATATATGGGACAGTTTCAAAATACTCTCTGAACTATGTACATTGATTTACATAGGAATCTAGGATTATCCACATATGGATTGATAATACTCTCTGAACTATCCACATATGCTTGGAACTACCTTAACTGAAAATACATCCATTGAATATGCAATTAGAACTGTCCCCACTCCATATATATATATATATATATATATATATATATATATATATATATATATATATATATATATATATATATATATATATATATATATATATATATATCTTAACTGTCCATATAACTTCTCTGAACTATCCATATTAAACTGAATACAAACTTGAACTATTCATACAACTATGTTGATATATTCATATATACATTGAATATATACTTAGAACTGTACAAGGATGGATACACACCCGGTATATATGTTGTAAGGCTGGCTTCCAATGTAGCCAGGAAAGGACTCGACCCATGCATCTGCTGGTGCTGCTTCAGCCACCTGAAGTGAACCCACTAACAAAATGTATATAACAATGCATAAAAATGCTTCCTGAGTGCATTTGTTACAATACATTTTTGCCCAAGCTGCCTAATCACAGAAGCTGGTTGATGTTCAAATACTCGAATGATTCACAGTGATCTCTAGATTCTTCGATTCGGTTAACACAAACCATTGCATTTTATAGGAATTCTAATGCAGGTACCCACATCAATTTCATTGTGGGACTGGGTGTTAGCATTAATTTTATTTTATTTTTGTTGGGTAGGGAAAATCATATCTCTCGTGCGAATTCCTGAACTTTTGTCTTTGAAACCACTCATTTTCTTGTTAGCATTAGTTTATGCTGATAGATTTTCAGATGCTCTGGCACTATCTGACAACGAATGTTAGATCTAGATAGAGATGTTTAGGACGAATGGTAGATAGATAAAGTAGATTTGTTTACGATGAATTCTAGATGATGTGTTTGATGACGAATTGGACTCATATTTCTGGATCGAGAAGAATTTGAAGATGGTTTAAGATTATTTTAGATTGTTGATCTTGTAGATATCATTAAAAAAAATTATTCATTGTAAAAATAATCAATTACTATTTGTACTGTTAGAATAATTCAAAAGTTGATATGGAAAAGAATTTGAAGATGGTTTAGGATAGAATATCTGATTTTTTAGACTGTTTGTCTTGTAAATGTCATTAAAATTTCTTCATTCATTATAAGATAATCAATTATCTTTACTTTTAAAATAATAGAAAAACTGATATCGAAAATTTGAAAATGATTTAGGATAGAATATCTGATCCCTTAAACTGCCCATCTTGTAAACATCATTAAAAAATTTCAGATAACCCATTATCTGTCCTGTTAGATTAAGTATAAAAACAGATTCTTATCCGGAAAAAGAAAGGCAATCTTATCCGGAAAAAGAAAGGCAATATCATTATATGACTGATAGATTTGCTCCGACAGTTTTAGCTATCTAAATTAATGCAGAATGGCCATCAGTTGAATGGCAGATATATAGATATGTTTTTTTATTAATGTGTTTGGCCAGGAATGATAGATACCAGTTTGAAATTTTGTTAAGGTTGGACATCTGTACTGTCTAAATAAGCATAAAAAGTAAAAACAGATCCTTTCTTTGTCTAGAAATTAAAGGCAATAAATTAAAAGAGTAATGAATTGCTTTGATAGTTTTTGCATTATATACGGCTACAAATGGAAGAAAATGAGTGCAAGATCGTTAGTTTTCATTTTTAAATAATATTATAGTTATATTTATAATTTTAGATTATATTGTATATGAGAAATTATTAAATAGAAATATAATATAACATACCATTAATGTACTATAGCTTTTAAGATGGCACACATCAAAGTATATATTATATAATTATATTTAATATTATATAATATTTGTTATAATATAAATTTTAGTATTATTATTATATATTTATATAATGTAATTTATTAAATTCATTTTTAAAATAAAAATTGTAGTTATATTTATTATTATATATTAGATTCTATAATAAAACTATTAAAGACAAATATAATATATATATATATATATATATTTATTTATTAATATAGTATAAAATAAATTAATATGTACATATCTAATAGCTTCATTTCTGTCTTCATCTCTATCTTTTGACCTCTCTAAAACATCTCTTACTGCTTCTAATATTTTTCTCACTATATCTATTTCTATATATCTTACTCTTTCTATCTCAATCTCTCCCTCTCCCCCTATCGCTCTCTCTTTCTATATCCCTCTACTTCTCTATCATCTCTATTTCTCTCCCTTTCTATATATTTATATACATCTCTCTCTCTCTCCCTCTCTATCTATATCTATATATCTTTCGTGCACACTCCATGTTTCTCTCTTCCTATCTCTACCTCCATATCTCTCTCACACTCACACATTCTTTGTTTCTCCCTCCCCATCTCTATCTCTATATCTCATGAGCCCTCTCTCTATTAGTTGTCTCTATCAACTCCTTTATCTCTCACTCTTGCCCTCTCTATCTTTCTCTATGTATCACTTCCTTTATCTTTATCTTCATATCTCTCCATACCACTCTATCATTGTCTCCCTCTTTCTATCTCTATTTCTCCCTCTCCCTCTTTCTCTATGTCTCTCCCCCTAGATATATATTTATTTCTCTCACCCCCTCTATCTTTACCATGTTATATCTATCCCTTTATCTCTCCCTTTCTCTCTCATTATTTCCCTATCACTCCCTCTTCTATCTTTCCCTCTACTCCTCTCTCCTCTCCCTAATTCTAGATTCCAAGGTTTATCTAGAATCTCTATTTTTCTTTTATATATATCTCATTATATATCTATCTCTTTGTTGCTATTTCTCACCATCTATATCTCTCTATATTTATTTCTCCCTCTTCCTCTATATCTCATTCTCTCTAGCTCCCCCTCTCTATTTCCCTATCTTTCTCTACATTTGTCTCTCCTTCTGCCTCTCTCTATCTCTCTATCTATTCGTCTTCCTCTTCCTCTATCCTCCTCTCTCCCCCTCAATCTCTAGATATGTCTCCCTCTCCCTCTCCCATTTACTTCATATCCCCTACCATTCTATATATCTCTACCTCCCTCTCCCTTTCTCTTCCCATACGTCTCTATATCTCTCTAGATCTCACTCTCCCTCTCCATTCATCTCTATCTCTATCTCTCCCTATTTATGTCTCCCTCTATCTATATCTGCTTCTCTCTATCTCTACTTCTCTTTGTTTTTCTACCTCATTATCCATCTCTCTCTCTCTCTCTCTCTCTCTCTCTCTCTCTCTCTCTCTCTCTCTCTCTCTCTCTCTCTCTCTCTCCATGTACCTATATCTCACTATCTATTTCTCTCTCTCATTTTATCTTCATCTTTGCCTCTATCTTCCTCTCTCCCCCTCTATCTCTAGACATGTCTCTCTCCTTCTCTACCTTTTTGTCTTCCTATACAGCTCTATCTAAATCTATTTGCCTCTTTATCTCTCTATAATTCTTCTTTCATCTCTCCCTCTATCTCTATCTTCACACACACACACACACACACACACACACACACACACACACATATGCATACATATATACATACATATACATATATATTTTTATATACGTGTATATATGTACACATATTTATATATAAATACATGTATACGTGTATGTATGTATATATGTATATGTATATGTATATGTGTACATGTATATGTATATGTATATGTATGTGTGTACATGTATACACACACACACATATATGTGTATGTGTGTATATATATACATGTTCTACATACATACATGTGTGTGTGTGTGTGTGTGTGTGTGTGTGTGTGTGTGTGTGTTGTAATTGTGAAAATTAGATGATGCACATGAAAGGGGAATAAGCAAAATCAAAGCTCAAATGTCAATAAGTTAGTTTCAACCAAAACCAAAATGAACTTTTAACCTTCAAATGCATATCAAAAGAGAATAAAAAGAATGCAAATGGAAGCAAAACAAATGAAAAGAAGAGTGAAGAGACCCCCTAAGATGCTCCCATTGTGTTCTTGATGGCTCTCCCTTGTTCTTCTCCTCTCCAAGATCCAAAAGCTTTCTTGAGTGTAGCCCTCAATTTTAAGCATGTATCCATGGATGCCAAATGAAGGATTGAATGGTTAAAAATGAACTCCTATTGCTATGCAAATGCACAAATGGATTGCTATGAGAAAGCTAAGTAGAAATGCCTATGCAACTATAATAACAATACTCAAGATGCTTCCTTCTTTATTTGAGAATGAGGGTTTCTTTTATAGACCAAGGGTCAAGATTGATTTGGCTTATGGAGGGCTAGGATTGCATTGGTGACATGTGGCACCATGAGAGGCCTTGAGAGGAGAGGGAAGAGGCATTAAATGTCTAAAGAGACATGATGGTAACCTCATGTGGTTGGGTTATTGGATAAAGGCTTTATCCAATGGGTAAACTCTTATGCAATGTTTACCCGTGGTTAGGCCTTTGTCAAAGTGACAAAACCCATGTGCGTTAGTGTGTTGAAGAAGGGAAGCCTTTAAGACTTTGTAAAACTCTTGAATGGGTGAGATGATGAGTTGAGGGTTAATTTGGGATTAGGATTGTGCAATTGTTTAGAAAGGGATTTAGGCTAATTAGAAAGGATTAGAAGAATCTAGAAGAAGGGTTAGTGAGCAAGTGGGCTTTGTAGGAGAATGAAAGTGGGTGAAGATTTTAGGATTTTAATTAAAATAAAAATCAATTTATTTCAAATAGTGGTGCAACTTGCATTTGTAGGAGAATGCAAGTGGATGAGCATTTTAAATAAATATTCATTTATTTAAATAGGGATTTTGGTTAGGCATTTTAAATAAATGTTTAATTTATTTAAATGAGAGGAAAGGGGGTGATTAAATAAATAAATTCATAGATTTATTTAATAGTTCGACTATAGTTAGTAATTTTAATTTAAATAAATTTATGAAATTTATTTAACTAAATTAGTAGAATAGGGTTGAAAGGAATTAATTAAATTTAATTAATAGAAGAACATTAGTCTATTAAATATTTATTTAATTTAGTGAACAAATTTATGTGTCTACACTTTGAGACGGTGCAATTTATCGTGTTGTATCAAAGAAAAATAGATAGGCATACAAAAATGCCCCATAGAGGTTAATTTAGTGGGCGGTATGCATCCTCGAGAGATGGTCAAAAATTTCAAAAAATTAGGCGATCTCTCAAAAAATAGAAAGAAATTTTGGGGGGATGATAGAGGAGAAGAATTTGGATTAAATGGCAACGAATGGTGATTGAGAAGGTAAGTCAATGAGAACCCTTAGGTCAAGGTAAGTGCACCAAGATGGTGTGCAAAAAGGGGGGTATAAGTGGACACTTTTTTTTCTAAAATCAGGTAAACCTGAACTTGGAGGAGAAAGTTGAGAGTCAGACACTCAAGATATGAAGATACTCAAACAACAAAGATTGTAGTACTTTGAATCTAGTTTCCAAACTACTATTTTTTTCCAAAATTGGATAAGATTAAGAGAGTCAAATCTTTCATGCACGAAAAACAGACCCTAATTTTTTTCTGAAAAACATAACATAGTGTCTGACGTGTGCATCAAAAAAGTCATAGTTAGATTTAGTATTTTGAAAAATCCTTTGGAAGAAAGATAGGTAAGAATAAGCACTAGAAGTTGTGTATTTGTTTGTAATTTTTTGTTGAGTATTTAATTCTTAATGATTTTCCCAATCGAGCACATCTTGAAAATCAGGTACCTGTTCATGTGGGAAGCATAACTTGCACCAAAACAATCGGAAAAAAAAAAATTAATTGTAAAGAATCAAGTGCACTACAATAATATATAAAGTTTTTTAAATTTGGATAAGTATATCAAAAGTTATTAAAAAAATGGTACACGTATGTCTATGAGAACTATGGAGACACTGGTAAAAGAAATTCAAAAATAATATGTTATTGTTGTTCAAATTTTAAAAAAATTATATGGTTAGAAAGATCAGAAGATGGGTGAAAATATTGTGGCAATTTAAGAAATACCCACTTGATGAAGTGTAAACCTGGTGATGACAAAGTCGAGAAAACAAGTTTATAAAACAAAACATGTCAAAAAGGAGGGAAATAGAGGGAAATCAAACTTCAAAACCGCAGCTTTGACACCCAAGCCTATTCACAAGCCTAAATAGACAAGACTGCGTACGAGGTTTCTTTTGAATAAGAACCGCGTACGGGGTTTTTTTGAATAAGCAATCGTACGCGGTTCTGCCTGTGATACTATAACATAAAGAAATTAATGTGTATGTTTAAAATGTGTGTCTGCATACATATATGTATATGTATTATATGTATGTTGTCCTCATTTTTGTTTCCAAAATGAAGGACCACTACATGAAGTTTTTGTGAAAAATGAAAAAATTTACCCTATGGCATGCTTATCGATGCAGGATTTCGACTAATCCTTGGACTGGCTTAATCCTTAGTCCATCCTTGAACTGTGTTTCAAATTTTATCGAATTCTGGGTTCGTTTGCTATGCCTTTCCTTCAATTTCGGGTTTTAAAATCCCGACTGCAGGTGGAGAATTTTCTTCAAACTACAAGTTTTAATGATATCCATTGTTTTGGTCTTTGTAGGGGAATTTTTGGCTTATTACATGTGCTCTTTTATTAACAGATGTTACTTTCAATTTGTTTTAAATTTCCCTTTCTTGATTTTATTATTTTTAATTGTTGTTTGGTCTTATTTAGTTAAAATAAGGGTTTTTTGACTCAATTACAAGTAAACTTGCAGTTTGGTCTAAAAACTCCTACTTTAATGGTTTTTACATGTAATAGGGATTTTAAATCCTCATTGCATATGTGCAAGAATTTCTAACTTGTTGTAGGGATTTTATTTCCCTTATACAAGTAATTAAAACTTGCATTTCTCTCAAAAAAACCCGATTTTATGCATAAAGTGCATTTTTGACAATTTTAAACTTGTCATTTGTCCCAAAAAACGCGATTTTGGCCTACTAGGTGAAAAAGTGAATTTTAAACTTGTTAATTGTCTAAAAAATCCCGATTTTGTCTTAGTAACTAAAAAAGTGAAAATAAAACTTGTATTTGTCATCTAAAAACCCGATTTTCACATGCAAGGGTAAAATCAAACTTGTTCTTCTCTCCAAAAAACCCGATTTTCAGTTGGAAGCGAATTTGTTGAAGTTTTCAATCGATTTTTGTGGAGATCTTCAAGGAAGGAGAGGCGTTTTGGTTTCTACCCTATTCTTAGGCATTTGAAACCACTTGTCACACCATTTGGGGGTTGTAATGACTAGTTTTTCGCACTAAATAAGCAATCACATTTTTCTTTAATGCCACATTTTGGTTGATCAAACCTCCAACAAGCTGTAATCTCCTAAATCAATTTGACCTCTCTCACCTAGGCGTGGAGTTTGGGAGGAGTTTCAAGCTATTTAATGATGTCATTTAAGATGAATTTGGTGGCCACGTTTTTCTCCATGTGATTCCTTTGGCTGCGTTTTGTAAGGACTTGACACCATTTCTTCTTCTCCTCCTTAGGCATTTTGCTATAACTCTCTTGGGTGTGCTCTCTCATTGGCATTTTGGCCCTCCAAATTTAGGATTGCTGCCATGTTTTTCAGTTTGGGGTATTTTTGCAAAAATGTGATAAGGGTTTGGCATTGCGGATTGCTTCTATTTATTGGTTTTCCTTCTTCTTTCCAAAAAATTGGTTGCATTTTTGGAGAAGCATTTGCATTTTCAAGAAAGGTATGTTCTCTTTCCTTTCTTTCCTTCATTTTGTTATTTTCTTGCTCTCTTAGTTTTCTTTCTTAGTTGCATTTTTGGAATGTGTTGTTCTTCCCCCAAAAAAATTGATTTTTGTGAGAGAGATCTTCCCTTGGTATGCAATTTTTGATTTGCATTGTTCTTCCCAAAAATTCCCTCTTTACTTGTATTCGGGATTTTTAATCTCGATTACAAGTTCGCTGGAAATTCTCGTTCTTCCCCTACGGTTAAGGAATTTAACCATTTTTGGTTAAAATTCCAAGTTGAAAAGTGTGAAATACCCCTCCCTTTCAAATTTGGGTTTTAAAAACAGGATTACATCTTGATGATTTCTTCCCATTTTCATGAAAATGACATTCCCAAATTTTCCCATTTCTATCCATTCATTTTTCCCATATTCGTACTTTCCATTTCCGTCCTTTTCCGCAAGTCAAATTCTCATTTTTCGTCCATTGCTCCATTTGCAAATTTATAAGTGTACTTGCATTCGGGTTTTAAAACCCCGATTGCATGTATGTTCATTCCAACTTGTATACTTGCGAAAATTTCTCCAAGATCCGAAATTGGTCAAAGTCAAGATTTTCCCATTTCCATATATTTCACCTCTTCCTCTCACAAAATTGTGAAATTCAAGAAACAAAGTTTTTCCCATTTGGAGAAGGAAGAATGATATTTGCAGCTGACTATGATGTTGCCTTAACTCTTTTAAGTCTTCATCATAGTATTCCAGGTTCACAATCAATGTCAGATTTGTCGGCATCTCCAGTTCCCAAGAAGATGAAATACAGATATGACAAATATCAAAACGAGGTTACACCTTCCCAGGTTTCTTCTCCTTTGGATCGCATCAGAGACACAGAAATAGGACATGTTGATATGTCAGAATTCGTCAAAAGGGTAGAAGATCCACAGGATAATAACTTGCAATGGTTGTTGGACAGCCATATCCATCATGCATCTTCTTTCCCGGTGGTTGCCCTAGAACCTGAGTTCGTTCTTGCCTGCGCCCATCATTTTGAAAAAGAGTCAAGAGTCATTAGAAATGATGATGGAGAAGCTATAATCTGTCTTGATGTAGATATGATCGAGAAGGTCTTCAGAATACCGCCTGCACTTGTTTATATGGAAATCTCCAAAGAAAGTGCAGCGAAGTATTATGTGAAGAGGAAAAAATATTCCAAGTGACACATCAATAGGTGGATCCAAGAGCCACGAGCCTCCTTCTCAAGGTGGGAGAAGTTGTACCGCTGCGATTTCAAATGGGAGATTGGAGACACCATAACCCTCCTCAACAAGATGATGGGCCTTGAGCATTCCAATATCTTTGAGCCATGGATGTACCAGTTTATCATGTTCCTACGGCAGTCTCGTCACATTTCATGGGGAGAAGTCATCAGCGATGCCTTGTGGGAACAACTTGCAGCAGTTCCTACCACCATGACCTTCTTCATGAATTCATATTTGGTATACTTAGTAGCATCACTTAGACACTTTCCAGGTCTTTCTACCAAGGGTGATCGCTCACTTATACTAGTTTGGGAGTATTATGACCAATTGCCATTGAGATCCAGCAGACTACATTTGTGAAGAGTCCAAGATGCGTTCTTCGGATATTTAATGTGTCTGTTTCACAGAAATCTTAGGAACAAGAGAGTATCAGATGAGTATCAGGTGTGCGAGTATGGATGTTTGTTTATGCAGTTTCCCACCTTCACCTATATGAGGATCGGATGCTATGGTGGTCAGCCATACATGATTCCTAGATACCCAATTGATAAGATCATTCTTATGGAGTTGGGAAGACAAATCATGGTTGTCCACACTTTTCAGTCTGCTAAGCACAAGGTTAGAATGGGGATCTCTACCACAAACCCATTAAAAATTGGTCGGTATTCCCTTGTCACATATGTGAAGGCTAAGGCCATGGAGACTGAATTGCGGGAAATCAAGCTCAAAAGGTTTAAACCTAGATCCGATTTCGATTATAGGGGTATGAAGGAGAAGATCAAGAAATCCTTTGTGCATGTACATCGCATTGAATACATCTGGGTAGATCTCCGCACAGAAGCTGAAGTCCTCAAGATGGATTACTGCAGGCTCACTGTTGAGCAAATTGTTGATTTGAACTTGGCGGATATCACACAAGGGATGATTGACGATAGGCATATACTTGATCCTAAATACATTTCACAGAGGGTTGAGGAAGGTCCACTTCCTTTGATCCAATGGTCGCACAAAGAGTGCATATCCATCCTTGACAGATTTCAGCCTATCTTGGCCAACACCAACGCATGGCTCAAAAGTAATGTTGTTAGACCTATAAAAATTAAGGTTGGTAAAGAAGATGATTCTATGGGGCCTCTTGGACAAAAGTCTGAGATTCAGATTCACAACAAGGAGGGTGCTTCATCTTCGGGCACAAGGATCAATTTGTGAGTTAGTTGTGCAGTAGTGCTTCCTTCTGAGGAGATGACTATTCGTGGGAAGGAAAAATCACGATTCCATGTTCAGGTAATTGATCTGGATAATCCAGAAGAGGGGCAGCAATCTGATGATGCTCCCAAATCTCTAGTTTCAGACTCGCCTCATGAGATCATTCCACCAGTTTCCATTGAGACGCCTCTTTCTCCTCCTGATTTGCTTGTGGATGAATCTCCTCATAATGCAATTCCCATTTCAGCATACGAGCCATCTCCTGATCATCAATAAGAGAGTGTGTTGAAAGTTCCTAAGAATATTCCTACTTGCATCCAGTTTTCAGAAATTGATACTTCTACTTCTGGTTTTGAAGAATTTATGAGGCAATCTTCATGCCCATTGGTAACTAAGCAAACCGTGGTCGTTGTCCAAATAGATATTCCTCCCAGGATGACCACGGTGATTCAAATAGAAACTGCTTCTCCTTTGCCTACGGCTACTACTAGAGGGGATTTGATGACTTTGCCTCCATGGCTTAGTTCTTTTACCCCAAAAAGGAAGAAGCAAGAAATCTCACCTGATGCCTTTGATTACCAGCAACTCAAATAGTCTAGATCCAAAGTTGCTAAGAAGGCCAAGACTATCTCCAGAGTAACTGTTGACAGTAACAAGATGAAGGTAGTTGAAATTGTGGAACCTATTGCAGATAAGCCACTTGATGAAATGTGAGTTGCTAATTATAAGGTTACAAGGATAGAGTTGGGAAAAAAAATGCATGAGGTCATTACACATGATGCTCAGTTTTTTGTTGCATCGTTGGTGCAAAGGTGTGATGAGCTTCTAGCGAAGAAAGACAAGCTAGAAGAGGAAAACCAATAGCTTATGGCAGCCATTCATAAAATTAGAAAACCTGCTGCTGAAGGGAGTAACTCCATAGGTTCTTCTAGTTCCCAAGAATTAATTCATGGAGAGGAAAGGGTCGTTCAAAAGGTACGAGCACTGGATTCCTAGGTTGATCAACTTCATGATCTATGTGCACAAGTAATGAAAGACATTTTTCAGATGATGTCTAAGTTGGAGACTGTTGAGGAGAAACTGGATCAGACTTCTAATACTTTCAAAAAGAACCTGGTGTAGACACCTAAAATTGTCATGTTTAATTAAATAAATATTTTATTTATTTAATTATCTAAGCCTAATTCTTCTATTAATTAAATAAATCTTTATTTATTTAATTAATTCATTTATCCTCTTCTAGCCTTATTTCTCATTTAAATAAATACATTTATTTATTTAAATTATCCTTTTCCTAAATTAAATAAATATTTTATTTATTTAATTATCCTACTTCTTCTATTAATTAAATAAATCTTTATTTATTTAATTAATTCATTAGCTTTTTCTACACATGACACATGTCATTCATCTCTTAATTCATACACTACCTACCTCTTTCATTATTTTGGTATTTCTTTTACCTACCCTCTAATCCTAGCCGACCTCTCTTTTTTACACCTCTCAATCTTAACCCTCCATTTCATATTGTGTCTTCTATTTAAGAAGATGCTTTCTTCATTATCAAACCCTAATGACTCACCCCAATCACTCATGCTAATGACTAATGACTGATTTTGGAGTACTTGGCTACACTACGATCCTACTTGCAACCACATTCCATTCTTTGTTGAGCTCTTGTGCATATTAAAATCTGAGAGCAAATATATCAAGCAAGATCAATGGAGATAGGAAGAATAGAGATCAAAACCCTATTGGACATGTGATGGTATAATCTTTGTGATTTTGTTTTATTTTGCATTGTCTTAGGTAATCTTCATATGTTATGGTGGATCTTTGTTGATTGTTAGGCTAGGGTTTTGTGGTTGAATTCATTTAGCCTTTCAATATTGTTATTATTGTTATCCATTTTCACCATACACATTTTGGCACGCCCGGTGGGACACTTGTCCCTTTGCATTTAACTTTTTTGTTGCAGATTTTGCATTTTTGAAGTTGCAGATCGGACAATTTTCGATGACATTTTAGGTTTTTCCGCGTTTGCGAGCGTTTGGATCGCGTTTTTGTGTTTCAGAAGCGTCTGCAATATCATAAATCGCGTCTGTGTTTTTGTCAGAATTTATTTTGCAGGTTTTTGGAGCCGCATCTGTGAATTTAAAACGCGTCTGTGTCGAATCTGCCCGCGTCTGTGTTCGGAAAAAACGTCTGCGTTCTACGAGCGCGTCTGTGCATCACAGAACCACATCTGTGTCATACAGACGCGTTTGTGTCTGGTATAACTGCGTCTGTGCTTTCTGTTTTGCAATTTTCAAATTTTTCTTTGATTCAGGTTTTCGGATTTTATACTTAGGGTTTCAGATCTGGTTTATTTTCGGCTAACCCTTGCAGATCTAGCTAACTAAGTTTGTGCAGCTTGCTTTGGAGGCAAAAAAAAGAACGTTTTTGTTGAAGGCCCCTTTTTCACAAAGTCTTTTGGGTTTTCTAAAATTTACCTAACTTGTGTTCTTGCAGGAAGGGGTTATCATTTGAAACAACCCAAACTACTAACAATTTTGTTGCAGGGCCTTTGCTAGGGTTTTGTAATTTTGTTGTGTGCCTTGTTTTTATAGATTAGCAAACACTTCCATTGGTGCACTAAAATTGAATCATTGTCTTTTGTGTTTTGAGCAATAGGCTCTTTTTGTTTAATCTTTAGAGGGCCTGTCTTCCCGTGTGGTCATTAGGACTACTAGTGAGAAGAGGACGACCCAAGTGGTAGCGAGGAAAACCCACCTCATCCAAACCACTATAATCAAATGTATTCATGGTGAAAACTATGGATAACGTGTGCTGATTAGTTCATACCGACACTATGTCTCCCCATAAACCCGTTTGATCAAATTTATTTGATCATTTGTAGGGCGTAACCCCTACCGGCTGGGAGCCTTCTGTATTTACAGAGCTGAAAGTGCCGCATGTATGGCCACACGAGCGGATGCCCTTACTAGCACCTTTTTGTTTTAGAAGCCCAAATCCTTCTAGTTGTTGGGGCAGGAGGTCGGACCTCTGGTAGCGGCCCACACACATACGGTTCTTAGTAGAGATACAAAGTTCGCCATGGGGAGTTTTCATGGGGATTGATGCTTGGCTGACCCGAGAAGTGAGTGCCGAGGGTGGAGCCAATGAGGTCAAGCATCTAAGTATCCGCTCTGAACAGCGTAGCCTCGGGGGTAAAACCCCATGTGGGATCAACAACTATTGTCTTGGCCAGCCATAAGAATTGTGCTTGTCTTATGTTAAACATTCAAACATTCAAGACCAAACAATAAAACATTGTGTCTTTTGTGTCTTCAAGTGTATGCAAAACAATTTTACATCAAACAACACACTTTTCCTAGACTCATTTTGGAGTCTAAACACTAGCAAACATCGAGTCATCATCAACATTGTGTCCTCTTGTCACGAAAAATAGTCAAACAGTCAGATTTGGTCACAACAAAACAACTTCACAGATTGGAAAATTGCACGAAGTTTACAGAAACACGTCTGTGTCTGTTTTAACCGCGTCTGCGTAATATAAGCGCATCTGTGAAGGGCAGAATAGCATCTGTGTTTTTAGAGGCGTCTGTGTCAAACAGAGACACGTCTGTGTCTGGGAATCGCGTCTGTGAAGTATACAGTGGCGTCTGTGTTCAGAAGGGCAAAAAAAAAACTTTACAGTCCAGCAAACATCAACAAAAAAATCTCAGAACCGCGTCTGGGTTTAACAGAGTAGCGTCTGTGTCAGGAAACCGCGTCTGTGAAGGATACAGTCGCTTCTGTGTTCAAAATTGCAAGAAAAAAAATTTTCAGAGTCCAACAAACAAAAGAAATCAGTTTCGGAATACTTGAGCTTCCTAGGTTGTTTCTTCAGGTTTCATCTAGCATTCAACCTGTCCTTGGGTCTCATACAGTCCATCATTGCTTCACATCTCGTTTTACATTCACAATTGTCTAAACTTGAGTCAAAAGGTCACTTGCTTGTCCTCATCATACTTTGTCAACACACTACATACAACAAAACTTTGCTAAGTGGTCCCTCATCAAGGTTTCTTACCTTTGGGTCTCATTTGGTCTTACTTAGGGTCAAGGTCAGCTTACCTCATCAAGAGAAACTATCCTCTCTTTGGAAGTCACACCTACTCTACTACTTACATACTTGGTCTTACACTTTGGACATTGCAAGTAAACTTCAGATTCATTTACGCTCCATACAACTCTTGGTCTTCCATACTCTTTCCATTTTTCATCTAGTCTCTCACATCTTGGTCAAACACCTAGTTCATGGTTGAAACCCGCCTTCAAAAATCTAGGAAAATAGCTAAAGAAGCTCAAGAGTCCGCAAATATGAGTTCTTATGAGTATGACAATGATTTATTCTACAATCCTGAGCACACTACATTACCAGACATGAATGTTTATAGAAACAATCCAAATGTGGAAAGCGCAAATACTATAAACAACAATGCTACACACAATGACAATGTTGACAACTCTTCAATACTATCAGTAGACATAGAAGAATCCATAATGAATCCTCATTTCAATAGATTGGTTGAAGAGATAATGAGGAAAGATCGTCAGTACTTTTTACACATGATGGCACAAAGTGGAGCTAAAATACCTCATGACTTTGACATGTCTCAACTTATGGAAAGTCGACCCTCACAACAAACTCAACCCAACATGGATCAAAGGAGACCAAATAGTGGAGGAAATAGAGGACCGAATAATATGATGCCTGAGTCACCATCAGTTTTGCTTCAAAAACTAGCAATCCCACATACACAAGCTCAAACGTATGATACTTACACTCAAAGACCATCATGGAGGCCTTATGCAGACAAATATGCACAATTACATGCTCAAGGTATGGATCAATCAAAACAAGTGGATACTCAAAGACATCCTCAAAATTTTGACACAAGGAGATCTCATGTCAAAATTGGGGGCAACACAATGGAAAATGAAATGCCTATTGAGTATGGTATATATGCACAAAACAAATATGGGGTCCCTCAACATGAAGTTATGCCAAGTGCTCCATATATGTCGCAACAATATAGACCTCCATATGGACATGTCTACGATCAGTATCATCCATACATGCAACAAGCTCCTCCTCAAATGGGTGTTTCAAACATGGGGTATGCTACAAGAAATCAATCTCCTCCCAAGAATAATTTGGAACAACAAATTAGAGATCTACAAAAGAAGATGGAGGACATGAGTACATCAAAACCAACATACACTATGAGAGATATATGTCCTTATCCCTTTGATAAGAGCATTCCAATGCCTCCGTTTCCTGCACATTTTGTGACGCCAAAATTTGACAAGTATAGAGGGAAAGGAGACCCCAAGGCACACATAAGACAATTCTTCACAGCCTGCATTGAGGTAGCGGCAGAAGAAACATACTTGATGAGGTTGTTTCCACAAAGCTTAGGCGATCAAGCTATGGAATGGTTTTCTCAATTACCTCCCGGTATTAAGTCATGGGGTGACTTAGCAGAGGCATTCATTCAGCATTTCTCTTACAATATAGAAACAGATGTCTCAGTTACTACCTTGTGCAATACGAAACAAAAGGAAGGAGAATCTTTCACAACATTTTTACAAAGATGGAGAAATTTAGCTAGCAGATGCTCTTGCGAAATCCCACAGAAACAAATGGTAGAAATGTTCACTCAAAACGTTAATAAGGCTATTGGCTATGATCTCAGGAAAGCTTGTTTGTCTACATTCAAGGATGTTATTGAAAAGGGCCTAGCAACAGAAAGAGTCTTAATTGAACAAGGAGTCATTAAGATATTCAAAGAAAACAAAGAGGACTTTAAAGGAAAGGACAAACCAAAATTTTGGAACAAGAACAAGAACACAGTTAATGATGGTGTTGTTGATGCCAACACAGTGAGACCCAAGTTCGTCTTTTCTAGATCAAGTTCTACCAACAATCAGGTGAACACTCAAACAACTTCTAGACCACGAAGGAAGTACACTCCATTGGGAGAACCACTTGAATCAGTATTCAAAAAGCTTGTGGCAAACAAAGTGATCACAGTTCCAGATTTTCCTCCATATGAACCAAAGGTCAAACCAAATTGGTGGAATGATGATGAGTATTGCGAATTTCATAAGAGTAAGGGTCACAAGATAGGTAATTGCCATCGATTGAAAAACATTGTGCAAGATCTCATTGATAGAGGTGATATTGAGATTGAGGGACATTCATCTAATCAAGAGCATGAGATGTTTAAGGAACCGTTCCCAAAACACGACAAAGGAAAAGGCAAAGTCACAGATGATCAAGCCAATTACACTAGAGCACCTTACAATTATGATTCTACTATCAATCACATCTCGATGGACAATCATATTTCTACTATTACTATCAAGAACAAAAATCCTGAGAATCCTTCTCAGAGACCCAAGATTGTCCTAAAGGGTGTGGGATCTTCCTCCGAGTCTACTTTTGAATGTCATGTTACAACTCGTCGAGGTAAGATTACATTGCCAGGTGCCTCAACTAAGAATACCAATTCTTCATCAATCAAGCCTGAGTATGACCTTGTAGAACAGTTAGGGAAGACACCTGCGCTCATTTCAATCCTTGAACTATTACGCATATCTCCCGCACATAAAGCCATTCTTGATAAAATCTTGAGAGATACTGTTGTTCCTACTGATCTAAACGTGGACCAATTTCAAGCCATGGTGGGATACCTTTCCATTCCACACTCCCTTACATTCACAAAAGCCGATGATGCCTCCGTATGCCAGCCACATAATGTACCTTTACATGTTGAAGCCTTCATACACAAATATCGAATAAAATGAGTCCTGATAGATGGAGGAGCAGGTCTAAACATTTGTACATTGAGCACCATTAAACAATTGGGATATTCTGATAAAGCGGTGAATTCAAAAAATCAAATCACCATCAAGGCATATGATGATGAAGAGCGTTCATCCAAGGGCACGGTCACCTTACCTCTAAGAATTGGGCCAGTCACAAAGGATGCGGTTTGTCAAGTCCTAGATCTGGATCTCACATACAACATATTGCTAGGACGTCCTTGGATTCATGAAATGAGGGCAGTCCCATCGACTTATCACCAATGCATTAAGTTTCCTCATAATGGAGTCGAGGTAACAGTCAACGGTGATCCAAATCCGTTCATATATTGCAATAACTTGAGATCACATACTGAGACTATCATTCCCAGTAATCGTGAAGCTGTTCCTTCTTCGGCATACATCAACCCTGAGTCATTAAAACCTTCGACATCCAAACCAGGTGAACTTAGAAGCAAGTTTCAAGACAAAGGCATGGGAGAATACACTTTAAATCAGACCATGTATTTACGACAAGTCATGAGCTCTCCAAAGGAATTTGGAAGGCCACATCCTAACAAGCAAACATTCATCATGACGCTCAAATGGGATCCTACTACCTTTCAAAGATGGGGCGAATTGGAAGAGGAGGATTTATACAAAATGCTCTACAAGAATGTTGAAATGGACACACAAGATTAGATTATTATACCCTGTGAGAACTATGGCAGAGGCTTCAAAATTCTGCAAAGATTCGGGTATGATGGAAAAAGCCCTCTCGGGTTACGTAAAGAAGGCGTCATGGAGCCCTTACAACCTGAGTTAACTACAAGAAGGGAACGCTCAAAGGGACTTGGTTTTCTGAATTCCAAGGTACACAATAAAAGAACAAAAGAGGCATTGTGAATCAAAGTTGCCGAAATTCAACAAGAGGACTACTATTCCACAGATTCTAATGAGTGGGAATGGGGTTCAGACAAATACTCCAGTGACTATGAGCTCACCGAGACATTCAGAGAACCAGATGAACCCACAAAAGAGGAGGAATTTTACAAAAAGTTCAGAGTTGGTCAAGAACCAACCCCTAAGGATCCCGCACAGTCTTCGTTTCAAGGTCCTAGGTTGAAATCGCATAGGATGAGGACACCTGTCCCTGAAGGCGCTACTAGTGACAATAATTTGGATTCGCTCGCGATCGAAACTGATGAGGAGAGTGCCATCGATGACCTCGACGATTGTCTTGACATACCTGAATATAACCACATCTTCACTCTTCGCCCTGCAAACTCTGAAAACACTAAAGAACTTCCCCTTGTTCACCCCCAACTCATTGACTGGGATTATGAAGGACTAGCACAATTTGATACATTTCAAAATGACGAAGCTATTATCGACTATCTTGGCATACAAGATGATCTTCCCCCTGGAGACCACAAAGCAGGATACACCATAGAACTCAACAACATGGCATATTTTGGTGAGGGTGTCAGGCCTTCTAGTCGCAAAAATGTGAAAATAAGAACAAATCAAGGGTCTTATGGCGAAAACCACACTGTGGCGCTATCTGACCCCAAAAAAGTAAAAAGAAAGGACGTATCTGAGGGCAAAAACCTCTCTGAGGCACCCGAAGATGGAAGGCTCAACATTCTCCCAGCATCATATGAGGAAAAGTCATCCATGTTGGTAGAGGAGACTATCAAAACAAACATTGGTACAGAAGAAATTCCACACAACATATTCCTGGCTCAATCATTAACAAAGTCCGAAAGATCAAAATTCATAAGCTTCTTCAAGGAACGACAAATCAACTTTGCATGGTCATACGCTGATATGCCTGGATTAGATCCGGATCTGGTAATGCATCATTTGACAGTCAAACTGGGGGCAAAGCCAGTAAAACAGAAATTAAGGAAAATGCACCCGCAAGTGGCATTACTAGTCAAGGCAGAGCTGGAAAAATTATTGGATGTCGGTTTCATACGCCCAATTGATTATCCCGAATGGATCTCCAATTTAGTACCTGTCAGTAAACCAGATCGCAGCATAAGGATATGTACAGATTTCAGAGACATCAACAAAGCTTGTCCGAAAGATGACTTCCCATTACCAAACATTGACTTGATCGTTGATCTCACAGCAGGTCATGAAATGCTATCTTTAATGGACGGATTTTCTGGATATAATCAAATCAGGATTGCGCCTGAAGATCAACATAAAACATCATTCACTTGTCCATGGGGAACCTTTTGTTGGAATGTCATGCCTTTTGGGCTGAAAAATGCAGGTGCTACATATCAAAGAGCGATGACCACTATTTTTCATAATCTCATGCACATAACAGTGGAAGATTATGTAGATGATCTCTTGGGAAAATCAATAGACAGAGATACACACTTGGACATACTTTCAGTTGTCTTTGATCGGCTGGAAAAATATAAAGTAAGATTAAATCCAAAGAAATGTGTCTTTGGAGTAACCTCAGGGAAGTTCCTAGGATTCATTGTGTCTAAAAGAGGAATCGAGGCCGATCCAGCAAAAGTCAAAGCTATCTTGGACATGTCGCCACCGAGGAATATCAGTCAACTTCGATCTTTACAAGGGAGACTCCAATCCATACGAAGATTCATAGCACAACTTGCAGATAAGTGTAATCCTTTCCAGCACCTGCTACACAAAAACATCAAGTTCAAATGGGATGAGAACTGTCAACAGGCTTTTCAGGCGCTCAAAGACTATCTTTTGAACCCACCAGTTTTGATGCCACCAATTCCAGATCAACCTTTGTTACTCTACATATCAGCTACTCCAACGGCACTGGGGGCACTCTTAGCACAACAAATACCTGACGGCAAGGAAAAAGCAGTATACTATATCAGTCGTACACTGGTGGGATATGAGCTAAATTACACACCAATCGAGCGTGCCTGTCTCGCTGTGGTCTTTGCTTCACTAAAATTATGCCATTATATGCTCACTCACAAGACTAAGTTGATTGCCAGAATTGATCCACTAAAATATCTTCTCAACAAAGCTACACTTACTGGGCGGCTGGCCAAGTGGGTAATGATTCTGAGTGAATTTGACATCGAGTACGTAGACAGAAAAGCAATAAAAGGACAAGCAATTGCAGATCAATTGGCAGATGCTCCCATGATAGATGATGTTCCTCTACAGTCAGAATTTCCAGATGAAGCAATTTTAACAATATCACATGTGAAGCCATGGCAACTATACTTTGATGGCTCATACACACAACATGGAGCAGGAGCGGGTATTCTCTTTATAACTCCCCAAGGCTTTTCTATACCAAAGTCATACCGCTTATCATTTCCTTGCACCAACAATATAGCGGAATATGAGGCATTAACAATTGGATTAAGAATTGCAGTTCAATGGAAGATCCAAGAACTTCGCGTTTTTGGGGATTCTCAACTGGTCATCCGTCAAGCAACTGATGATTACCAAACAAAAGATGAAAAACTAATGCCTTACAAACAACTGGTAGATGATTTGAAACAGCACTTCACAAAGATAGATTTTGAGCAGATACCAAGAGAACAAAATCGTGTTGCAGATGCCATGGCTACGATTGCTTCACTCATTGATCTACCACAAAATAAGACCTGCTATGAGTTCCTGGTAGATAATCTGTTGATTCCTTCATACGAGATCACTCCTACTGAAATGATATGCGTTGTTGGTCCTGAATCCCAGTTATATGGTTCCATATTCACATACCTTCGTGACAATATCTTACCTCCCGATCTATCGAACAACCAACGCCACACTTTCATTCGCCAATCCTCTCAATACGTCATTCTAGCTGATATCCTATACCGACGAGGTCTAGATGGCACCCTTCTTAGATGTTTAGAGAGTGACGAAGCTCAGATTGCGTTACGAGAAGTGCATGAAGGGATATGTGGTCTGCATACTAGTGGTCCTACCTTGGCTAAGAAACTCATCAGGACTGGATATTACTGGCCTACTATGGAAAAAGACTCATATCAGTTTGTCAAGAAGTGTAGGCAGTGTCAAATTCATGGAGACCTCATACATGCACCAGCACAAGAACTACAGCCACTTGCATCTCCTTGGCCCTTTTGTCAGTGGGGACTCGATCTCATAGGCAAGATTCATCCTCCTTCTTCCAATGGTCATAAATTTATTATCACAGCCATAGAGTATTTCACAAAGTGGATTGAAGCCGTGCCTCTCACACAAATTACAGGGAAACAAATTGCTACCTTCATCCTGAACTACATCATTTGCCGATACGGGATTCCTACTTCCATTATTACTGATAACGGGCGTCCCTTCAAAAATCAGGATGTTCGTGAACTCTGTGACCGCTTCCATATCTCTCATCGTTTCTCCACACCATATTACCCCCAAGGTAATGGCCAAGCTGAGGCGTCTAATAAAACAATTCTTAAGATCCTTAAAAAGACAGTCGACGACGCTGGCCGTAACTGGCATATCCAACTCAATCCTGCACTTTGGGCCTACCGTACAAGTGTCCGCACACCTACAGGAGCTACACCTTACTCACTTGTCTACGGCGCTGAAGCCATCTTGCCTATTGAGGTCGAGTTACCTTCTCTACGGGTCTCTTTGAGAAACATAATCAACGATGAAGACTACAGGGTCTCTCGCTTACAAGAACTAGAACTGTTGGAGGAACGAAGACATACTGCTTTTAATCATCTCAAGGCTTACCAACAACGAATGAGTCGCAGCTACAATCACAGGGTCAAGCCTCGCACATTTGAGGTAGGTGATTTGGTCATCAGAGAAAACCCCAAGAATCAGCAAGATAGAGAGAAGAAGGGCAAGTTTGAACCAAACTGGCTTGGTCCTTACATCATCACAGCAGTATATGGATCTGGGGCATATCAGCTCTCAACTACAGAAGGGGAACCTTTGGAGGATCCTATCAACAGCATGCACCTTCGCAAGTTCTACACATAGCTCTTCGGAACATCCTAATTCGAAAAATACAAACAAACAAAAAAAATTATAAAACAAAAAAATCATTACTTGGTGAAAACCTGGCAAACAGGCGCCTTGTGACACAAAAACATTGAAAAATCAAAAAAAGTAAAGAGAAATAATTTCGTCCAACGGTGAAAACCACTTCGGTGGCGCCCTGGGCAAGTACCATGGTGAAAACTGGGTCACCAGCGCCATGCGTAGAGACATTGCTCCTCCCTCCTTCAGGATTCACTTTCATCCTTTCACTTTGCACACACTCACATCCTATTCATCCATAATAAACTTACCCATTCCCATCATGGCTTGTTATTGATCTACCTAAGATTGGTTAGCCATCCATAATAAACCTCCCTTTCCATCCATAATAAATCAGATCCTATCTGTGGCTAAGGCAATTCCCACGTCTAGTGATGGGTGTGGAACTGAGAACATCACATGTTTCAAGGAGTACAGTTTCTTCCAGCTTCCTTCAGTCTGTCCGCACACAATCCGCAATAAAGCAACATTTGCATCATAGATCCACAATAAAGTTTCATCTTCTCCGCAATAAAGTATCAGTTTCATAGATTCAGTCAGTTTCAAATGAGACACAGCAGCAACAATGGGCCTCAACAAAATCAAATCTTTCAACAGACTCAGACAACATATAGTTCAGTGTTAATCTATCCTTTTTTGTGAAAGTGAACATTGTGACCACAATCGAATAAGACTTAAACAAGTGACAAGAGACACTAAACTTGAGGACTACAGTGGATGTTGGTGTCGAGTCTTGGTTTTCTTTTGATTTTATCTTTTTGGTGACATGTCTTTTAGCTTTTCCAGGATGTCTTTGACTAGAGATTCTATCTCCAGAATGTCTTTGACTAGAAAGGCGAGGATGGGGTATCGTCACCTATTTTGTTTGCTGTCTGTGGATTGTCTTTTAGTAATGCTATGACTTGTCCAAGGATATGAGGACACTGTGAGTCTAGTATGAACTAGGGCATTCCTTGTTTGTGACTGTCTTATCTCCATGCAAACAGGTACAATGACTTTCTGGGCCGAACAAATGCCTCGATTGTCATAACCTATTCTGCCATAATAAAGCTCAATGATGATAACGCACAAGAAGCTCTTTCACGTTCATATCTTCTGTCTTCCATCCCCCTTTCTTGATTGACTTCCATTGTCTTTCTCGAGTCCGCGTAGCCCGCTATCATATGACTGAGTATAATGACACACCAAAAACATTTGCATTTCATATAGTTACACCTGCATCACCACATATAAGCATTTCAGATATCACAACTGCATCACATCCTGCATACAACACATGTTAGCACATCTTACATTTCCATCATGTAAATAATCATTTGCATTATCATATTCATCAGCATTACATACATTCACATTTGCATCATGCATCTCATATAAAACATAAAAGAACAAAAATATCACAAACATCATATACATATTTACATCCATATCACAAACATCACATAAGAACATCTCGTCACATAAGGTACACATGCATATAGCTGCCGCAAAAATGAATCATCTCTCATATATAATCAAATGTGTCATGATACAATGATGTCAAAAGAATCATATGGCTACAAAATCACCCGCAGGTGTCTACAATACAAAAAATGGTACATATACTGATACAAAGGGGAGCCCTCTATGGCTATGATGAACTCCCTCCCTCAGAGCCGCCTGGCCTCAACGGACGCTGAGCTGTACAGGGACCTGCTCCAAGATCCCCCTGCCTGTCTGGTGGTGGTGGAGGACCCATAACCCCACCACTAGATGCCTGCCTCCTCCGACTCCCTCCCGTAGCCATCGTTGTCCGCGATGGTCTATGGAAGCTCCTCGCCCACTGATCCGCTAGCACTGCACCATAGTACAGGTCTCTCCAGTAGCCAATCTCCTCTCCGGCTCGCAAGACATATGCGTAGCCTGCCCCTGCGTCCTCTACCGCCTGCCTCCCTGCCCTCAGAGCTGTCTCAGCCTCAGTATATCGTTGAATGGCCTGATCCCTCTCTCACTCTGTATCTCGGAGCCTGATCCTGAGGCGATCTCTCTCCCGCTCCAACTCCTGGATCTCGTCTGCCTGGCCCTGGCAGATCTCCCTCAGCTCTAACAGCTCATCCTCCTCAGGATCTCCACCCTCAGCCTCTGCCTGTGGCTCTCCCTCTGCGGGTGCCTGTACCTGTGCCTCCCCCTGTACCTATCTGGGTGCTTGAACCGGTGCCTGTCTCTGTACATGTCTGGGTGCCTGCACCTGTCTCTGCACCTGTCCCTGCCTCTGTCCCTGTGCTGCTGGTACCTGTAGGGGCACTCCACCGCGACCCCTCATCACTACCTGGGCTGGTCCCTCCTGTCCTCCCTCCCTCCGAGGTGCCACTCTCCTCTCTCCCACTACTCCTCTCTGCCTCCGTCGGCCCCTACCTCCATCTCCTCCACCATCATCATCATCATCCCCTCCAACCTCCCCCTCCAGCAACTCTCCCGGATCTGTCAACCGCGGAAACGGATGCTCTGCCCAATATGCAGCGTACTCTGCATCCATACCTGCATCCTCAACCTCTGGCCACATATCCCAGGGTATGGGTATCATCTCTGTCAACTGTGTGACGGCCTGATCATACGATAACAATGGCCCGGACTGTGCCTGATCCCTGACCGTACGGGCATACATGCCCGAGCCTCGTGGCATCCTCTGGATCCGGCCGAACTGTCTGCCTACCCTGTCAACCAGCTGTCTCTCCAAAATGTAGGGCGTCCGCCCAATTAGATATCTGCTCCTGAATGTATATGGCAGCTCCAAGGCGTCGTCCTCCCACTCCTCGCACCCCAGGTACGGCCTCCAGATGACTGTGTCTATATCATCTATAACACGCCTCCAGTGCTCCAACCGGCCAATCCGAGGCTGTGACGTAATCATATCATAGAGGTGTACGAAGCTCCGTCCATGCCCTCTACCTCTGAAGTGAATCGGCCGTGTGATAGGAAGGTGCTCATATGCCCACACCTGTAGGAGTGTCACTCCACAGCCCAGTCCCACTGATCCGTGATAAACGAACTGATGCAGCTCATAGTATAAATGTGCCAAGACACATGGCCCCCATGCATATCTGGTGTGCTCAGTCACCAGTATCTCCAGTGCTCCTCCCCAACCCACTGCCAACCCCCGTGTCGCTCTGTCTGGACACAAGAACCCACTGATGGCTCCTCCGATCACAGCTGGCAAAGCTAAACCTGTCGCGGTCATGGTATCCCATGCCACGTGTCCTGCTCTCATCTCCAACCTGGGATCCTGGAATACCCATCTCAGTGCCTCCCTGTCTCCATCTCGATCATATGGAATCAGCTCTCCATCGATCAGTATGTGCAAAATCCTATATACATCCTCTAGGGTGACTGTCATCTCCCCCATAGGCAAGTGAAACGTGCAAGTCTCGGAGTGCCATCTCTCCGCCAGTGCAGTCAGCAAACCCATGTTTGCCCGAAACTCAAGCACATATAATACGTGTCTCAATCCCATCTCCTCAATAGCAATCCTATCCTGAATCGACAACTCTGGTCGTAATCTCTGTGTCGACGAGAATCTCTCCCGTGACTCTAGCATAGGCAGATACTCCTACAGTCAAGCAATCAATCATGTCAGTTATCGTGGCATTCACTGTTTATCACAAAATGTTGCTTGCTATCTAAATGCATATGGTTATCTATCCTAGTGACACTCACTGTTCATCACAAAGTGTTGCTATCTATCCTAGTAGTGCTCCCTGTTCATCACAAAGTACTACGTGTGTGACATTCCCTGTTCATCACAAAGTGTTACTCACATTCGCACTCCCTATTCATCACAAAGTGCCTTGATCTATCCTAGTCTTTCTAGAGGACCTGTTTGAGTGTATCCTCTCAGCAGCTTATCCAATCGACAGCGTATGTTCATCACAGAATTGCCGATTTGACCTAGAAGACCAAAACCATGCATTTTGACACACAAACGCGCTTTAAACTCATAAACGCACTTCTAGACTGCACAAACGCGCTTCTGCAACACAGACGTGCTTTAAGAACACAAACGTGCCTATATCATGCACAAACACGGCCAGGGAACATAGACGTCCCTGCATGACATAAACGCCTCTAAAATTCACAAACGCGCCCGCAATCAACACAAACACAGTCCTAGGCATAGACACGCCTGGAACCGACACAGACGCGCCTGGCACTGACACAGACGCGGTTGTGCGTTTTTGCATTTTTTTAACTACCCTATTCCTAGCGCATTTATTGCTACCTATTGAGCATTAATGACAAAAATTGAAATGTGTGAAGGTACGAGGAGGTTTCATGGTACTTACCGGCTCTCCTGCCTCTGCTAGCCTCTGAAATCGGCAAACGCGGTCGAATCTGTGTACGAAAGCCATCGCTGCTGACTGCTGCTGCTCTTTTCTCGCTCTGCACTGTGATCTTGTACAGGTGTGGATGACAATGAGGATGTCTTTTGCCCGTGGTCTATCTTATAGCCTACCCTAGCCCTCGCCTTCATTTCCTGAGTCAGTCTTCTTCATCCCGTGACTCTGTCACTTTATCCGATCTATCCATTCTAGCCTTTCTTTCCTATCGAGAGATTGTATGCAATCTTTTCAGACATTTTCATCCAATCTCTCGAGGGGGCATATTATTCCCATTCTGGGGCAACTTTGTATCAGTTCATCTTATCTTCTTTGAAACAACGCGACAAGCCACATTGTCTCAAAGAGAGGAAAAATGTAGACACCTAAAATTGTCATGTTTAATTAAATAAATATTTTATTATTTAATTATCTAAGCCTAATTCTTCTATTAATTAAATAAATCTTTATTTATTTAATTAATTCATTTATCCTCTTCTAGCCTTATTTCTCATTTAAATAAATACATTTATTTATTTAAATTATCCTTTTCCTAAATTAAATAAATATTTTATTTATTTAATTATCCTACTTCTTCTATTAATTAAATAAATCTTTATTTATTTAATTAATTCATTAGCTTTTTCTACACATGACACATGTCATTCATCTCTTAATTCATACACTACCTACCTCTTTCATTATTTTGGTATTTCTTTTACCTACCCTCTAATCCTAGCCGACCTCTCTTTTTTACACCTCTCAATCTTAACCCTCCATTTCATATTGTGTCTTCTATTTAAGAAGATGCTTTCTTATCAAACCCTAATGACTCACCCCAATCACTCATGCTAATGACTAATGACTGATTTTGGAGTACTTAGCTACACTACGATCCTACTTGCAACCACATTCCGTTCTTTGTTGAGCTCTTGTGCATATTAAAATCTGAGAGCAAATATATCAAGCAAGATCAATGGAGATAGGAAGAATGGAGATCAAAACCCTATTGGACATGTGATGGTATAATCTTTGTGATTTTGTTTTATTTTGCATTGTCTTAGGTAATCTTCATATGTTATGGTGGATCTTTGTTGATTGTTAGGCTAGGGTTTTGTGGTTGAATTCATTTAGCCTTTCAATATTGTTATTATTGTTATCCATTTTCACCATACACACCTGGAAAGTGTTGAATAAAGTTTGACAATCTGGCGTACCATGCCCCAACAATAGCTGAGTATTTTGCAGGAGCATGCTATCATCTCTTCCAGGGTCATGTACTTGGAATTTGAAGAACTCCTGGAAAACAAGGCCCTTGTTCTTAAATCCCTCATTGAGGAGATCGGTGATGCAAAGAGATTTCAGGGCGAAGTTTACCGAGATATTGTCTCACATTGTGAAAGGGCCTCTTGTAACATAGTAAGTTAGGATGGAGAGCTGATTCCAGAAGAAGTTCTTGCTGATTTACAAATGAGGATTCATAATGAATGGAGGAGCAAACAATTCTCGACCGCTTCAATTCAGACATTGATGAAACACCAAGTCTTTCTGCATGAAATCCAGTCTATCCTGGATAAAAACAATTCTTTGCTCCTCTGGTGTCATGACACTATTGTGAAGACCATGGTTGTTGCCAAGAACACCCATGAACCGAATCCCGAGGAACTACAAACAAGCATCCAGAAATTTCAAGGATTTGTGTCTTCACAAAATGCAACTTAAATGTTTTTCAACACTTAGTTGAATTTTCCCTCTTTTGTAATCTTTAGTTGTAATTTTGTTTTGACAACTTACATGTAAAAGTTTTTTTTTTTTTGTAAAAAGCAAGTTACACATTACTTGCACTTTTGTAATTACATGTAAGGCAACTACAAGTTGTGTCTGATTAGGACTATAGTTGGAATAACTCTTAGTTAGTTAATGAAGTCTTAGTTAGTTATTGAATAAGTCTTGACGGTTGAGAGAATCTCTCAAGTTAGTTAGGATCCTCCCACCTTTTTCTCAAGGCTCCTCTTCTATAAATACTTGAGGGGTCTATTGTAATTATCATCTTTTTGGAAAGCAAGCAAAAACTCTACCAAATTTATAGCAAGAAGTCTTTGAGCTTATGTATGTGAATTGAAAGTTTTGAAGAATAATAAAGAAGGATTATTCAAGTTTTGAGTCTTTGAGCTACATGTTTGAGTTTGAATCTTTTTATCTCTTCTATGCAAAGTGTTTCTAAAGGAGCTTAGTCTAATCTGATTTGAAGTCTTTGAGCTGCATGTAGAGAAGATTAATTAAAATAGGAAAATCTCTAGAAGGAGTAGCAAGTCTTTAAGCTTGTGTCTATTCTTGAGGAAAAATTATTGTTTGATAAGAAATAGCAGCAAGTCTTTGATCTTGCATTAATTCTTGTCTTTGTGTTGAAAGAATAGATTATTCCAGTCTTTGAGTTGCTGTCTTTTATTCGTTGTAAAATTTAGTATAGCAAAGGGTAGATAGGACTTCACATGATCAAGTCTTTGAGCTTGATATTGTTGTCCTGTCCCGAAGGAAGTGACGGAAGTCTTTGCGCTTTCAGGAAACTTCATTTCCTTTCTCTCATTTCACTTGAAAGTGGTTACTGTTGTTCATATTCAATCGCTATCCTTTTCTGTGAAGAGAAAAGGATATTGTCTTTCTTGAGAAAAGAAGAAAGATTGTTGTCCCATCCTATTTTATTTTCAAAGTTGTAGTTAGATAGAGGGAGCCTTCCCTTAATTAGGAGTGTTTTTACTCGTGTGTTGTGGTTGAAACCACAATTTTGTATATTTCCCCAAGTGTACAAAATTTTCAACCAACAATTTTTTGGCGACTCTACTGGGGACACGGACGCATTCGAAAGTCTCACGCTTTCATTTGAAGACTAGTGTCTCGCTGGTAAAAAAGAAGAGCTTGGAAATACTTTCATTTCTCTAAGCTGGAATGTTTGTGTGTTTACGTTTGTCGGAAGAGAGGTGAACATTCTGAAGAAATCTCTCCTGTTGAACAAGCTAGTTTTCATTTGCTCACTAGTACATCTTCCCTTTCACAAACCACAAGTTATCCTCCTGCAAGGAAGAAGAAATCTATCCCAAGTGAAAATTCCTCTTTCTTTTTCAAACCACTGATATCTTCATTATCTAGTATCACTAATCCACCTCCGCTTCCTCCTCCTGGTCCGTGGAGAGTATGTTTTGGTCCTTTGGCTTTAACCCCACCTCTTCATCTGCTTCCACAAGGTTCTCGTAAAAATCTTCCCAAGTTCTATGGTGATGGAAAGCAGCATCCTGACGAACATGTCAAATCTTTCTATATGGCATGTGGTGTTCTTGGAGTTGAACATCAAGATGTTGTTGTTCGTTTGTTCATAGAGACTCTTCAAGGTATTGCAGCAGATTGGTTTTTCAATCTTACTGTTGGTTCAATTTTTTCTTAGAACTCGTTGAGAGACAAGTTCGAAGAACATTTCAAGCCTGCGGAAGATGAACACGCCTTGCTGGCCCAATTGACCCAAATGAAGAAGGATACGCATGAAGGCATGCGTGAATTCATTTCTAAGTTCAATAAATTAGCAAATAGAATTCCTATCAATTCTAAACCCACTCCTGAGAACCTCAAGTGCTTTTCATTAACACTCAGTTGCCCGAGGTCAGTTTCTTCTTAAGGCGAGCATCTCCTGCTGATTTAGAAGTTGCTCAATCAATGGCTACTGAGATTGAGGATGATTTGATCCTAGCTGGTAAAATCAAAAAGGATTCTAATCAGTCCAAAGGAGGTTCACATATGGATGGTTCATTTTCTGGTTCTACCGATCCTATGGTACAGAAATTAGCAAATGAACTTCTTGCTCTAAAGAAGCAAGTATCTCAAAATTCCTACCCCGCGCCATACAAGGATATCCCAAGAAGGGTGTATCCTAATGTTGCTGCCAGTTACACTGCTAAAAATCAACCCAAGTTACCTCCTCCTCCGCAGAGACTTGTGCTTGAACCACCTCCTTCGAAGGCAGCAGTTGGCTATTATGAGACTGATCAAAATGAGTCTTCTTATTTTGATTATCAGTCTAATGAAGTTGCTCTACCTCAACAAGAAGAAGAAGAAGAAGTGACTGGCGAATCTATTATACGTTACATGCACTATGATGACTCTATTGCTTCTGAAAGGACTCATAGTCAAGCATTTGTTGTAATGACAAGATCCCAGACCCGGTTGGCTCAACAAGAAGAAGTTGCAAAGATCGCAAGTGATTTACAACCACCTATTATTATTGCTAAAAGAGGAACATCGCTGCCCTATATTCCAAAGGATGCAGCAAAAATTCAAGTAAGTAACAAAAGTCCTCCTTTTGCTTCATCTATTGATCCCAAGCCTAGTATGCCTAACCTCAAACCACTATCAGACAATGTTAATCCCTCTCTAGCTGGTTCATTTCAAGCTTTCGATATTATTGACCATGCTAGAAAGACTAAGATTCAAATGTCCGAAGTTGAATATTTACAAGCTAATCCTGATCAATTTGATAGATTAGCTGATTTTGTTAAAAGTAAGGAAACTCGTCCTCTACTTGAAAATACTACCCCACAAGAACCCAAGAATTTTCCCAATCATTTGGTGGCCATTCCATCTACCACCCAAGGAAAGATAGAACCTTTTTACATTTCCTTGTTGATCAATGGTTTTCAATTGAGCAATTGTGTCTTGGATTCCGATGCTTCTAATAACGTCATGCCCACAAAAGTTGCTCAAGCTTTGGGGCTGACCTTGACCAAAACTTTTGGTCATTGTTATTCTATGGAGAACAAACAAGTGCCTCTTATTGGGAAAATCAAGGATGCTCAAGTTGCATTTGCTACTTTTTCGGATAATAAAATAAAGATGACTGTCTTGGTGGCTGATGTCCCTACGTCATATGGAATGTTACTTGGTCGTAATTTTTGTAAGGATGTTGGAAGTGAACTCAACATGGATATGACGAAAGTGAGAATACTTGTCAAAGGTGTTGTGCAGAAGTTAATTCCTGAAAGAGAAACCAAGTACACGATTGTCAAGTCTAATGATCCTCATGCTCAGATTCTTTCTGAATCTTCGGGTTTTGGGAATTATTATCTCCATATAGATGAAATTTCAGAATTTGCTAAAGATTATCCTTCTAGCAACTCTGACATTTCACTACTTTCAGCAAATGAAAATTTTGTTGATACTGATCAGGATCAAGCATCGGAAAATGGGTCTTCCAGTTCATATGTTATGGTTGAAGAAGTCTCATCTCCTCTTGTTGATGAAAGTATTCCATTACCTTCTCAACAAGATGAGTTTCATTTTTCACCTACTCAAGAGGAAAGTTCATCTTCTCCTATCAAAGAAGATGACAACTTTTCTTTTCATAATGCATCCGCTTCGGATTAAGGCAGCTCTAATCATTCCAATGAAAATAGCAGTTCAAATGATGTGTGGACTCTTGAATTTGATGGTAGTTGCACTACAAATGGATCTGGAGCTAGTGTAGTTCTTATATCTCCTAAGGGAGAGATCTTCCCTTACTCTTTCAAGTTGTAATTTGCTAATACTAATAATATGGCTGAATATGAGTCGCTTTTGTTAGGGATGAGCGTTGCATTGAAAAGAGGAATCAGAAATCTTCATACCCAGGGTGATGAAAAATTAATTGTTTGTCAAGTGAGAAACATATATCAAACTAAGAATGATAAGACTCAAGCATTATCACAATTTGGTATGGGAAAATATTGAAGATTTTGATTCTTTTAATATCTATTGTTCCTCATGAATACAATGATAGGGCTGATTCTCTTGTTGTTTCAGCTACTTCGTTAATTCCCCATCTTGACTTTAGTCAAGATAAATATATTATTGAGATAATTTGCAGACCTAGTGTGCCTGACAATTGGGATCATTGGCAGATCTTCAATGATAACAAGCAAATTAACAATTTCCTACAAGCAAAAGATGGTTTCAATAATTTGTATTTTGAAGGAAGTAATTCTCCTACTTCATCATCAGATTCAATGTCTAAAACATCATCTAAATCAGATTAAAATATTCTTCAGCTGAAAGGAAATAAAATTCCCAAGGGGTTGGTTTCGCTTGAAAAACTTTTCAATCAACATGATCGTTATATCAAGAGACGACAACAAGAAAGTGTTGATTCTCCTATGAGATATGAGAAATACAATATTGGTTCAGATGATGATCCTAAGTTTGTCAATATTGGCAATAATTGCACATCAGATGAGAGAGATCAATTTATTCAGCTTTTGCGCCCATACCATGATGTCTTGGCATATTCATATGATGATCTAAAATCCTTTCAACCCAAGGAAGTGCAGCATGACATTCCTCTTAAGCTTGGTGCAGAACCTTTCAGACAGAAGCAGGGCCAGTATAATCTGAAGATTTCAGGTACCATTCTTTCTGAAGTTCAATTAATGCTTGATGCTCGAATTATCTTTCCCATCCATCATTCAACATGGTTGGCAAATATAGTGTCGATGCGTAAGAAGAATGGAGAAATATGCATCTGTGTTGATTTCAGAAATCTTAATCAGCTATCACTCAAGGATAATTATCCATTGCCAATCATGGATCAAGTTTTGTAAACGGTGACAGGTTCTGAAATGCTATCTATGCTAGATGGATTTTCGGGATACAATCAGATTGAGGTTAGTGAACCTGATCAACATAAGACTGCATTTACTACTCCATGGGGTACATTTGCATACCGCAGAATGCCTTTTAGGTTGATCAATGCAGGAGCTACTTTCAAACGGGCTATGGACTTGGCTTTCTGTGGTACTGTGGGAAGGTATATTGTAGTATATCTTGACGATCTTACTATTTTTTTCTAAAAATCGTGAGAATCATCTTTTTCACTTATAAGATGTACTTGAAAGATGTCACAAGCAAGACATCTCCCTTAATCCCAAGAAGTCAGTTTTTGGGGTGACGGAGGGAAAACTTCTTGGTCATATTGTTTCCAAGGAGGGTATAAAAGTTGATCCTGAGAGGGTTAAATCTATTTAGAATCTCCCTTTGCCATCCAACAAGACCGATGTTCATTCCTTCTTTGGTAAGGTAAATTTTCTACGAAGATTCATTCCTGACTTTGCATAAAAGACTCATCATATTATGGATATGATGAAAGGAAAGTCTACTTTCCATTGGAATTCAGAAGGAAAAGCTGCATTCAATGATATCAAAGATGCAATTGCTCATGCACCCGTCTTGGTTTGCCCCAACTACACCAAGGAGTTCATGATGTATAGTTATGCTTCCAAGCATACTCTATCGACTATTCTGATGCAGAAAAAATCATAAGGGATTGAATCTCCTATTGCTTTCATGAGTTGTCCTTTGAAGTCTCATGAACTCAAGTATTCCTTTATTGAGAAGAATGCCTATGCGGTTGTTAAAGCAGTCAAGAACTTCCGTTTTTACATCTTGAATTCTCATATCGTTGTGTTAGTTCCTGATACATCAGTCAAATCTATCTTAACACAATAGGAGTTTGGAACAAAGAGAGGAAATTGGATTGCTAAAATCCAACTTGGAGATTAAGCCTACAAAGCTTGTTCGAGGAAGAGGACTCTATCAGCTGGTGGCGGAAGGTATTCCAGAGGAGCGAGAATTGGATGATTCTGAAGATCTTCCCAAGGTATTGTTTGTCAGTACTACCGATGAATGGTACTCTAATATAGCATTTTTCTTGACTTATGGTGAATGTCCACAATATTTGTCGTTCAAGGAAAAAAGAAGTATCAAGTTGAAAGCTGCGAACTTTGTATTATGGGATATTGGTTTGTACAAAAGAGCAATTGATGGTACTTTCCTCCATTGTGTTGACAAAGCACAACAAACCAAATTGCTAGAATCTTTCCATGACAAGGCTTGTAGTGGACATTTTTCTGCACCAGTGACTACTCACAAAATTTTGAGAGCAATGGGTGCGTAAGTGTGTACATTGTCAGCAGTTTGTAGGCAAACCAAAGCTTGCAGAGTTACCATTGAAGCCGGTTATTTTTGAAGAGCCTTTCCGGCAATGGGGCATTGATTTCATTGGTGTGATTAATCCCTCTTCAAGTGTAGGTCATTCGTATGTCCTTACAGCTACTGATTATTTCACCAAGTGGGTGGAAGCAATACCGGTAAAGAACGCTACTTCTGAGATAGTATGCAAATTTCTTAAGGAGAATATTATTTCCGGGTTTGGTGTTCCATTCAAAATCGTGACTGATAATGCAACCACCTTTTCTTCCTCTAAAATTTCACAATTTTGCTTTGAGTATAGTATCTTGTTAACTCATTCATCTTATCATTGTCCCCAAGGTAATGGTCAGGCGGAATCTAGTAACAAGAATTTGATTACTATTATTTGCAAGCTTGTGGAGGAAAATCAAAGGTCCTGGCATAAGGCTCTTTTTGATGCTTTATGGGCAGACAGAATTACACCTGAAAGGGCTATTGGTATGTCACCATTTCAACTTCTTTATGGGATCAATGTAGAAATACCCATTACTTTGGAACTTCCTGCCCTCAAGTTGGCTAAAGCAATTGAAGATCAAACTTATGAGAATGCTTTAGACAAAAGGATCATGTATCTTTCTCAACTGGAAGAACAAAGAACACAAGTGGTAGACCAAATTGCTCAGCATCAGCAACAAATCAAAGTTCTTTTTGATAAGAAAGCAAAGCAAAAAGGATTCCAAGTTGGTGATCGTGTTTTGCTTTGGTATAAGCGAAGGGAACCGAAAGGTTTGCATGGTAAATTTGATTCCCTTTGGTGAGGACCTTTCACTATTTACCGTGTTGCTGCAGAAGATAGTTTTATCTTGATTTATCATGATGGTACACCGTTTGCGCTGCCTTATAATGGTCAGCATTTGAAGCATTACTTTGAATGAGGATTCGAGGTAACTTCTTGTACATAATGTTTTTTTCTTGTTTGTTTTTCATCTTTTGTTTGTTTGTTTTTGCTTTGTTTGACTCTGTGACCCAATGGATAAGAGGAAGCCACTTCGAGTTCTGGATTCTTTTATTTCACAATCTTGAACGATAAATGAAAGAATTCCCCAATCAGAGCCAGTTGTTGTCCTCATTTTTGTTTCCAAAACTGAACGACCACTACATGAAGTTTTTGTGAAAAAATGAAAAAAAAAATTACTCTATGGCACGCTTCCTGAGGCATAATTTTGACTAATCCTTGGACAGGCTTAATCCTTAGTCCATCTTCGAACTGTGTTTCGAATTTCATCAAATTCTGGGTTCGTTTGCTATGTCTTTCCTTCAATTTCGGGTTTTAAAATCCCGACTGCAGATGGAGAATTTTCTTCAAACTACAAGTTTTAATGATATCCATTGTTTTGGTCTTTGTAGGCGAATTTTTGGCTTATTACATGTGCTCTTTTATTAAAACATGTTACTTGCAATTTGTTTTAAATTTCCCTTTCTTGATTTTGTTATTTTTAATTATTTTTTGGTCTAGTTTAGTTAAAATAGGGATTTTTTGACTCAATTACAAGTAAACTTGCAGTTTGGTCTAAAAACCCCTACTTTAATGGTTTTTACATGTAATAGGGCTTTTAAATCCCCACTACATATGTGCAAGAATTTCTAACTTGTTGTAGGGATTTTATTTCCCTTTTACAAGTAATTAAAACTTGCATTTCTCTCAAAAAAACCCGGTTTTATGCAAAAAGTGCATTTTTGACAATTTTAAACTTATCATTTGTCCCAATAAACCTGATTTTGGCCTAGTAAGTGAAAAAGTGAATATTAAACTTGCTATTTGTCTAAAAATTCCTGATTTTGGCTTAGTAAGTGAAAAAGTGAACATAAAACTTGTATTTGTCATCTAAAAACCCAATTTTCACATGCAAGGGTAAAATCGAACTTGTTCTTCTCTCCAAAAAATCCGATTTTCAGTTGGAAGCGAATTTGTTGAATTTTTCAATCGATTTTTGTGGAGATCTTCAAGGAAGGAGAGGCGTTTTGGTTTCTACCCTATTCTTAGGCATTTGAAACCACTTGTCACGCCATTTGGGAGTTGTATTGACTGGTTTTTCGCACTAAATCAGCAATCACGTTTTTCTTTAATGCCACATTTTGGTTGATCAAACCTCCAACAAGCTACAATCTCCTAAATCGATTTGACCTCTCTCACCAAGGCATGGAGTTTGGGAGGAGTTTCAAGCTATTTAATGATGTCATTTAGGATGCATTTGGTGGTCACATTTTTCTCCACATGATTCCTTTGGCTACATTTTGTAAGGACTTGACACCATTTCTTCTTCTCCTCCTTAGGCGTTTTGCTATAACTCTCTTGGGTGTGCTCTCTCATTGGCATTTTGGCCCTCCAAATTTGGGATTCCTGCCACGTTTTTTAGTTTGGGGCATTTTTGCAAAAACGTGATAAGGGTTTGGCATTGCGGATTGCTTCTATTTATTGGTTTTCCTTCTTCTTTCCAAAAAATTGGTTGCATTTTTGGAGAAGCATTTGCATTTTCAAGAAAGGTATGTTCTCTTTCCTTTCTTTCCTTCATTTTGTTATTTTCTTGCTCTCTTAGTTTTCTTTCTTAGTTGCATTTTTGGAATGTGTTGTTCTTCCCCCCCCAAAAAAAAACGGTTTTTGTGAGAGAAATCTTCCCTTGGTATGCAATTTTTGAATTGCATTGTTCTTCCCAAAAATTCCCTCTTTACTTGTATCCGAGATTTTTAATCTCGATTACAAGTTCGCTAGAAATTCTCGTTCTTCCCCTACGGTTAAGGAATTTAACCATTTTTGGTTAAAATTCCAAGTTGAAAAGTGTGAAATACCCCTCCCTTTCAAATTTGGGTTTTAAAAACAGGATTACATCTTGAAGAGTTCTTCCCATTTTCATGAAAATGACATTCCCAGATTTTCCCATTTCTATCCATTTATTTTTCCCATATCCGTACTTTCCATTTTCATCCTTTTCTGCAAGTCAAATTCTCATTTTCTATCCATTTCTCCATTTGCAAATTTATAAGTGTACTTGTATTCGGGTTTAAAAACCTCAATTGCATGTATGTTCATTCCAACTTGTATACTTGCAAAAATTTCCCCAAGATCCGAAATTGGTCAAAGTCAAGATTTTCCCATTTCCATATATTTCCCCTCTTCCTCTCACAAAATTGTGAAATTCAAGAAACGAAGTTTTCCCCATTTGGAGAAGGAAGAATGATATTTGCAGCTGACTATGATGTTGCCTTAACTCTTTTAAGTCTTCATCACAATATTCCTGGTTCACAATCAATGTCAGATTTGTCGGCATCTCCGGTTCCCAAGAAGATGAAATACAGATATGACAAATATCAGAACGAGGTTACACCTTCCCAGGTTTCTTCTCCTTTGGATCACATCAGAGACACGGAAATAGGACACATTGATATGTCAGAATTCATCAAAAGGGTAGAAGATCCACAGGATAATAACTTGCAATGGTTGTTGGATAGTCATATCCATCATGCATCTGCTTTCCCGGTGGCTGCCCTAGAACCTGAGTTCGTTCTTGCCTGCGCCCATCAATTTGAGAAAGAGTCAAGAGTCATCAGAAATAATGATGGAGAAGCTATAATCCATCTTGATGTAGATATGATCGAAAAGGTCTTGAGAATACCTCCTGCACCTGTTTATATGGAAATCTCCAAAGAAAGTGCAATAGAGTATTATGTGAAGAGGGAAAAAGATTGCAAGCGACACATCAATAGGAGGATCCAAGAGCCACGAGCCTCCTTCTCAAGGTGGGAGAAGTTGTACCACTGTGATTTCAAATGGGAGATTGGAGACACCATAACCCTCCTCAGCAAGATGATGGACCTTGAGCATTCCAATGTCTTTGAGCCATGGATGTACCAGTTTATCATGTTCATACGGCAGTCTCATCACATTTCATGGGGAGAAGTCATCAGTAATGCCTTGTGTGAACAGCTTGCAGCAGTTCCTACCACCATGACCTTCTTCATGAATTACTATTTGGTATACTTAGCAGCATCACTTAGACACTTTCCAGGTCTCTCTACCAAGGGTGATCGCTCACTTATACTAGTTTGGGAGTATTATGACCAGTTGCCATTGAGATCCAACAAACTACATTTCTGAAGAGTCCAAGATGCGTTCTTCAGATATTTCATGTGTCGGTTTGACTAAAATCTTAGGAACAAGAGAGTATCAGATGAGGCATGGGACAAGGTGTGCGAGTATGGATGTTTGTTTCTGTAGTTTCCCACCTTCACCTATATGAGGATCGAATGCTATGGTGGTTAGCCATACATGCTTCCTAGATACCCAACTGATAAGATCATTCTTATGGAGTTGGGAACACAGGTCATGGTTATCCACACTTTTCAGTCTGTTAAGCACAAGGTTGGAATGGGGATCTCTACAACAAACCCATTGAAAATTGGCCCGTATTCCCTTGTCACATCTGTGAAGGCTAAGGCCATGGAGACTGAATTATAGGAAATCAAGCTCAAAAGGTTTAAACCTAGAGTCGATTTTAATTATAGGGGTATGAAGGAGAAGATCAAGAAATCCTTTGTGCATGTACATCGCATTGAAGACATCTGGGTAGATCTCCGCACAGAAGCTGAAGTCCTCAAGACGGATTACTACAGGCTCACTGTTGAGCAAATTGTTGATTTGAACTTGGCGGATATCCCACAAGGGATGATTGACGACGGGCATATACTTGATCCTGAATACATTTCATGGAGGGTTGAGGAAGCTCCACTTCCTTTGATCCAATGGTCGCACAAAGAGTGCATATCCATCCTTGACAGATTTCAGCCTATCTTGGCCAACACCAACGCATGGCTGAAAAGTAATGTTGTTAGACTTATAAAAATTAAGGTTGGTAAAGAAGATGATTCTACGGGGCCTCTTGGATGAAAGTCTGAGATTCAAATTGACAACAAGGAGGGTGCTTCATCTTCGGGCACAAGGATCAAGTTGCGAGTCAGTCGTGCAGTAGTGCTTCCTCCTGAGGAGATGAGTGTTCGTGGGAAGGAAAAATCACGATTCCATGTTCAGGTAATTGATCTGGATAATCCAAAAGAGGGGCAATAATCTGATGATGCTCCCAAATCTCTAGTTTCAGACTCACCTCATGAGATCATTCCACCAGTTTCCATTGAGACGCATCTTTCTCCTCTTGATTTTCTTGTGGATGAATCTCCTCAGGATGCAATTCCCATTTCAGCATACGAGCCATCTCCTGATCATCAACAAGAGAGTGTGTTGAAAGTTCCTGAGAATATTACTACTTTCATCCAGTTATCTGAAATTGATACTTCCACTTCTGGTTTTGAAGAATTCATGAGGAAATCTTCATGCCCATTGGTAACTGAGCAAACTATGGTCGTTGTCCAAACAGATATTCCTCCCAGGGTGACCACGGTGATTCAAATAGAAAGTGCTTCTCCTTTGCCTACGACTGCTACTGGAGGGGAGTTGATGACTTTGCCTCCATGGCTTAGTTCTTTTACCCCAAAAAGGAAGAAGCAAGAAATCTCACCTGATGCATTTGATTGCCAGCAACTCAAACAGTCTAGATCCAAAGTTGCTAAGAAGGCCAAGACTATCTCCAAAGTAACTATTGACAGTAACAAGATGAAGGTAGTTGAAATTGTGGAACCTATTGCAGATAAGCCATTTGATGAAATGTCAGCTACTGATTATAAGGTTACAAGGATAGAGTTGGGCAAACAAACGCATAAGGTTATTAAACATGATGCTCAATTTTTTGTTGCCTCATTGGTGCAAAGGTGTGATGAGCTTCTAGCAAAGAAAGACAAGCTAGAAGAGGAAAACCAACAGCTTATGGTAGCCATTCATAAAATCACAAAACCTGTTGCTGAAGGGAGTAACTCCATATATTCTTCTGGTTCCCAAGAATCAATTCATGGAGTGGAAAGGATAGTTTAGAAGGTACAAGCACTGGATTCCTAGGTTGATCAACTTCATGATCTATGTGCATAGGTAATGAAAGACATTTTTCAGATGATGTCTAAGTTGGAGACTGTTGAGGAGAAACTGGATCGGACTTCTAATACTTACAAAAATAACCTAGAAAGTGTTGAATAAAGTTTGACAATCTGGCATACCATGCCCCAACAATAGCTGAGTATTTTGTAGGAGTATGTTATCACCTCTTCCAGGGTCATGTACTTGGAATTTGAAGAACTCCTGGAAAACAAGGCCCTTGTTCTTAAATCCCTCATTGAGGAGATCGGTGATGCAAAGAGATTTCGGGGCGAAGTTTAGCCAGATATTGTCTCACATTGTGAAAGGGCCTCTTGTAACATAGTAAGTTAGGATGGAGAGCTCATTCTAGAAGAAGAAGTTCTTGTTGATTTACAAATGAGGATTCATAATGAATGGAGGAGCGAACAATTCTCGGTCGCTTCAATTTAGACATTGATGAAACACCAAGTCTTTCTCCATGAAATCGAATCTATCCTGGATAAAAACAATTTTGCGCTCCTTCGGTGTCATGACACTATTGTGAAGACCATGGTTGTTGCCAAGAACACCCATGAACTGAATCTCAAGGAACTACAAACGAGCATCTCAAAATTTCAAGGATTTGTGTCTTCACAAAATGCAACTTAATTGTTTGTCAACACTTAGTTGAATTTTCCCTCTTTTGTAATGTTTAGTTGTAATTTTGTTTTGACAAGTTACATGTAAAAGTTTGTTTTTTTTGTAAAAAGCAAGTTACACATTACTTGCACTTTTGTAATTACATGTAAGGCAACTACAAGTTGTGTCCGATTAGGACTGTAGTTGGAATAAGTCTTAGTTAGTTGGAATAACTCTTAGTTAGTTAATGAAGTCTTAGTTAGTTATTGAATAAGTCTTGGCGGTTGAGAGAATCTCTCAAGTTAGTTAGGATCCTCCCACCTTTTTCTCAAGGCTCCTCTTCTATAAATATTTGAGGGGTCTATTGTAATTATCATCTTTTTGGAAAGCAAGCAAAAACTCTGCCAAATTTACAGCAAGAAGTCTTTGAGCTTATGTATGTGAATTGAAAGTTTTGAAGAATAATAAAGAAGAATTACTAAAGTTTTGAGTCTTTGAGCTACGTGTTTGAGTTTGAATCTTTTTATCTCTTCTATGCAAAGTGTTTCTAAAGGAGCTTAGTCTAATCTGATTTGAAGTCTTTGAGCTGCAAGTAGAGAAGATTAATTAAAATAGGAAAATCTCTAGAAGGAGCAATAAGTCTTTGAGCTTGCGTCTATTCTTGAGGGAAAATTACTGTTTGATAAGAAATAGCAGCAAGTCTTTGAGCTTGCATTAGTTCTTGTCTTTGTGTTGAAAGAATAGATTATTCCAGTCTTTGAGTTGTTGTCTTTTATTCGTTGTAAAATTTAGTATAGAAAAGGGTAGATAGGACTTCACATAATCAAGTCTTTGAGCTTGATATTGTTGTCCTGTCCCGAAGGAAGTGACGGAAGTCTTTGCACTTTCAGGAAACTTCATTTCCTTTCTCTCATTTCACTTGAAAGTGGTTACTATTGTTCATATTCAATCGCTATCCTTTTCTGTGAAGAGAAAAGGATATTGTCTTTCTTGAAAAAAGAAGAAAGATTGTTGTCCCATCCTATTTTATTTTCAAAGTTGTAGTTAGATAGGGGGAGCCTTCCCTTAATTAGGAGAGTTTTTACTTGTGTGTTGTGGTTGAAACCATAATTTTGTATATTTCCCCAAGTGTATAAAATTTTCAACCAACAATGTATATATGTTTTTATTGTATGTATATATGTAGATATTGTATGTATATATGTATATATAATATGTGTATATATATATGTATACTTTAGTAATTCTTCTTTATTATTACTAAAGCATACATACATACATACATACATACATACATACATACATACATACATACATATATATATATGTATACATGTATATGTATGTATCTATACATACATATGTATATATATATATATATATATATATATATATATATATATATATATATATATATATATATATATATATATATGTATGTATAGATACATACATATACATGTATACATATATATATATATATATATATATATATATATATGTCTATTATCTTTTGATATTTTATGTGTATGTACATGTACATGCATATTGATATATATTGTCTTTTTATATCTTATTGTACATTGTATTCCTCTCTCTCTCTCTCTCTCTCTCTCTCTCTCTCTGGACCCCACATAAAACCTAATGACATCATGTAAGGTCCCTTAGAACACATATGACCCCTCAAGACCATATGATGTTCTTGTTGTCACATGGATTTGCACCCAATGCAAGCTTGAAATTCCTGCAATCAAGTGACACATTGGACTGCTCTCAAGCTGTAGGCATCCTATTATGAGAGCAGACCTCCGGATTATAGGTTGGCTTCCTATTTGATCACCTAAAAAACTTAATTGAATTTCTTAGAAAAAGGAAGAAGGATATGCATAAAGTGAAACTATTGCTAAAAAGGTGATCCACCAATGGCTGAAACTAACTTGCAAATGCTTACAAACCACACAAAATACTCAGATAATGAAGCTCTATAATCTCACAACTCAAATATGCATGCTTGCAAAAATGATTCATATGAAAAGTCTAAACTTTTATATGTTTGCGGGAGGAAAACACTGATATTTTCACAACTTCAAACATTAAATATAGCAACACATTCACTAACATGCACTATAACATGCTGCATATGATCATAGCATTGAGGCAATAAGATGAAAATAAGGATTCTATAAAAATCATAAAAAAAACCACTCTAAGAACTCACACACAATGCTTGAACAACACAAATCTGAGAAGGAAATGGACTTCTTTATTGATCAATAGGAGGTATCTGCATTACAAATATGTAGAACTGCTTACAAAAATCTGAATATTACTCATGAGAAATCTGAAAATACTCATAAGTAATGAGTTACAAGAGCAAGTTGTTGGACAAGCGAAGTGACAAAAAATTCCCTTATACAAGTAAGCTTTCAAAAATTCAAAAATGAATTTTGGCTCCCAAAAATATTTGTTGTCATTTCTTCACCAAATCAGGAGTCTAACTGAAAGAAAAACTCCTCCAAAACTGCAAAAGGAGTAGCCAAACTGAACACAACTCCTTGGGTCGAATTCAACTGAAAATCACTCAAAATTAGGGATGAAACTAAAAGAATCAAAGAGTCAAACCCCTAAAAATGCTCCAAGACTGAAACTCAACCCCTTACTACCTGATGACTTCTCCTTTCTTTATCGTTGATCCCACCTGGATGCTACCAGACTTGGGCCCACTTTTGAGTCATTCGTCTACAGACAATTTACAACTCGCACACCTTCTTATCAGGTTATCAACGTAGCGTCAAAAACACTCCTGCCGATATTCGATGGCGCACTCCAAAACAGTATGCTTTCCATCGGGTCTTCGGTGTATCTCCTAAACATGTTGTACTGACAGTCGATGGTGCGCTCCACACGCTGACTTTTGATGGCCAATGACAACTTTACATGCTCTGCCACGTGGCACATCCTAATTTGTCTTTGGATCCAACTGGGCACCACCTTAACCGCCACATCATCAGTCGTTGATCCGTGATGACTAACAGACGATCATATTTTCATTGCAGAACAGTGACGACCATTGGATCGGCTCCAACTTGCTCGCTTCTTATCTCCTTGTCTCGCTTACCTTTTCTACACATGCTTTGTCGCCAAGTCACGGTGAGTATTCAACGATCATCTTCCCATCACGACAACTGTCAAATCATCTCAAACCTGTCGTTGATCTGCTCGATCTTTAGTCTCTCTGAGTAGCTCTCTCTTATGCCACAGTGTCACCACGTGTCAGCCACTAGTTTGCTCATGAGATCCGCCTGTCTCACCACTTGGACTTGCCACTAGACTTGGGCCCGCCTTGGTTCGTTTGATATTACTCTTTCAGCAAAACTTCCTCCCTCGGCGAACTATTTTCATGTCTCATCAAAACTGCAGTTTCATTGATACCTCTTATTTCGATGGAACCGATGCCTTAGGTGAATCCATTTACAGATCCATCGATGCCAAGGTCTGCTCGATAAGTCACCCTTTGGTTTGTTTGCGAATCCAACTAGCCATCATCTGGGCACCACCTGTCTACCACCTGTCGCAAGGGTATTCATTCCGGGAACATCACAACCGCGGTACAACGACAATCATGGATAGCCCCAGAATTTCACTCCACCATCTAATCTTCCTTGATCTGCATTCCCTTCTGTCGCGTATCACCACGTGTTAGCCTCTATTTTTTTTACATGATCCACCCGGGCACCACCTCAACTTCCACCTGGATGCCACCTCACCAGTCGCTAAGTCATGGAGATTAATAGTCAAGCACTTTCGCATAGCGGTATAGTGATGGTCGTTAGATCTTTCGCACCATCGTCTAATCTCTTTGACTTGCAGGTTTGTTAACCACCTTAACTGCAAAAATTGGCCGCTCTGAGATGCGTACGCATGCGAGGGGCCCACCAACGCTGAGCTGCAACTTGCCAAAAGCCCTTAAGCTTTGACACTTAATATGTGTGGGGCTTTGCCTTTAAAACTGAAATGCTCCTCCCCACGGCCAATGTGGGATAAATGGACTACGCCTGGGCCTTTCCATCGGGTCATCGGGATAACATGAAACCAGGGCTTTCGATGACCGATGACAACTTTCTGTGCTCTGTACTTCTTATCGGGTCATCGGTGTAACATTAAATAGCTCCTTTCGATGGCCGATGACTTACTTCAGTCCGTCCACTTTTCTATCGAGCGTCAACATAGGGAAGAACCTTGCCTGTCGATACCCGATAAAACCGCTCCACGCCTATGCTTGCTCATTGGGGTAAGTCTTGCCAATCGGGGTAGGTCTTGTCGATAAGGCAAAAATTCAAAAACTGCAAAGAAACACCAATCTTCATCAGCATGCTGGGCTCAACCCTCGTGGGAGCCACATGTTGTATTTTATGAACAACCATGCTACTTTTCCTGTATCTAATTGAGCTTGTAGCAAAAATAGGTAACATTTCTAACACATGTGTGGCCCCATTATGACGCTACATGACCCCCAATGATGTCATATGACCCCTTCAGACCATGTATGATATCTTAAGGGGTCATATGGTGTTGTAACATATGTGTGGCTCAATTATGACCCCACGTGACCCTTAACGACATCATGTAACATCTCCTCCTCTCCCCCCATCTCCCTCCCTCCCTTTTTTATTCCTCTCTCTCTCTCTCTCTCTCTCTCTCTCTCTCTCTCTCTCTCTCTCCACCTTAGGACCCCACATAACACCACATGACCCTTTAGGAGCATATGATGTCCTAAGGGGTCAAGATGGCATTAAAGTGTCATAAGGTGGCAAGATGAACCATTATTACAATATAAAAAACAATACCAATATTGCTTACAAGAATAACAAACTAGCATGCTCCCCCTCTCTCCCTTCCTCCATACCCCATCCCTCTCTATCTCTCTTCTTCTCTCCCTCCCCACTCTTTCTCTCTCCCTACCCTCTCTCTCTCTCTCTCTCTCTCTCTCTCTCTCTCTCTCTCTCTCTCTCTCTCTCTCTCTCTCACTCACGACCCCACATAACATCTAATGACATCATCTGACCCCTTAGCACACCACATGACCCTTTAGGAGCATATGATGTCCTAAGGGGTCATATGGTGTCCTAAGGTTGCAAGATGAGCCATTACTACAATATAAAAAGCAGTACCAATATTGCTTACAAAAATAACAAACCAACATGCTCCCCCTCTCTCCCTTCCTCCATACCCCATGCATACACAAATTCAACTTGGTAAACAACTTCTTTATCTGAAAATTGGCTACAAGCCTCGCAAGTTGTTTATAATTGGCAAAAATTTCATTGTCACCCACTTTTCTTGTGTAGAGAAAATTCAGAAACACTTTCAAGCTTTCTCCTCCTACCTTCCACTATCACTTCTACTCTTCCGTTCTCCATGAAACATGAAACATGCAACCTGAAACACAATACTTTCTCCTCCCACCTCTTTCATCACTATATTTTATTTACCCATTTTATTATATACCACTTGCAATATAATAATCTTATCTCCCACATCCTTTATCACAACCACTCCTTTCTTTTGAACCATCAGATCCCCTTCAAACATGGCCCAAAAAATATATGACCTGTTCATTGGGTAAGTGCACCAAGATGGTGAACAAAAAGGCGGGTATAAATGGCCACTTTTTTTTTTATGAAAACAAGTAAACCTGAACTTCAAAGAGCTATTTACAGGTCATGCACTCAAAACTAGGAGTTGAGAAAAGAATAAGAATTGTAGTACTTTGAATCTAGTTTCTAAACTACTAAAAAAATTTAAAATTGAATAAGATTAAAAGGTTCAAACCTTTCACGCATGAAAAAATGTTCTTGATTTTTTCAAAAAAATATAACATAGCTATTTTCGTGCGCTACACAAAATATATAGTTAGATTTAGTATTTTGCAAACCCCTTTGGTAGGATGATAGGTAAGAGTGAGATCTAGAAGTTGTGTATTTTTTTGTAATTTTCCATAGAGTATTTTTTTTTATGATTTTTGGAAGTGACCGCATTCTGAAAATTTGGTACCTATTCGTGCTTTGGGCATAACTTGCATCAAAATAATAAAAAATGCAAACTTTTTTTTTAAAAGTGTATAGAATCTAGTGTAGAACAATAATATGTAATTTATTTTGAATTTGGTTAGGGATATCATAAGTTTTTAAAAAAATTGTAGACATATGTTTGTGAGGACTGTCAAGGCACTAATAAAGAAAATTAAAGTTTACTATGCTAATGTTTTTTTTTTGTTGGGTAGGGAAAATCATATCTCTCGTGCCAATTCCTAAACTTTTGTCTTTGAAATCACTAATTTTCTTGTTAGCATTAGTTTATGTTGATAGATTTTCAGATGCTTTGGCACTATCTAACAACGAATGTTAGATCTAGATAGAGGTGTTTAGGACAAATGGTAGATAGATAAAGTAGATTTGTTTACGATGAATTCTAGATGATGTGTTTGATGACGAATTGGACTCATATTTATGGATAAAGATTTTAATCGAAGAACTGATATCGAGAAGAATTTGAAGATTGGTTTAGGATTATTTTAGATTGTTGATCATGTAGATATCATTAAAAAAATTATTCATTGTAAAAATAATCAATTATTTGTACTGTTAGAATAATCGAAGAGTTGATATGGAGAAGAATTTGAAGATGGTTTAGGATAGAATATCTGATCTCTTAGATTGTTCATCTTGTAAATGTCATTAAAATGTCTTCATTCATTATAAAGATAATCAAAACCTGATATCAAAAAATTGAAAATGATTTAGAATAAGATATATAATCCTTTAAACTGCCCATCTTGTAAACATCATTAAAAAAATTCAGGTAACTGATTATCTGTGTTGTTAGAATAAGTATAAAAACAGATTCTTATCTGAAAAAAGAAAGGCAATATCATTATGACTGATAGATTTGCTCTAATAGTTTTAGCTATCTAAATTAATATAGAGGAGCCATCAGTTGAATGACAGATATATAGATATGTTTTTTATTAATGTGTTTGGCCAGGAATGATAGATACCAGTTTGAAATTTTGTTAAGGTTGGACATCTATGTTGTCTAAATAAGTATAAAAAGTAAAAACAGATTCTTTCTTTGTCTAGAAAGGCAATAAATTAAAAGAGTAATGAATTGCTTTGATAGTTTTTGCATTATATACGACTACAAATGGAAGAAAATGAGTGCAAGATCGTTAGTTTTCATTTTTAAATAATATTATAGTCATATTTATAATTTTAGATTATATTATATATCAGAAATTATTAAATAGAAATATAATATAACATGCCATTAATGTACTATATCTTTTAAGATGGCACACATCAAAGTATATATTATATAATTATATTTAATATTATATAATATTTGTTATAATATAAATTTAAGTATTTTATTTTTTTTAATAAGTGAATAGTTGCAGAGGGGCAGCACCATTAATCAAAAAAGAGAATACAAGGCCCGATTCAGTGAGAGCGGTAGGGGGAAAGAACCAAGAAGAAAACCCCCTACCTTAGCTCTATTCCTTAAACAAATAAAAACCAGCAATGAAGGCTAGATGAGTACATGACATTAGATACCAACCTCTTAAGGTAGATAATAGAGGCTTTAAAACAAAAACAGACAATAACAAATAAATTTTATTATTATTATTATATATTTATATAATGTAATTTATTAAAATCATTTTTAAAATAAAAATTGTAGTTATATTTATTATTATATATTAGATTCTATAATAAAACTATTAAAGAAAAATGTATTAAAATGTATATATTTTAATATAGCATAAAATAAATTAATATGTACATATCTAATAGCTTTATGTATGTTTCCATCCCTATCTTCCCCTGTATCTATCTTTTTACCTCTCTAAAACGTCTCTTATTGCCCCTCTATTTTTCTCACTATATCTATCTCTATATATATTACTCTTTCTATCCCAATCTCTCCCTCTCCCCCTATTGCTCTCTCTTTCTATATCCCTCTCTACTTCTCTGTCATCTATATTTCTCTCCCTTCCTCTCCCTCCCTTTTTATATATTTATATACATCTATCTCTCTCCCTCTCTATCTATATCTCTATATCTTTTGTGCACACTCCATGTTTCTCTCTTCCTATCTCTACCTCCATATCTCTCTCACACTCACACTCACACACTCTTTGTTTCTCCCTCCCCGTCTCTATCTTTGTATCTCTATCTCTCATGAGCCTTCTCTGTATTAGTTGTCTCTATCAACTCTTTTGTCTCTCACTCTTACCCTCTCTATCTTTATCTATATATCACCTCCTTTGTCTTTATCTTCATATCTCTCCATCCCACTCTATCATTGTCTCCCTCTTTCTATGTCTATTTCTCCTTCTCCCTCTTTCTCTATGTCTCTCCCCTAGATATACATTTATTTCTCTCACCCCCTCTATCTTTACCATGTTATATCTATCCCTTTATCACTCCCCTTATCTCTCCTTCTTTCCCTATCACTCCCTTTTCTTTCCCTCTACTCCTCTCTCCTCTCCCTAATTCTAGATTCCAAGGTTTGTCTAGAATCTCTATTTTTCTTTTATATATATCTCATTATATCTCTATCTTTCTCTTGTTATTTCTCACCATCTATATCTGTCTATATTTCTTTCTCCCCCTTTCTCTATATCTCGTTCTCTCTAGCTCCCCCTCTCTATTCCCCTATCTTTCTCTCCTCCTACCTCTCTCTATCTATTTGTCTTCCTCTTCCTCCATTCTCCTCTCTCCCCCTCAATCTCTAGATATGTCTCCCTCTCTCTCTCTCTCATTTTCTTGATATCCCTACAAATCTATAGATTTCTACCTCCCTCTCCCTTTCTCTTCCCATATGTCTCTATATCTCTCTAGATCTCTCTCTCCCTCTCCATCCATCTCTATCTCTATCTCTGCCTATTTATGTCTCCCTCTATCTATATATGCCTCTCTCTCTCTCTCTCTCTCTCTCTCTCTCTCTCTCTCCATGTACCTATATCTCTGTATCTATTTCTCTCTCTCCTTTTATCTTTATATATGCCTCTATATTCCTCTCTCCCCCTCGCCCTCTAGACATGTCTCTCTCCTTCTCTACCTTTTTGTCTTCCTATATTGCTCTATCTAAATCTATTTGCCTCTTTATATCTCTATATTTATTCTTTCATCTCCCCCTTTATCCCTATCTTGATATATATACACATAAACATATATACACACACATATATACATACATATGGGTAAGTGCACAAATATGGTGGTCAAAAAGGGGGCTATAAGTGGACACTTTTTTCTGAAATCAGGTGAAGCTAAACTTGGAGGCAAATTTTGAAAGTCATCCACTCAAGATATGAAGATAATCAAAGAACAAATATTGTAGTACTCTAAATCTAGTTTCCAAACTACTAAAATTTTTCAAAATTGGATAAGATTAAGGGGGTTAAATCCTTCGCACACGAAAAATAGACCCTATTTTTTTTTCTGAAAAACATAACATAGTGTCTGACGTGTGCATCAAAAAATTCATAGTTAGATTTAGGATTTTGACAAATCCTTTACAGAAGGATAGTTAAGAGTGAGCACTAGAAGTTGTGTATTTTTTTATTATTTTTTGTAAGTATTTTTTTTTTCCAATCGAGCACATCCTGAAAATTAGGTATATGTTTATGCCAAAGCATAACTTGCACTAAAAAAATAAAAACAAATTAAAAAAATAAAAAAATAAAAAAAATTTGTAAATAATTAAGTGCACTACAATAATATATATATTTTTTTAAATTTGGATAACTAGATCAAAAGTTATTAAAAAAATGGTATGCGTATGTCTGTGAGAACTATGGAGACACTGGTAAAAGAAAATTCAATAATAATATGTTATTGTTGTTCAAATTTAAAAAAGAATATATGGTTAGAAAGCTCTGAAGATGGGTGAAAATATGGTGGCAATTTTAGAAATACCCACTTGATGAAGTGTAAACCTCGTGATGGCAAAGTCAAGAAACCAAGTTGATAAAATAAAACACGTCAAAAAGGAGGGAAATGGAGGGAAATCAAACTTCCAACCCGTAGCTTTGTCATCCAGGCCTATTTCCAAGCCTAAACAGTCAAAAGTGTGTACAGGGTCCTATGGTATAAGAAGCGCGTACGTGTTGTCTTTACTATAAACAACGCATACACGATAATAAAGCTAAAACAACGCGTACGCACTACTTTTGTTTAAAACTTGGGAGTGTGTATGATATGTATAATATGATATTGTATATATAATATGTGTATATACATATAATATATATATAATGTATATGTATATAATAATATATAATATATTAAGTATATATATACACACATATGTGTGTATGTATGTGTATTGTCTCCCTCTCTCCACCTCTCAAGCGTGTACAGGGTGACTCTCTCTCTCTCTCTCTCTACCTCTACCTCTACCTCTACCTCTCCCCCCTTCTCCCTTCCTCCATACCCCATCCATCTCTCTCTTCTTCTCTCCCTCCCCACTCTTTCTCTCTCCCTACCCCCTTTATCTCCTTTACTTTATATTGTTGTATTGTAATTAGGTTTGCCATGTAGTGGTCCCCATTTGGATGAACAATAGACCTAATAATCCCAAGGTCCATAGTTTGAGCTGGAGAGGCTATGCTTTCCTTGATAGACTTAGCATTTGACTTAGTGTACAAAACCCATTGTGCGTCATCTCTCTCTCTCTCTCTCTCTCTCTCTCTCTCTCTCTCTCTCTCTCTCTCTCTCTCTCTCTCTCTCTCTCTCTCCCCACTCTTTCTCTCCCCCTCTCCCCCTCTCTCCTCCTCTCCCTCTCCCTCTCTCCCTCTTTCTCTCCCTCTCTCCCCCTCTCCCTCCCTCCCTTTTCCTTCACATTTTCTTTACTACAAATAGAACGTATGAGGTACTAAGCCTATTAGTTTACTGCCTTGCCATAACATTTTAAGGCCTAGGAGCGCATACATGGTATTTATGAGTTCTAAGCGTGTACAGGGTGAAAAAATAAATACCATTCGACTTGCCAACATTTTAGGGACTAATAGTGTGTACGCTATTATTAATATACCACATATGCGGTTATTCAATAGTTTTATTTGCAGTGGAGCCTCAACGACCTCAAAAGAAGTTTTTGAGGTTGTTGAAGGCCCCACTGCAACTGTGTCTGCACTTCTATCACTGTTTTATACATAGAAGTAAGTGATTTTTTTGTTTTTGCATGATTTCAAACGATTGAATTGTTATTCTTATTAGTTTTGTCAATATTATTGTGATTGTTTAATAGTTTTGATTCAAAAAAATTATGATAAGATGCATATTTATGGTTATTTGATTGTTTATGAACTTTTGTTTACATATATATGTAATATGATTCTATTTAGGACAAGCGAGGAATGATGGAAAAATGAGAGGCTGAAAAGGATAGACAAAGACAACGTATGAAGAAATTACATGACATAAGAACAATGGGATAAGAAGGTATGTCATCCTCAACATCTCAATTCGATTTACCAAATGAACATAATGCACCTAGAATGAAATTGAAGAAGAGACATTTGATTTACCATATGAACCTAATGCAATTGAAGAAGAGAATGCATTGAATAATCAATTTAATGATGAACATACACCTTCTCTAATTGATGAATTGAATGTACACAATGCACCGATGTTAATAGCTCCTAGAATCATTCGTAGGAAACCAAAGTATCTAATTGACATTCATGAGAATATATTGAAGCCAATGCCTAATAAAATGAATGAATGAACTTGTAGGAGAATAGTTAAAATAATATGGCAAAACTATTTTGAAAACTTAAATCAAACCGCAAGATGTCAATTAATTGTTCAAATGATTAAATTTTTGAATTTTAGAGAGACATTAGGACTAAGATTATTTGAAAGTAACAACAAAAGAACTATTGTGAGAAAGCTATTTGATGCATATCAAGCTATTGTTCAAAATCACGTACTAAAGATTCTAATGTTACGTGTCATTACATCAACCATAATGAGCAAGAAAATAAAAAAATATCGTTTGATAAGCAAAACAAGTAAGTCATTAAATGCTAGTAGAACAACATTAAGTAAAGCATTACAGAGGCGAGAAAAAATAGAGGAACCTAGCAATAATTATCTTTGGGCATTCTCGGGTGGACTACCACGCAAAGACAAAGTTGTTGTTGATGCACTAAGAACATTAATTGAAAATTTTTGGCATGACAACACAAGAGTTTTGCCCAACCAAAGAGATGTTGTTAGAAGGTGAATCGGGTCTACAAATCGTGACCCACATGCCAAACGCTATTTGGATATGACTCACACAAAATTTTATGAAAGATTCTTTGAAAAGTTTCCTCAAATATCTTTTGAAATGGTAAAACCTTTTTATATTAAGATTAATCATGTACGCACCACATGTTGTTGTAGGATTCATATTGAATTTTCTATGCACTATGATATTTTTTGTCATATTTGTTCTACTTTGCACACTAACGATGTTTTGTAGGAATGCAATATACAAGCACCTCCTAAGTCGGTAAGAGAATTTATTTCAAGTGTAATATGTAATAGACATGATGGTTGCATTTATTATAAGATGCCTTGTTTGGAAGGTTCTTGTGCTATATGTGGTGGTTTGCAACGTTTACCAAGATGTGTACATTTGGAGAGCACACATGAAATTGATAGGAAACTAGTTTCTTTTGGAAAATACAAGACAGTCACATATGGAGTTAAAGATGGAAAAGATTTGAAGAGATGTGAGTTGGTGAAAAATGATATATGTGTAGTTGAATTTATGAAAATATTTCAAGAGAAACTAGTTTATGAGTACATAATGCATACACATAGAGCTCGATGGTTAGATGAGCAATTCAAGTTATGTAAGGACATTTTTCCTCTTGGCACCATTGTCTCTATTGTTAATTTTGCTGAAAATTATACACTACAACCTCAAAATAAAATGCAATCTATGTATTATCATTCTACACAAGTTTCTATTTTTGTACACATAACATTCATGCATGTAGATGATAGCACAAAGCAGGATAGAAAAGTTGTAAGAGAGTATCACTTCTACATAAGTGATGATCGTACTCATTTATCGGAGTTTGTACAATGATGCTTTAAAAAAATTTATGATAATTTAAAGGAAAGAAATATACAATACAACCAACACTCAATATGGTCAAATAATTGCACCGCACAATTCAAGAATGGAAGGATGTTTAATTGGTTGATAAGGATGCATGTGACAAGCGGTGTACAAATTTTTTTGGAATTTCACTAAGGCTAGACATGGTAAGGGAGAGCACAATGGTGCAGGAGCATGTGTAAAAAGAGCCCTAGCTAGAGAAGAATTGAAGTATGAAGGTGGTGCTGAGTTGATAGATGCAGAAACAATTGTGCGATGGTGTAAATCTACGATGGGTCCAGGTAATCCAGGTATGTTAATGGTTAGTAGATATTTTTGGTTGATCACTGAATCTAACATTGAAAACTATCTAGATTGTTGTACAGTTGCAGGATCGAGCGACATGCACTCATTTATGAGTTCAAATGCAAGTTCACTAGTAATTTATACGAGACAGATGGTATGTTTTGATCTTCATGCATGTATTGTTTGTGGGAAGAATGTAAATCACAAGAGTGGGTTGACAAATGGTCTTATAGAGTGTTGGTTCCCATTGATACATATCAAATTCCCAAAGCACTAAAATTGAGCTAGATGGAGACATCAATGGATTTTGACCATGTATCCGACCTAGTGGATTTAGGTGATTTTTTGAGTTAATTTTTTCACAAGTATTATTTTTGGTTCATTTTGTTGTACATAACACTTTATTTTTGGTATTAATTATCACTTTATAAAATGCAGGTCATGTGTATGCAGTTGTTGCAGAAGAGAACAATGAAGAAGGAATGGATTACTATTTATGTCGTTGTGTTGAGGCTAAAAGAAAATTGACAACCAATATCATTGACGGATAGGGTATTGAGTACCCAATAGGGTCTGTTGTCGTGACATGAACATGGCTTAGGAGATACCCTATCAAGAATTCTAATGTTTGGTTGTTCAAGGAATTTGAAACACACAAACATATTCTTCATTTCTCTAACCTTGTTGTTGCAAGAAATATTCATTTGATGATGTATTGGGTAGACCTCATAACAAGATTTTATGGAAAGTTCATGAATCTGATCACGAGGCAATACTTGACACAATACGAGTTAGAGTCGATCCTGAAGGCTCCCTTGATTGATTCTACAATTTAGAGTAGAATGATTTTGAGAATTTTGTATATATCATCGGTGAATTGTTCTATATTCATTTTTTGTATATATAAATGCCTACATGAGTTGTTTTGTACATGTTTAGGGACATAATTTTGTATATTTAAATAGCCATGAGGTTATTTGTACATGTTTAGGGGCATACTTTTGTATATTTAAATGGCGATAAGTTGAATCGCACATATTGTAATGCCAAATTTTGTATAAAATCCCATGAGATGATTTGTAAGATAATTTTTTGTATATTCAAATATCCAAGAGTTGATTTAACCATATTTAGAGGCAAATTTTTGAATAATATGTGACAATGTTTTGTGACTATTTTGTGTTTCTATGTTTTGTCACTATGTTTTGAGTTTATGTGACGTGATAAGGTCAATCATGACCATTATTGATAAGGTCAATCATGAGCATTCTTGATTCTTGTATAATCATGGATAATTATTTGAGTCATTATCGAGTCATAGGAGTCATGGATCGAGTCTAGATACAATTTTAGCAAAAATTGTCATTATTGTCAAAAAAGTTGTCAAGCAACTTCTACATCGCGTCGGTAGGGTATGACTCTCAATGTTTCGATGCTTTGGGATACATGAGAGGTGCATGTCTAGCATAAACCTACCCACTCAGATGCACTCGTGATGTCGGTTTGCGCGCAGGACGAACCGAATTAATTCTAGCCTATCTTGCAACTTTGCATTGCATGCTACTGACGATTTTTGCAGTAGGCGAAAAAATGCTACCAATTGAAAATGGCTCCGAGTCATCAAAAATTGAGATAGGCCATTGTAGAGGAGTCTCACGTGACTCCACAAGTTCAAATGGATCGATCATATGTGTCTTGGATTGGAAGAAACAGTCTGTCAAAGTTTGACAATTTTTTGGACTCGAGGCACTTGAGAGATCGCGTCGGAAGGGTATGAATCTCGATGTTTCGACACTTTGGGATGTACGAGAGGAGAATGCCTAGCATAAACCTATCCACCTGGAAGTGCTTGTGACGTTAGTTTGTGCACACGACAAACCGAATCAATTCTAGCCTATCTTGCAACTTTTCATTGCATGCAACTGACGGTTTTTGCAGCAGGCGAAAAAATGCTACCAATTGAAAATGGCTCTGAGTCCTCAGAGACTAAGATAGAACATTATAGAGGAGTCTCACACGACTCCATAGGTTCAAACGGATCGATCATATGTATCTTGGATTGGAAGAAACGATTCGTCAAAGTTTGATAATATTTTAGACTCAAGGCACTTGAGAGATCGAGTCAGTAGGGTATGACTCTCGACGTTCCGATGCATTGGGGATGCATGAAAGGAGCATGCCTACCATAAACCTGCCCACCTGGATGCATTCATGATGTCGGTTTGTGCACACGATGAACTGAATCAATTCTATTCTATCTTGCAACTTTACATTGCATGCAACTAACGATTTTTGCAGTAGGCGAAAAAATGCTACCAATTGAAAATGGCTTCGAGTCATTAGAAAATGAGATAGAAAATTGTATGGGAGCCTCATGTGACCCCACAGGTTCAAATGGATTGATCATATGTGTCCTGGATTGGAAGAAACAATCCGTCAAAGTTTGACAATTTTTTGGACTCAGGGCACTTGAGAGATTGCGTCGGTAGGGTATGACTCGACGTTTCGACACTTTGGGATGCACGAGAGGATAATTCCTAGCATAAACCTACCCACCCAGAGATGCTCATGATGTTGGTTTGTGCATACAATAAACCAAATCAATTTTAGCCTATCTTGCAACTTTGCATTGCATGCAACTGACGGTTTTTGTAGCTGGCGGAAAAATGCTACCAATTGAAAATGGCTCTGAGTCATCAGAAACCGAGATAGGCCATTGTAGAGGAGCCTCATGCGACCCCATAGGTTCAAATAGATAGATCATGTGTCCTAGATTGGAAGAAACAGTCCATCAAAGTTTGATAATTTTTTGGACTCAGAGCACTTGAGAGATCGCGCTAGTAGGGTATGACTCTCGACGTTCTGACGCTTTGGGATGCACAAGAGGAACATGGCTAGCATAAACCTTCCCACCTAGATGCGCTCATGACATTGGTTTGTGCACACAATGAACCGAATCAATTCTAGCAACTTTGACAACAACTGAGCAATTTTTACATCTTTTATCCAAATAAAGCCAAACTTTGACAACTTTGATGACAATTGAGCAACTTTTACATCTTTGATCCAAATGACCCCAAACACGAGAACCAAAATTTGACCATTGCGAGGATGAGGGTGCTCTCACACCACACACATATTGTTGTTTATATTCATATTGTCGATATTTGTTGTTTATATTCATATTTTTTATAACATAGGCAAATATTCATTTAAATTTATAAAAGGGTAGCCACCAAATACAGCGAATACACAATAATAAACTGAATACAAGGAATTTTGTAGGGTTAATTCAACATTTTAGAAATTTTATCAAATCATATTCCACGATTGCAATGTTTTATATCATAGATTTTGGTTGTTTATATTCATATTGTTGATTACATAGGCAAATGATCAATTAACTTTATAAAAGGGCAACCACGAAATACAACGAATACACAATAATGAACTCAGTACACATTTATTGTCCATCGAATATCAACATATATATATATATATATATATATATATCAAAAAAAGGCATGTCTGCCAAGTCAATACAAGTATTACAAAAATGTGGCATATGTCATGTCCAAATCAATATACAATAAAAATGTAGAATATATCTACATGTATTGGTCATTCTATGACCACAACTAACACTATATGATCCTAAACTTGTGGTGGATTATCAAAATTGAGCCTCTTCGATGCAGTACGTGGCTCTGTAGATGGCTGCAAAACCACAATTCAAAAGCCAAGTTAGAATTCTTTTGTAAAAAATAGTTCACGATTAACAACATAACTATGCATCTAACTATAATTTCTTTGTAATTGAAAGGTAGATTACCTCATCGGCTAATCTTGGATCTAATGTCTTCGCTCTCCTCTCCTTGTCAATCTTAGGAGTTTTTTTAAAGACAAACTTAAAAGGATCCCTGTTATGGTTGAACCACGAAGGGGGCTATTGTAGATTAAATGTACAATTAATACAATGTACTAACATACATCAAAAACACTTAAAAGCTATAATATAGAGAAAAATGATGTACCGGTGCCTGAGATGCTTCTCCAATGGGCCGAGGATGGCTCACCATCGATGGAGAAACTGTCGCTATTACCTATACAAAAAATGATCAAAGATTAAATACAATTAATATAATGATAAGTATTGTAGGTTAAAAACAATTAATGTAATATATCAAACAAAAGTGTACCGAATCCTGAGATGCTTCTCCAATGCACGGAGGAGGGATCGCCATTGATGAAGCAGCTATGGATATTTCTTGTATGAAAAAATTATAAGATTATAATTTATCACAAGTTTACATGTACACGTGCATTTAATCATGAAATCAATAAAATAAAGTAGAGATACATACCTCTACCCTCTCTCAATCCACGGGCGAATCAGGTGCATTCAACAAATCCACATAGCTCAATGGTTGCTATACATGTAAAATAGACAAAAAAAAACTAATCAATCTACAAATCTAAACTAAAACAGTTTCAACATTTTCAAGCAATTACACAACTAAAAATGTGTTTAATTACCTTCTTCCCATATTTTGGCGTCTTCGAGGAATTATTTTGCTTAGGACGAGGCCTAGACACGGAGGGGGTACCCTAAAAAAACAAAATTAACATGAGATATTAGTACAGATAATATATATTAAATATACTTTTAAAAATCTAAAATGAAATGACTTGCATATTCCATCAAAACAATACATAAAAAATGGTGTACAAAATATGATACCGTATAGCCTTGTAGGCCAAAATCGATCGCTGAGAGAGTGATGTCATCAATCTGGGACATTTGGTCCCCTGTCAACACCTACAAACCAAAAATTGGACCAAGCATTAAAGATAGTTAGTATATCTTGTAATTTTTTTGAATTCAAAGTGTACTGTTCTATTTTAACATGTTACAAAATTTATACCTCGGGCGTTGAAGTTGTAGCTGTAGTAAATGCAGGAGTATGGGATATCACTACTGCATCGTGAAATGCATATTATTTGTATCAATTTAAATCGATGTATAAATGAACATTCATTTATGTAATTACAAATTTAAAGTGATTAATAAATAAAATGCTATGAATTCAAATCAACACACCTGTTTCTGCGGCTGATGGCCAAACAACATGTCCATCAACTCCTTTGTCAGAGCCACATCCTCAATCGTGCAGGTCTGACATCTACTCCTGCAAATCATGCACAAATGAGATGTGGATCCATCTGCAGCGACCTCGTCATTCATCCCTATTCATATCCCCAAGCAACTAACACACACATGTTGAATGGGCTCTCTATCGCCACCTGGAGCAACTAATGGCTCATCATCCAGTACAAGAGGGTGTGCTAACTGTGTCCCATGTTGGATGATGGCACTAGTCAATTATGTGGCTGCCTGAAGAGTTTGCAGCTCCAACTCTTTCATCTCTACTAGGATAGCCTGATGTACCTTGGGTTTGGGTGTTAGGGGCGGTGACTCTCCGGGGCTAATCGCCTACAGGCTCCAAGTCTATCTTGGGCAAAGCCGCCACCTCTACCATGGAACTCTCTCATGTCAAAATAGTTTGGCCGCACATTGAGGACAAACTCACAGTATACTTTTCTCAAAAAATACAATGGCACCTCATAATTAGTACAAGGTGGATCATCAAAGACCATCCACCACCTCTGGCAAAAAAGTTTCTTCATCTGCACATTGGTACACCAATGTATAGGAAACCTCTTTGCATTAAGAGGTAATGACTAACCAGTTTTAGGATCAACAAAAAGGGCACATATTTGTTGTTTACTAATATTTTTGTTTTTCACTCACTCGTATGATAACCCACTAACATAGTATTGACGAAACATATCCCTAAAGTTTCCCCATTTTGTAATTTATGTGGTTACAGTTGTGGCACCACTAGCTAATGTTTTTAGGCTAGTGGCGAGGATTTATGATGCTCCAGCTTAAATGTTTTCAGTTTATTAATCAGTCTATTTATTTTAGATGTGTTTTGCCCTAACTAATTAATCAATTGCTCCTGTGTTTTAGGTGTACTGTCAAAAGGAGGAACTGGAGGTGTATCTTGTGGGTTTTGTTTAAGGTTTTCAGGAGGTGCATCTTATTGTTCTTGTTATGGATTATCAAAATCTGGTTTTTGAAACAAAAAATAAAAAAACCTAATCAAAATAAACGAAATTAAATTCAAAACATAAAAAAAATTGAATAAACGAGAAAGAAAGACAAAAATTAAGCAAAACTAACCTTGATCCATAGCGTTTGGTGGAGAAATGTGGTAGCCCATGGTTTCATGGAGAAAATAGAGGAAAAAACATCACGGTCGCAGAGAAAATAAGACCTAGTCGTTTTTTAAAAAACTTTTTTTGACAGGTATTGCATACGCAGTTTCTTAGGACTTGAAACCGTGTATGCGTTCACTTTCCTAAAAACACCGCGTATGCGGTATCTTTCTTTAGTCTCGAGAACAATGGACCTAAGCGCGTACATGGTGATTTCAAATTTTAATACCGCGTATGCGCTACTTGTTTTTTCATATTTTTTTTAGGTGGTGTGTAATGTCCCCTTCCTCGTGATGATGCATTCAGTGGTCCATTTGCCTATTCTGGAGACCCATAGGCTATGTGGAAAGGAGAATTAGGGTTTCCATGTTCTTTGGAGTTCCAACCAAGCTTGTCAGGGGTGGATTGTGAACTTACTATTTTTAGTAAGTTAGGGTTTGGTTGTCAAGATGGTGCAGAGTTGCTAAGCTCGCAAAGCTCTTTCTCTGGTTCCAGAGATCACGACTTTTAGAGCATTATTTCATGACTTACTATTTTTAGTAAGTGGCAGTTTGGGCATTCTATTTTTGGCAGTCTTGGATTTGGTCCTAATCCAGCACAGTTCAGTGATCCTCATTGCTCAGCCTCATCCGGATTTTGTTGATAATCAGTATTGGAGTTATAAGCAATTTAATTAAATATTATTCCTTATCCTAAGGTTATTATTTAACTATTTTATTATTGATTGATGTTATAGGGAATTATGCAAAAAGTGATATTTTTCCTAAGTCATGTCTGGGCGAATTATTTGATAATTAAAAGAAGACTTTATTTTTATACTTCAAAGTATATTTTGCCAAAATCGTGGTCCTTTCTCCTAGGCGCGATTTTTGACTTGGGATGTGGGCGCCATTCTTGGGTCCACCACATGAAATGAAATGCAGTTTGAATGAGGAGAATTTGGAGGCAATTTCATTTGAATTCCAGAGTTGAAAAACTATATAAACAGGTGTTTGGCTCCTCATTTGATTATCTAGAGAAAATATATCATTACGCTGTCGGAATGACTCCAGACTTCTTCGAGGGTGAATACCTCCTAGATATTTCTTTCATGTTTCGAGTGTGAGACATCACTCCTAGTTGTGGTTCGAAGTTGTGAGCTATTTGGTGATTTTTGGGTGTGTTGGTTAAGAGTTGTGTGCTGCTGCGTTTTTTTGGTGTTGCTGGTGTGTGTTGGCTGGAAGTGTATTTTACTCGTAGCTATCTGTGTATTGGGTGCATCATTCTGGGTGAAGGCTCGTTGGAATCATACCGGAGACACAATAATTATCCTACATTGGTGTGACATTTGGGGAACTCTCCAATTTACAGTTGCAAATCGAAATATTTAGCCAAAATGTCATTTCCAGAATTACCTTGGGTTGCATGCATCATCTTTGTTGCTCTCTGGTTGCAGTTTCAAGGTATTGAACTGATCGTCTATGTTATACTATTCATTTGCATTTGTTTTGGCATGATTTCATTCAATTTTGAGAAAGTTACGAGTATTTTAGTGGATTTTGGGTTGGTTGGTCTTGTGTTTCATTGTCTCTGATTTCAAAACAACAAGTAGTGTTTTGTGGTACAAAATCATATTGAATGCTTGAGATATGTACTTAATTATATCTTCTCTCGCATCTCTATCTTTGTAAGATTGCTTCAGTAGTACTGACCAATCATTCTAAGTTGCATTTCCCACTGAACAAGTGGAAGAGGATGGCTTAGCCGCCTTCATGTTTTGTAATTCAGCTTTGTCCTCCCACTGAGCAAGTGGTTGAGTGATATTGTCCTCCCGTTGAAATATGCGGTTGAGTGATAGTTTTATGTAAAATTCCTCCCACTGCATAAGCGGTAGAGTGATTTGGTTCTGGTTATGCTCTTGTTACCTTGGCTGGTTTACTGCCAAGTTCTTGGTCTTCATCCCACTGAAAAGTGGAAGGGGTTGGCTTGCCGCCCAGTATTATACTGCATTGTAATTTCCAGCAGATTAGTGAGCTAATGAACCCCTTATCACCGTATGCTCTCACCTTCCCACATTGGGCTCTTGGTGATCAAAAAGTGGAAGGGTTGCTTTCATCAATATTGGGATTATATTTCCTAACTTTAACGAGTGCATTGTAATATTTGTTGTGTTTGAAAACTGGAAAAAATAGTGAGAATATTACATGGTGTCCACTTTTCTGACCACCATATTTGTGCACATACCCATATATACTTATACATACATATACATATGTACACACATTTATATATGAATACATGTATGTATGTATGTATGTATGTATGTATGTGTGTATATGTATACACACACACATATATGTATGTACATACATACATACATACATATATTTGTGTGTGTATATGTATACACACACATATATGTATGTACATACATACATACATACATACATATATTTGTGTGTGTATATGTATGTGTATATATATGTATGTGTGTGTGTGTGTACATATATATACATATACATATATGTATGTTACATGTGTGTGTGTGTGTGTGTATGTATGTATGTATTGTAATGGTGAAAATTAGATGATGCACATGAAAGGGGAATAAGCAAAACCAAAGCTCAAATGTCAATAAGTTAGTTTCAACCAAAACCAAAATGAACTTTTAACCTTCAAATGCATATCAAAAGAGAATAAGAAGCCTGCAAATGGAAGCAAAACAAATGAAAAGAAGAGAGAAGAGACTCCCTAAGATGCTCCCATTGTGTTCTTGATGGCTCTCCCTTGTTCTTCTCCTCTCCAAGATCCAAAAGCTTCCTTGAGTGTAGCCCTCAGTTTTAAGCATGTAGCCATGGATGCCAAATCGAGGATTGAATGGTTGAAATGAACTCCTATTGCTATGCAAATGAACAAATAGAATTGATATGAGAAAGCTAAGTAGAAATGCCTATGCAACTATAATAACAATACTCAAGATGCTTCCTTCATTATTTGAGAATGAGGGTTCCTTTTATAGGCAAAATGGTTGATTGAAGGGTCAAGACTGATTTGGCTTATGGAGGGCTAGGATTGCATTGGTGACAAGTGGCACCATGAGGGGGCTTGAGAGGAGAGGGAAGATGCATTAAATGTCTGAAGAGACACGATGGTAACCTCATGTGGTTGGGTTATTGGATAAAGGCTTTATCCAATGGGTAAAATCTTGTGCAATTTTTACCCATGGTTAGGCCTTTGTCAAAGTGACAAAACCCATGTGGGTTAGTATGTTGAAGAAAGGAAGCCTTTAAGACTTTGTAAAACTCTTAAATGGGTGAGATGATGGGTTGAGGGTTAATTTGGGACTAGGATTGTGCAATTATTTAGAAAGGGGTTTAGGCTAATTAGAAAGGATTAGAAGAATCTAGAAGAAGGGTTAGTGAGCAAGTGGGCTTTGTAGGAGAATAAAAGTGGGTGAGGATTTTAATTAATATAAAAATCCATTTATTTCAAATAGTGGTGCAACTTGCACTTGTAGGAGAATGCAAGTGGATGAGCATTTTAAATAAATATTCATTTATTTAAATAGGGATTTTGGTTAGGCATTTTAAATAAATGTTTAATTTATTTAAATGAGAGGAAAGGGGGTGATTAAATAAATAAATTCATAGATTTATTTAATAGTTGGACTATAGTTAGTAATTTTAATTTAAATAAATTTATTTAATTAAATTAGTACAATAGGGTTGAAATGAATTAATTAAATTTAATTAATAGAAGAACATTAGTTCCTATTAAATATTTATTTAATTTAGTGGACAAATTTATGTGTCTACATTTTCCCCTCTTTGAAAGGGTGCAATTTATTGCGTTGTTTCAAACAAAAATAGATAGGCATGAGAAAAATGCCCTAGAGATGTTAATTTAGTGGGTGGTATGCCTCCTCGAGAGATGGGCCAAAAATTTCAAAAAATTAGGTGATCTCTCAACAAATAGAAAGAATTGGGGGGATGATAAAGGAGAAAAATTTGGATTAAATGGCAACGAATGGTGATTGAGAAGGTAAGTCAATGAGAACCCTTAGGTCACACATGAGAGACTATGCAAATATAGTGTTTTGTGGTGCCTTTGGTTAATGCTATACAATTGATCAATATGGTCTTGGTGCAATTGTTTTGACAGTTTAGTGCAATTGTGTGAATTGCCCCAGTGTTAGTCAACGCGTGACATTTGATGTCAGTTGTTTGCTTGAACAAGATAAAGTCTGAGTAATTGAGTCAAAGTGACCTTTTGCAACTTATACAATTGATGTAATTGCCCTTGAAGTCAAGGTATTTGAGTCAAATTACCCGTTGAGACTTAGACAATTTATGTAATTGTCTATTTAGACTATGTTTGATGGGTTGACTAATTGATAGTTGGGTTTAAATGGCCAACAAAGTAACCTGTTTTGCTTATGGGATGACCTAAATGATGGTTACGCAACCCCTCCTATGAGAGATGGACTACAATGTGCTTGGCTTGACTGGCTTGTGGAACACTATATAAGGTATGTAATGATGATTATTTGGATGGGGAGGATGGGGGGGATAGTTGTAGAGAGAAGGTTTGGAGACCTGGTACCCAGTCCAAAAGCTTGAAGCTACCTTTGAAGAGGATCGAATAGAGTTTCGATTGTCATGAATGGGGTGTCTATAATTGTACTCAGTCATGATTTTAGGGATAGGCTTCTCATTAGCAATCTCATAGTCAATTTCATTCTTTGTGTATGCATGCACACATGATATTTATAATGTATGAATGATCAAACGTATGGGCGATATGCAATGAAATGCAATATATACAGATAATATGAAATGGGTGATCCATGGGCTATTCATAATGATTTTATTTCCTCAATGAGCATGGTAGTACTGATCTTGGCTGAGGTATTAAAAACCAAGTGTTGGAGAGTGTGTCAAAACAGTCGTCAACTCATAATCATTTGCTACATTGCTATAATTTATATTATTGTTACGTGTCCCTGAACTGGGTGAGGTAGCCAATGTGAACACTCACCACCTCTCCTGAAAAGTAATAAGTTCTAGGAACTAATCACTCCAAGGTCTCTATAGTCGAGTCTCGACGGTGATGGGTAGCCCAATGGTTGATGCAGTTGTACCTGTTAAGGGGCCTGCTGGTTGAAACTAAATCCCAATAATCGTTAATAACTTAACTCCCTTTTTTTGTATTTTTATGATTTTAAGTTTCTTCTGGAAATAAATTGCAAGAGATAGGGAAACAAGAAAATAACAGTGAAACCAATTCAATAACAACTTAATGGACTACTTAATTTGTACCCTGCAATCCAAAATCATCAAATATTATTCAAGTCAGCATTCAATAACGGACCTCCAGTAAACCTACAAAGTCAGCAACCTTACAGACTCATGGAAAGAATATCACCTCAATATTGTCTATCCCAGTAATTCTCATACACCACTTACATGCACAATATGATTCATAAAGAAATAAATAGAAGATCAAAACATGTTGCTGATTTCAAACAATAGACGTTACTAGATCACAAAGAACAAACTCGTAGAACATATGCATAGATCAGGCAATCTATAAGCTGTTCTTGTATTAATTTCAAAGAATGGGTAACAAAAATAACTCAAGTTCACAACAATCTACATAAATAATCTAAAATTTCTAAGTGGACCTCAAATAATCAATTTGTGGACCCTTAAAAATGAATCAAACTCCTCAATTTATAGAGTTTTCTGCCCTACTTTCTAGGAAATAAACCTAATCTAAATTAAGAACTCAAAAGCTAGGAGTCGCAGTTAACTTGCAAGTTTCTGCCTCTATACTCCAATTAACTACTATGAAACGGAGGTTAGGTGAACACTATGAAGACCATGTTGTATGAACCAGGCTTTCAAAGTCATGCAAAATTTAGCTCAAAACTGGAACGTGAGTTGGAGTACCAGTAGGGAAGTCATGCAAAAACTCCTCTCAAAAGTCATGCTATCTTTAATAACTACAAGTTTATCTTCTACTTCTTTTTATAGGACATAATTATTGATGATACATGCAACTACCTCAGTAGGAGGATCAACAACATGCTTGATTCTAAATTTATACTTTTTCAAAACCTCCTTTGCATTCTCTCTTTCCTTCTCTAACTCCCCTATTGTCTCTGCAACCTGTTGACATTGTGTTATCAAATATGTATATTTGTCCATCAATGTAACAGTAAACTGAGTCGGAGGTCCCAAATGTTGGGCCTCGTATGCATCCCACTGGCTGAGTATTTGCTCTTCTTCCATAGCTCCCACATTGGTTATCCCCAACCCCAAAACTCTGAGTAACTGTCTTACAAAATCTTCAAACTTTTCTACCATCTTGAGGAGGGGAACTCGAATGTCTATTACATCTTTCACATACTGCTGAAGCATTTCCATCTTCAACTCCAAAATGTATGCGTAAGACTACAAATTCTTACAACTGTCTCCACCTAGGAGGTCCTCCTCTATGATTACTTCCTCACCTAGGCATAAAACCTTACTCAATACCCAAAACTGCTTGCTAAACATGTTGAGCTTCTGCTCCCATTGTTGAGAGAGAGAAGCTAATGCTCCTCCTACCTGTACCGCCCCCTTGTATTCCTTCATGGTATTTTGCAAAAATAATCTAATTTTGGAGGCATTTATTTATGCCCATGATTTTGTTGTGGCAGCCACCTGTCTTACCTCAAGCAATGCTTTTACCTCTCCCTCTGGGAGTGATGAGGTTGAAGGTAAATTATCATTTTTGCAAGTATCTAAAGGCTTGCCCATTTCTACCAACAGCTACTTGTACTGCTCCAGTTGTGCTTTGAACTCTGCATGGGAGGTATATTCCTTCTCCATTCGCCCCCCGACAATGCTGGTAGCCAGTTCCAAGGTATCTAATTCCCCCTACTTTGTCTGCTTACCTAGTTTTACCTAATACACCTAGTACTTTGGGGAGCTTTGACCTTCTGCCTGCAGAGTAACTACTACATCCGCAACCACCTGACCATAACCTGTTCTTGATAGATGATGCACAGTCTTGGCTTTTTTAACTTTCCTTGGTTCCTCCGTGATTGCCCATTGTAGTGTAACCTTCGGTAACACTACTTTCCTCTTCTTTCTCTAAAAGGTGAATTCTAACCATTGTGGCACATCCTTGTCTTTATCACCTTCATGAGGCACTATACTGGCAGTCACAATGTGCATGTCCAACTGTCCCTCTGCTTCATCTTTCTCTTCTTCCTCTATATGCTTAGGGCCTTGAGGTGAAGCAATTTGGCAAGCCAGATTAGTTTGGAGAGCAATATCAATGTTCAACTATTGTTGCTTGTGCAACTCTCCTAACCTATTACTGACCTCTTCCCCAAATGTCCTACCATCCTTATCCATTTCTTCCATACCTTGCCCGACAACTATCTCTTTTAGGAGATCTTCTTGGTCCTAAGGGGTTAAGATTAATCTTTTGTTCAACAAATCTTCAACCTCATTTTGTTCTTTCTCCCCTTCAAGTGGTTGCTGCCCCATAAGCTATTCCTCCTCTTGGTCAGAGTCTGTTTTAATATTATGGACACTTACGGTTTCTGTGGTAGGTCTAAATGCCTGTGTCCTAGGAGGCATTGTTGTTGTATCAACTGGTGGTGTCATAGGGGCATTAGTAACTGGGGCTTGTGTTGCAGTTGTTGATGGAGGCTGAGTGGGTGCACCTTCATCTATTTTTCCTTGTTCTTCTTCCTCCTGAGCGCCTTCTCCTAGAGTTTGTCCAATTATTGTTCTCACGGGAAGTACCTCTGCTAGTGGCACAACACTCAACCCTTCTCTCACTCTAAAGTCTGCATCCTTTTTCAATAATTCAAATTTTCTCATCTTCTCATGAAGCTTCTTCAATAATTCATCGGTACTTTCTTCAGGCTCAACAACTTCATCCGAGTCAGTTGACGTATTCTTCCGGGAACTAGACCTCATTTTACGAGCATACTCCTTATAACCCCTTGATTGGGGCACACTTGAGGTAGATTCCTTTTGCTTCCCTTTTGAAGCGCTTGGCCTAACCCTCAAACCGAGCCATTGTCTAGTTCTATTTATAACCGTTTGAGCTATTTGGTCTGTATTTGTATCTTCATGTGCCAACCACCTTATAGGACAAAGAGGCTTCTTGTCAATTTCCTGTTCTTTATATACATAGTCTAATAGTTCTCCATCATCCCTCAGCTCTTTGGGGAGATTGGTTTCTATTTCAAAATCCCTAATTTGAGGCACCGATAGTCTATAATAATTATTTTCTTTAACCTCAAAACTGTCCTGGAGGTTTTCCCAAAAGTCCTCCAATCTAGGCTTGTGCCCCTCATATGCTTTTGACATGATTTGTTTGATCTTGCCCTAGGGATCATAATACTCCCTTTCATAATTAAATTCTTTAAGATTTAGATCTTGGAGCTCTTGCTCTATCGTCTTTGCTACCTGAATTTTTTAAGAAGAGAAATATCCAATGGACACTGAGAAATCTATCCCCACCTTGTGTTTTGAGGACAATAGGGATTGGAGGTCGAGCATCTACTTGACATATTCTAACAAAATGATGTGATCATTGTAATATCAAGGCAATAGCATAGGGTTCCCTGTGAACCCACTGACCTTGATATATGTAGAGCGCTGGTTCTGGATGAACCAACATGTCCACTCTTGGATGATCGCCATTGCTTCAGGGCTTATCCCGTAACCTGTATCACCTGTAAGTTTGATGATAACAGGGAAGCGAAAGGCATCATTGATTCTCTTAAAGTGAGCCCTTGCATTGTCTAGAGGGAGTTGTGAGTAATACTCCCACACCTTTTTTTGCCCTTCCTCATCTCCTAGCTGGCCCTCTACCTGTAGTCCAGGAAATTTACCTACTCGGGCAGCCACCCGAATGACATAAGAAGTGAAAAAGAATTTCTTCATTTGATGTACTTCCTTCATCTGCTTATGGATATTATCAAAGAGGATTTGAGCCCAGTCAAAGTATTGCCTCCCTATAAGGATAGTTGTTAGGAAATGAAACATCCAAGGATGGAAGTGTCGCCAATCTGGCTTGCCGAAGGCCTTGCTCAGCATGATGATCAAATCTTGTTGCGGCTCCTTAAAGTCTTCCCTTAAGACATATGTGGCTTTTAGCCTTGTCTTTCTCTCCTCCTCCAGCCAATTCTCATTCATATGTCTCTTATTTGAGGCAATATTGCTATTCCATACTCCGAGGGCTTCTTCTTCAGTAGTTAGGAGTACTTCATCCCTCGCAGGGATGTCAAACACGAATCCCAACATATCTGCAAACAAGTCAATTATTGTCCTACCCTAACCATCTGTGCACTTTCTTGTATTTGCATCGTAGAACTGTACAACAGTCATGATAAATGCAGGAGCTTGGATTGACTGTGGGAAGATGGTTGCCTCCACCAGGCCTGATCTCTTAATCCTTCTCAACAGGGCCTCTGGCCTTGGTCAGTCCAATTTTGTCTTAATATCCTCCAGCTTGATGTGCCCCACCTCTGTGTTAGTCACCCATTTAATTTGGTCATCCAACTTTGAAACATACACCTGTCCTTGATATTTATATTTCATGGTCACGGGAAGTTTGTCTAACTCCTTGCCTCTCTTGTTGGAAAATGGGTCCATCTAAACGCTCAGATCTGTAAGAAAGAATCAAGAATTAATCCATTGTATAGATAAAAATATCAATAACATCATCCACCTCAGGACTCCATGGTTTTGAGGTGGATGACTCCCTTATAAAACAACTGTGAAAAACAAACTACGGAACTCTGGGGTTCCAGAGTGGATAGGCTAGAAAAATAAACTACGGAACTCTAGGGTTCCAGGGTAGATAAAATAAATATAGTCCGGAACTCCAGGGTTCCAGGGTAGAAAAGGTTAACTTCGGGACCTCGGGGTTCCGGGGTCCCAGGGTAGATAAAAAAGGTTAACTTCAGGACCTCGGGGTAGATCAACTGGGCATCAAGAAGATGTTTTGGAACTCTGGGGATCCGGGGTTAAAGCAGTAGCCCAATAAGAAAGGACCTCGGGCCTCCGAGGATTCGGGGTTCCGAAGTGTGGGGTAGTTCACTTTAAAAAATACAAGATGACCTGGAACTTCGGGGTTCCAGGGTAAATAGGCACGACCAAAGGAGCCAACCTCGGGACTCCGGGTTTTGGGGTTGGGGAAACTAGGGCACGCGAAAAAACATGAAAACACAAGGAGAAACAAAAAGGAAAAAACAAAACAAAACTAAAAGAAACCAAAAATATATAAACACGGAAACACAAGGAGGGAGAAAAAAATCCACCAACGTGGTGAGAAAAACATGCAAAACATTCGGCAACATGTGGGTGCGAAGTCAGGAGGTCACAATTAGAAGCTCTAAAAAATTGGAATGCACAAATGAACTTAGAAAAGTTCATTCCTCTTATTTATACCCCCTTCAAACTTCGTTCGTACGATCGCCTTAAACAAGACCTCGGGAGTCCGGGGCTCCAGAATTCTGAGGTGGCAAACAAAAGAGAACAAAATTCACTTCAGGACTCTGGGGTTCCAGGTGAATTACAAAAACAAACAAAATAACCAAAAGACACAAAAAACCTCGGGACTCTAGGGTTCCGAGGTGAAAAGGGACAAAACGACCTCGGGACTCCGGGGTTCTAAGGTTCCAAGGTTGAAAGACAAAACAACTTCAGAACTCTGAGGTTCTAAGGTTGATGACTAACAAAACATGAAGAACTCGGTACTTTGGGGTTCCAAAGTTCCGAGGTTGTGCACAAACAAACACCTACTTCGGGACTCCAAGGTAGGACTAACAAAAACCAAACAAAACAGACCTCAGAACTCTGGGGTTTTGGGGTTTTGAGGTTACCAGGCAAAACTAAACAAAATAAAGATACAAAAAGCAAAAAGAGGGACCCATATTTTCAACACAAGGAAACTAATGGGGGTTAGGTATGTAGGGCATAACACCAAGGTTGAGTGTTGCACCTATAAACAAACATCACAAATAAGGAAGGTTCCCCTCCATCTTGGTTCATATGCACATGATCGAGATATACACTATAGTCATTAAGCCATAGTGATCCATGACTGCACATTTTTGCATAGGATCTTGTAGCTTAGTGAACTTCCTACAGAAACACCATGAGTATTTGCCTCAAAACTTCATTAGAACAATCAGTAGACATAAACACAAAGAAAAATATATCATGAACCATCTTGGTCACTCTAATCACTTGTGGATATCTTGGAGTAGCATAGGAACCTGATATATATTAAAAAAAAGCAGTAATCTGACCAAGTGCCTATTAGCCAAACAAAATCTTCTTGTCAAAGAGATATGTCATCAAGTCTTGTTTGTAAGGAAAGATGTATCCTTGTTAAGATGGTCTTGCATACCATTTGCTCGGATGTTTGATTGTCTGTTGGTATGATAGTTGGTCATCTTTTAGGTAGCTCAAATGTTGTTTTGCATTTGGCTCGATGTTTATGTACAAGGAACAATTTTATTGCAATGTTCTTGATTGATTTTGATGTTTTTTGTTTGTTTTGAATGTTTTTGCTTTTGTTCAGGGCGTTTTTTGAATGTTTTCGGTCTTTTTAAGATTTTACGAATGTTTTTGGGTTTTTTGAGATTTTACAAATGAGTAACTCGGAGAATCACCAGTATTGAGAATCCACTCCCATCATTAGGTTAAAAAAAGTTGCCCCAAGTTAGGTGTTGATATGAAAGCATGATGTGAGACATATGAGGCAATAACCCTGATTGTAGATCAATAACAAGCCATGGTAGATATGATGTATGAGTGGACACAATGGATGTGATTGCAACGAGTTTGAATGACAATGGAGCCACAACCTTTATGAATGACACATTTTTGCCAAGTTTTCACCACCATACTTATCCAAGGTGCCACCAAAGTGGTTTTCACCGTTTGGATGAATGATTTTTCTTTACTATTTTTTTGCATTTTTCATTTCATTTCTTTTTTCATTTTTTTGTACTTTTTTCAGGACTTATTCTGAATGTTTTTAGTCTTTTTGAGATTTTACAAGCCTAATGCTCTGCACAACTTATGTATGAAACTTTTTGAGATGCATGTTGTTGATTAGATCTGCTAGTGGTTCCCCTTCTGAAGTTGCTAACTGATATGCCTCAGACCCAAAGACAACGATGATGACATATGGACCCAACCAATTGGATTCAAATTTACCTCGATGTTCTTTGTTTGGTTGATTGTGAGAATTCTCTCTAAGAATGATATCTCCTACCTCAAATGTGTGAGGTTTGACCCTATGATTATAGCTTATGCTCATGTGTTGTTGATATGCCTTAAGGTGGTTGTAGGCAGTTTGTCACTTCTCATCAAGCGGTTCCAAGTCCTGAAGATGGGAGACTCAGTTTTCTTCCTCATTAATCAGATTGTGCAAGGAGACCCGTAGGGATGGTAATTCAACCTCAATTGGCAAAATAGCTTCTACTCCATAAACAAGTGAGTATGGGGTTGCACCTGTATGGGTTCAAATGCTAGATTGATATGCCCATAGTGCGGGATTCAGACGAATGTGCCAATCACGACCGACATCATTGACTATCTTCTTTAAGATCTTCAATATGTTCTTGTTTGAGGCTTCTGGTTGACCATTTCCTTGTGGGTAATATAGGGTGGAGAAATGGTGTCAGGTATCAAACTTCTCACAGAGTTCTCTCAAACATCCTATTTTTTGAAGGGAAGCTCATTATCTATGATGATGGACATGGGTACACCATACCGACAAATGTAATTTAATATGAATGAGGCAATCTGCTTGCTGGTGACTTGGGTGAGTGGAACGACTTTGATCCACTGTGTGAAATATTCAGTGGCGGTAATGATGAATATATGACCAATGGATGAAGATTAATGAATTTTACCCATAAGGTCAACTCCCCACTGATAAAAGGGCCATGGTGTTGCGATGGGATGAAGTTATTGGGTATGTGCATGCATCAAATCTCTATGTACTTGGCACTTCTTGCACTTTTTGACAAAGTAATAGGAGTCTTCTTCCATGGAGGGCCAATAGTTTCCTGTCCTCGTGATCTTTTTAACCAATGAAGGGCCGCTTGAGTGAGCCCCATAGATTCTTTCATGTACTTCTAAAATTGTGGTCAGCTCACTTCGCTCTAAACATTAGAGGAGAGTACTACCAAGCCCTCGTTGGTATAGGGTTTGGACAATGATTATGTAGTGATCAGATTGGCGTATGAAGGTTTTTCGTTGATTGTTCGATTGGTTTGGTGGAAGAATTTGATCATGTAGGTAAGCATTGACAAAAGACAAACCTACACAGTATAACTTTATATCCTTTGATGTGAGTATTTACTTTGCATGCATTTTTTTTATTTATGCATATTTTAGATGCATGATCATTTTTGGATTCACGTGCACCTAATTTTTTTAAACCTATGTCATTTCTCTTTTAATTTTATATATGTTTTGAGAGTACCTTGATAGATAGACATATTAGCAAAGGGCATACCTTTTTGTGCAGAGTTAGATTCCCTACCTAATGCAACACACTATTCATCATAGACATTCCTATACACTTTTTTCCAACCTCATCCTTATGTTCACACAATGGACTAATGGTCAAATCAAGATGGTAAAGCTAAATGGAAGTAGGTGCATAGAATAAGTAGACAAGTAAGACAATTGTATCTAATACACCACTATCTTACAAATATTTAATTTTATAATATATATAAAATACGCTGAGAGATATCCTTCTTGAGGTGCCTATTTTTAATATTTTTCACCTTGAACTCTAATAGGCACCTTGAGATATATATTATAAAATCAAATATATAAGCTAGTAGCGATCACAATGCAACATGGAAGACATTGAAGAAGTCAATATATATTTATATAGTATTGTATTATTAAATAGAATTATACTAATATATAATATTATTATATTATAATTATTTTTTAATACTTATAATCATATTAGTATAATAATATATAATATTATATTATATTATGAGTATAATATTAATGTACATTATAATTTTAATTTAATAATATTATAATCATATTAACTATGCTAGATTATGATAATGATAATAATTTATATTAAAGAATAATACTTAAATCTATCTCAACCTTAATGGTTTAATTTATAGATAGGGTAAAATTATAGTTAGGGTTCATATAAGGTTCATGTTACCGTTTAATTAGCATTATGGCTCAAGCATAATTAGAGTTAGGGTTGACATTAGGTTAGGGTTGGGGTTGAAATAAGATTCAATTATGGTTAGGGTTTGATTGTGGTTAGATTAGGGTTCAAGTTGGAGGTAGGGTTCAATTTCTAGGATTTAATTATGGTTAGATTAGGGTTGAGTATGCTTAGGGTTAGGATTTGGTTATGATAAGGGTTTGGTACAATTATGATTTGATTATGGTTTGGATTTAATTATGGCTAGATTGGGGTTCAAATTGGAGGTAGGGTTTAATTCTAGAGTTAGAGTTAAGTTTATTGTTAGGTTATTGCCAAGTTTCAATTATGCTAAGATTAGGTTTAGGGTTAACGTTAGGCTACAATTAAGGTTTTTATTCTACAATAATGTTTGGGGTAAGGGCTGAGGTTAAATTAGAATTAGTTTTAGGATTAGGGCTAGAGTTTAATTAGGATTAGGGTTAGTATAATAATTAAATTATAGTTTAATTAGTGTTGGAGAAAGTATTAGGATTCAAAAAAGGTTAGGGTTTAAGGATAAAGCGTTGTGTTAGGGTTAGTTTGCTATTAATTTAGCTTGGTTTCAAGGTTAGGGTTAAGGTTTAATAAGAGTTATGAGTTACATTGGCATACATATTCAATTACAATTTGGGTTCAATTAGGTTTAGATTATGGATAGGGTCAAGATTAGGTTGGATTTAGGGTTAAGGTTACTTTAGGGTTAGTGTTCAAGTTTGAGATAGGGTTTGATTACGGTTAGGGTTAATCTTATGGTTGGGTTATCATAAGGGTTCAATTATAGTTAGGGCTAGAGTTCAATTAGGCTTATGATTCGATTACATTAGGGTTAGGGTTCAATGAGTATTAGATTTAATTAAGGATAGAGTTAGTGTTAGTATTCAATTAGGGTTAGGGTTTAAGGATAAAGCATGGTGTGAGAGTTAGGATTATATAACAAATATTGATTTTAAAATTAGGGTTATGGTTTTAATTGTAGTTAGGTTTAGTATTGGAGTTCAATTAGATTTAGAATTAGGTTTATTATTCAATTACATTAGGGGAAGGGTTCAATTACGATTGAAGTTCAATTAGGGTTAGGGTTTGGGCTAGATATCAATTAGGATTAGGATTCAATCATGGTTAGATTAGGGTTCAAGTTGTTGTTAAGAATTAATTTTAGGATTATAGTTAAGTTTGGGGTTAGGTTATGGTTAGGTTTTAATTATGACAAGATTAGGTTATGGTTAGGGTTCAATTAGGTCTAGATTAGGGCTTGATCATGATAAGGGTATAAACATAGTTAGGACTACTACAAGATTTTAATCAGAGTTAGAATAAAGCTTATGATTCAATTACATTAGGGTTAGGGTTAAATAAGGATTAGAGTTCAATTAGAGTTAGGGGTTGGGATAGAATTCAATTAAGATTAGGGTTCAATTGGGTTAGGGTTCAATTGTGGTTAAATTAGGGTTTAAGTTATACGTAGTGTTTAATTATTTAGGGTCATAGTTAAGTTTAGTGTTAGGTTTCAATTATGGTAAGATTGGATTTAGGGTTAAGGTTAGGCTAAAATTAGGGTTACTATTGTAGGGATAATGCTTGAGGTAAGGGTTGAGGCTCACTTAGAAGTAGTGTGAGGGTTAGGGCTAGGGTTCAATCAAGAATAGGGTTAGTATTACAATTTAATTAGGGTTTATTTAGGGTCAAAGTTAGTGTTAGGATTCAAATAGGATTAGGGTTCAATTATGGTTAAACTAGGGTCCAAGTTATAGGTGGGGGCATAATTTTAGGGTTATAGTTAACTTTAGGGTTGAGTTTCAATTATGGTAAGATTAGGTTTAGGGTTAAGGTTAGCCTAATATTAGGGTTATACTATGGTAAGGATAATGCATTTATAACACTTATTATCATTTTCTTATAAAAATTAAAATAAAATCCTCATTATTATGTAATTTTCTTATGATTTTTTTCCTTATTTCAATATTTTTAATAATAAATATTTTTTATATAATATTGTAGACACCTAAAATTAATATTTAATTAATTTAATTTTGTCAACATAATTAATTGATTTAATTGCATTATCCTTATTCCTCCCGGTGTTAATTAAATCTAATTTAATTAATCATGTCTCTATTGTCTATTAATCGATTTATCAAATAAATTAATTATTCCCCCATTCTCCTAAAGTCTCGTCCAATAATTATTTCCTCTAAACCCACTAAGTTAATTAATTCTAATTAATTAACTTAGTCATGTGATTCCTACAAATCACTTTTTCCTAATCCCACTTAACCTTACTAATCCCTCTAGAATTTCTCATAATTATACTTATCATTATCCTTCAATTTTATATTCCCACTCATGTCACATCAATATTGAACCTCTCAAAGAACTTCAAATTTCTTTGAATCCCTCAATGCATCCTTATTTTGGAATTTTTAATTCCTCATTTTGAAATTCAAATTCCTTTTCCCCCCTCTTTTCAAGAAATTTTATATTCTTGTTTATTTTCCCAAGGCATCCTTGATCTATGCCTTCCATTTCAAATCAATCTCATCCCTTCATGAGCAAATCAATCCTGGCCCTTCATCGGTCTCCTCCAATCTATAAGTTGGATGATCATTTCCTCACAAAGGATCGACTTCTCGTACATGGTCATGCTGCCCATTTCTCTTCAATCCACTTCCTCCATAGCATTCTCATGTTGCCCATTTCTCCTCCCTCTTCTTCCTTCAATCTTACAATCCAAATCCATCCAAAATCCTATCAAATCCTATCAAATCCAATCCCTCTTGTTGAGAAAAGGAGAGCAATCCACATCCCCATCAAGGACCAATCCACTCAAGTGAGGAAGGGGTGCATTCTTCACTTCACCAAAGGTCTAATTATTCCCCCATTCTCCTAAAGTCCCCTCCAATAATTATTTCCTCTAAACCCACCCAGTTAATTAATTCTAATTAATTAACCTAGTCATGTGATTCCTACAAATCACTTTTTCCTAATCCCACTTAACCTAACTAATCCTTCTTGAATCTCTCATAATTATATACTTATCATTATCCTTCAATTTTATATTCCCACTCATGTCACATCAATATTGAGCCTCTCAAAGAACTTCAAATTTCTTTGAATCCCTCAATGCATCCTTATTTTGGAATTTTTAATTCCTCATTTTGAAATTCAAATTCCTTTTCCCCCCTCTTTTCAAGAAATTTTATATTCTTGTTTATTTTCCCAAGGCATCCTTGATCTATGCCTTCCATTTCAAATCAATCTCATCCCTTCATGAGCAAATTAATCTTGGCCCTTCATTGGTCTCCTCCAATCTATAAGTTGGATGATCATTTCCTCACAAAGGATCGACTTCTCGTACATGGTCATGCTGCCCATTTCTCTTCAATCCACTTCCTCCATAGCATTCTCATGCTGCCCATTTCTCCTCTCTCTTCTTCCTTCAATATTCCAATCCAAATCCATCCAAAATCCTATCAAATCCAATCCCTCTTGTTGAGCAAAGGAGAGCAATCCACATCCCCATAAAGGACCAATCCACTCAAGTGAGGAAGAGGCACATTCTTCACTTCACCGAAGGTCTAATCCAAAGGAGGCAAGATAGCAAGGTATAAATGGTTTATTATGTGTTTGAATGCTTTATTTGAATACTAACCATCAATCCTTATGTTTGCTCATTTTCCCCTCTTCAAATACAAATTCTTTTTGATCTTTCTAAATTAAAAATTAAAAATTATATATTGTTTTTGAAATGTTTTGTATGTACATAACTTTGATTTTTTGAGTTTAGAAGCATTATATTTTTACTATTTTTTTCACAATATATTTTTTTTGGGCAGGCTATAATTTTTGAAGGGAATGTTTGCATTGACAATGCTCACCATGGTTTCAAGAGCAATGATAACAATCTAGTCATGCACAATACCCATTTGAGGTAAAAGAGGAATTAAAGTGGCATGAATGGTACATCGAAGAAACATATCAATTTAAGACTTCTTTATTAGAAAAACAAAGACTACTATCCCCAAATTGGAATGAATGAAAAATCACTATATCACACAATGTTAAATGATATGAAAAATAACATCCTATTCAATCAAATTTCCTATACAAATAAAGTGCATGTTGTCTACAAATAATTTTAGTTCAAAAACATATGATTTGGTTGGATTAGATATTTGTAATGGAATAAACTTTTGTGATGATTGAAGCCTCTTAATCCTTACAACCTATTTGAAGAAGATTACTAACAAATTATAAAAAAACATGGATACTATATTCTACTTAAGAACAAGAAACAAATACTAATGTATATGGTGAAAATGGAATGATAAACTATTGTAAAAACAACAAAGATCCAACCACATAAAACCCTAGTTCTATAATTAAGAATCCACCATACACCAATGAAGAACCTAAACCATGTAAAATATCAAAACATGAAAAATTATACCATTCAAATGCTTAGTAGGGTTTGGTCTCCATTGTTTCCTATTTTCATTTATCTTGTTTGATATGATTGCTCTCGGATTTTGTATTGTGCACAAAAGCTCAACAAAGAACATATTGTGGTTGTGTAGACGCTTGATTGCTTGATCACATGAAAGTTGATTGATCACATTAGCTAGTTAGGGTTGATAAAGATGAATGATCCTCTTATATAGAAGACACCTTAGAAAATGGAGGGATAGGATTAAGAGGTGAAAGGATAAATGGTCGACTAGGATTAAAGGGTAGGTGGAGGAAATAATAAAATATGAAGGGGGTAGTTAGGATTAAATCAAGAGATGAATGCCAAGTGTCATGGAGGGAAAAAGCTAATGAATTAATTAAATATATAAAGATCTATTTAATTAATAGAGGAAGTGGGACCAATTAAATAAATAAAATATAATAGAATATTTATTTAATTTAGGGAAAAAGATAATTTAAATAAATGAAAATATATGTTTAAATGGGATAAGGCTAGAAGAGGATAGATGAATTAATTAAATAAATAAAATACGTATTTAATTAGGTTAGGAAAATTTTATGTGTCTACAACTAATATACAAAGCAAAGGAAAAAATGGATCAATAAAAGCCTACAAACGTCATGATTTGAATGTGATAAAGCTAAAGAATAATTTTTGTTGCTGAGAATTCAATGTGATAAAATCACTTTGTAGTCATAAACTAATGTTACTAAGCATATGAAAATAAAATCAATGCTCAATGTTTCGATGAAGGAAGCTTGCATGATGAAATGACAACGGGTGTGGGGGGAGTTGCGGGGGTCGTTGGGTGGGGCTGAGGCTGCGCGGGGGTGGAGCTTTGGTTGTGCGGGGGTGGTGCTTAGGCTGTGCGGGGGTGGAGCTTAGGATGTGTGGGGGTGAAGATCCGGCTGGTTGTGGACCGAGGGTTTCTCGTGAGCTTGGGGTATTCGCTGGCCCCTTTCTTCGATGGTTCTTGGGAGGGGTGGTGCCTTGGGTGTCGAGCCTCCTTGAGTTTCCCTTTGGGGTGTGGATTTTTGGCACTCTTGTGTTATTTTTTTTGTGCTCCAATGTTGAGTTTTGGTGGTGAGGCCTCGCAGGTTGCTCCAGCCATGGATTTTCGTGTTGCGGTGGGCTCAAAACCCCCACTTCAGAATATGAAGACTTTTAACAATAATCTTTTCTCATCAGATTCAGGGTTTGGGAGTGTTGGCAGCTCCCACATTATGAAGATTAATGGTTGTCTGGAGAGATGCAGCGAGAGGCCGAATCCGATTATCCCTCCTGAGATGATAGCTGAAGACATTTAATATTTTTCAAAACACTCGCTATACTGCAAGTTTTTGGGAATGAGGGTTTCCTTGCAGTTTTTGGAAAACCAGGCATAGAGGACTTGGGCACCGGAAGGGGAAATGAAGATTATGCTTTTGGCAAATAACTAATTCATGGCTACTTTCATTGGATGGAGGATCACAATAGAGTCTTTGAAGGAGGCCCATATTTTTACAACCAGGTGGGATTGTTCATCAAGCCTTGGCTTGCGGGGTTTAACCCTTTAGAGGAGCTCCCAAATAGGGTTCCAGTGTGGGTTTGGTTACCACGTTTTCCCATGGAATGTTGTCAGAAGGATGTGCTACAAATGCTTGATGCTTTGCTTGGGAGGTCGGTGGGATCCTCAACGCAAACCCTGGGGAGAAAGGTAATGACCTTTGTGCATATCTATGTGGAAATTGATCTTAGTAAGCCTTTGCCAGATGCTATAGATATGTGCACAGGCTCTCATTGCTGGGTTCAACAGTTAGATTATGAGACTTTACCATTTTTATGTCATTTGTGTCATGAGTATGGTCATTTACAATGAAAGTACCCTAAATATAAACCGGCGATGTGTCAACCTCAACAGTCGGACTCGAGCTTGGATAGGGCTGAGAAAGGGAAAGCTGCCATGTTGTTCAAGGTTGAGGGTGCTGATGGTTTTGTCTTAGTTAAGATGAAGAATAGGAACCGATGACAAAAGAGATCCTTACAGAAGAGACAGTAGGAGGATTCCTTCAACAAATTTGAGGTCTTGGATGACCTTATCCATCAGGAAGTAAATCCCATGTTTACCACTTTGGATCAAGGTCATCAGGGGGGCTCCAGAAAGAGTAATTGAGGATTCTACCCAGGCCTTGCTAGTGGTTGGAAGCAAGCAGATGGAGATGGATCAACTAGTAGGGGTCCAGCTGGGACTCACTCCTCGTATTGAGGTGAATTTGGTTGAGGGGGAGGGTTCTCCGATAGCTTTGAAATTAGAACTGGCCAGAGTTAAAAGTAATAAGTCATCCGCTCACCTGGGTCTGCATCATAAAGATATTAAGAAAAGTGCTTTAGAGAAGAGTTCATAGGTTGGGAAAAAGAAGGATCTTGACAAGATCAAATTGATGGGGGAGAATTTGGTTGAGTCAAGGTCAGTAAAGACTTTGGATTCTCACTTTTCCAATCCTCCAAAATGATTGTGCTTTCATGGAATGTGAGGGGCTTGAACAATCGCCCTAAACAAAAAGTTGTTCGGGATTTGATTAGGAATCATTCACCTGCTGTCCTATTCTTGCAAGAAACTAAACTTTCAGTGGACAATATGATGGGTCTGGTGCCAAAGCTATGGGGGCGAGGCGAGTGTCAATGTGTTGGGGCAGCTGGTTCCTCTTGAGGGGTGGCCTGCCTTTGGAACCCTTTAAGATTTCACCCTATTTGGTGGGTTGCCTCCAGATATTCATTATCCGGGGTTATATCTAGTCTTGAGACTGGGGAATTCATCTTGTTTTCCAACATCTTTGCCCCTACCGATTTTCAAGGTAAGCAAAACTTATGGTCTCATATTTCTTGTATGCGAAGGCTGGTCCTTTTTCATCCTTGGATTATGGTAGGAGACTTCAATGCCATCCTTGAGTTGAGTGAGAAGAAGGGAGGGGTTATGCGGTTGGAACCTTCCTCTTTCCTTTTTCAGGATAGTATATCTTTGTTGCAACTTGTTGACATTAAGCATGGCAATGGGTTGTTCACTTGGAACAATAGGAGGATGGGAGAGTATTGGATTGCAGAGAGGTTGGATCATTTTTTGGTCTCTAGTTTTTGGATTGGTGGGGGGTGGTCCACAAGTTCTAAGATTCTTGACAGGAGAGGGTCAGATCACTGGCCCATCAAGATGGTTTCTTCTTTGGCTCGGGTATCTCGCTCACCTTCTTTCAAATTCCAACTTATGTGGCTTCGGGATCCTACTCTATAGGTTCTTGTAGCGGAGTGGTGGAGGAATGGGAGGCCGACCTTTGGCGCTGCCATGTACTCTTTTGCCAAGCAACTACAATTTGTTTATGTATCAACTTAAACAGTGGAACCGACAGGGAATCGGGAACATTTTTCATGCTAAGAAAGCTGCTCAAATTGTGTTGAATGGGATCACCAGTGAAATCAGAGAGCATGGTTTGTCTGAGGATCTAGCTAGGGAGGAGGACAGGGTTGCCAAGGTGGTGGAGGAATGGGAGCTTAGGGAAGAAATATACTGGAAGCAGAGAGCTCGTATTGATTGACTGAAGGAAGGGGACAAGAACACTGCTTTCTTCTTCAACTTTGTGAAAGCAAGAAGACATGGAAATTCCATCCCCATTTTGGTTAACGATAGAGGTGAGTAGTGCCTTTCCTTGCATAAGATTTCTAGGGAGTCGCTTCAGTTTTTCCAGGCCCTCTTCAGGGAAGATTCCTAGGGGGAAACCGTGGCGGAGAATCAGGTTCTTGCTTGCATTCCTTCTCTTGTCACAGGGGAGATGAATGAGCATCTTTTGTGTCCTATTTTGCTGGAAGAGCTTGAGAGGATTGTCTTTCACATGAGGAAAGGTAAAACTCCTGGACCAGATGGGTTCCTGATTGAATTCTTTCAAGAGTTCTGGGATATTATCAAACTAGATTTATTGGAAGTAGTCCAGGAGTCCCAAAGGAATAAGCAGATGCTTCAAACGTTGAATGCGACTTTCATTTCTCTAATCCCCAAGTGTGATGGGGCCGACCGGTTAGGCCAGTTCCGCCCTGTCTCTCTCTACAATGTGATTTATAAGATCATCTCTAAGCTGATAGCGGATAGATTGAAGAAGTGCTTGGGGATGTTATCTCTGAGGAGAATAGTGGATTTGTGGAAGGGTGCCAAATTTTGAATGGTGTGGTCATAGCTACGAAGACCATTCATTCTATGGCGTCAGCCAAGGAAAAAGCTATATTTATCAAGCTGGATATGGCTAAGGCATATGATAGAGTTTGGTGGTCCTTCCTTCAGAAAATCCTCAGGGCTTTTGGTTTTGCTGATGAGTGGGTCTAGTGGGTTATGAGTTGTGTTATGACTATTTCTTTCTTTGTGCTTATCAATGGTGACCATACTGAGCTATTTGGTGCTTCTAGGGGTTTCCGCTAGGGGGACCCCCTCTCCCCTTATTTATTCATTCTTCTAGCTGAGGGTCTGGGGAGGCTGATTAAGTATAATGTGGGTCTGGGTATTATTCAGGGTTGGAAATGGGGTAATGACTTGCAGTTGCAGTCCCATTTGTAGTTTGTGGATGACACGACCCTTATGGGGCTTGCTCGGGTCAGAGAAGCTACTAATCTATGTAAGGTCTTGGATGTTTATCTTGCGGCCTCAGGCCAGTTGATAAATGAGGATAAATATTCTATCCTCTTTTTCAACACTCTTGATACTATTCAAAGGAGGATTGTCCTTATCTTGAGATTCCAAGTTGGCTCCTTGCCCTTGATTTATTTGGGTATTCCTATTTCTCCTGGCAACCCTCCTAGGGAGTCCTGGTAGGGTATCTTGAATAAATTTCGCATGAAGGTTGAACACTAGACTCATAGATGGCTATCCTTTGTTGGGAGGGTTCAACTAATTTAGTCGGTGGTTCAGGCTCTTCCGATCTATCGATGTATGCTTCATGTGGCTCCTAAGTGGTTCTTGAAGGGTTTGGATTCTTTGGCTAGGCAATCCTTCCTCTTCCAAATGGAGTCTAGTCAATTGGGACCTGGTGTGCAGCCCGAAGTAGTTGGGGGGGCTTGGTTTAAGGCAGTCTATTCTTTTTGGGGAAGTGCTGGCGGCTAAATTGTACTGGAGGTGGTGTGTAGAGCAGGATCGAGGCTGGGCTAAGATTTTGGCCAACAAATATATGCAGAGGATCCCGATGGAGGAAATCCCTAGATATCCGCTTGAGGGAAAAGGTTCATCGATCTGGTATACTCTCAAGAGGGGGGCTTCACTCATTAAGGTTGGGATATTTTGGATTTGCAGAAGGGGGGAAGAGGTCCTTTTCTGGAACGACTCTTGGGATGGCTATCTTCCCATCCTTGATTAGTTTCCTAACCTTTGGAATCTGTGCTAGAGGTTTTTGGAGGCGGGATGTTCAAGGGTGAGTGACTTTAAGACTGTTTATAGGTGTGGTCGACTGGAATTGGAGTAGTGGAAGACTCCTAATGAGTGGCCGGTTGCAGGGATGGAGGAAGAGTGTGCTGAGTTGCATGGCATTTTGGTGAGTAGACACTGTAGCTCCCTCAAGGGTAGGGATGGGCTTGCTTGGTCTCCAAATCCTAAGGGTGTTTTTACTGTGGCTAGTAGATACCGGGAATTATTGAACCGAAGACTTGAGGGAAGAGAGGTGAACTGGTGGAAATAGGTGTGGAATGGTGTTTCTTGGCCGAAGTGTAACTGCTTCGCTTGGACTTTGACTTTGAATAGATGTCTAACTTGGGACAATATCCACAAGCGGGGATTCTTGGGGCCCTCTATCTGTGTTTTGTGTGGTAATGGGGAGGAAGATTCCTCACACCTGTTCTTCAGATGCCCTTTCTCTTTGCTTATTTGGCATTATTGGTGGGGGGGTGTGGAAACATCCTTGTGTCCATGCGGATTCTCTGGTAGAGTTCTGGAATAGTTTGGGCAGACCTCCTATCTTGTCCTCCTTCCTCCAGACTGTCTGGTATACCGGGCCTATCTTCATTCTGTGGTAGATTTGGCTCAAGAGGAACAAGAGGATCTTTCATGAGGTCAGATTGTTTGTTCAACAAGTTTGGAATAGGATCATTGCTATGATTCAGGAGACAGTGGAAGCTAAATGTGAGGTGAATTTTCCGTTGAGTAGAGATGAGGCAAATATTGTGAGTAGGTTTGGCCTACAGGAGTTGTCTCCTGTCTCAGCTTGTGTCAGGAGAGGTAGATGGGTTATGAAGAAGATGCAAAGGGTGGGAAGGTGGATACCCCCTCTTGAAGGGATTATCAAGATTAACATTGATGGCTCATCTAGGGGGAACCCAGGCTCGACTGGAGTTGGAGGTGTTGGCAGGAATAATAGGGGGGAGGTAGTTTTCCTCTTTTCGGTGCATAAAGGGTGGCAGTCTAATAACTTTATGGAGGGATTTGCGATTCTCTATGCCCTAGAGCGGGCTTGGGAATTGGGTCGAAGGAAGGTGATTTGTGAATCAAATTCACAAATTGTTGTTAATTGGTTGAATGAACAGAAGGTGAGTGGGGTTTAGTGGCAGTTGGCAGGGATTGTTCAACATATTCTTCAAATTAGCTCTTTAATGGAGTAGGTGTCTTTCATCCACATCCCTCGAGAATGGAATAGAGCAGCTGATTGTTTGGCCAAGTGGGCCTCAGAACATGATAGTGATTGGAAAGTTGAAGGTTGGGAGCATCTCTCCGGTGATTACTGTCAGGACTTGCAAAAGATTTTTACTGAGGACATGGATGGATATGTAGTTGGATAAGCTGGGGCTGGTTTGGTGGCTCTTTTCTGGGGCCTCGGGGCTCTGGCTCTCTTTGTATTTCTTGTGCTTGAGTTTCGATAAAGTTTTTACCCCTTGTATTCAAAAAAAGGAAGCTTGCATGATAGCTTACCTGTGATTGATAGCTTTATAGGAATCAATCCTGATAATGTTGCAAGTGGCAAAGGGTCTCTAATTATGATGCATTTCAATCTACAACTAAACACACTCATTAATTTCTATAAAAATAAATAAATATTGAATTTAAAACAAATAGTCTATTCCAAGACAAATCCAACTTTCCGATAACATAATCAATCCACAATCTTCAAGGTTGCAAAATTGAAAATAAATATAGCTAAAGCGAGAGAGGGGAATGTGTCAGAATTGAAATGAATATAGTTAAAGCGAGAGAGGGGAATTTGTCCGAATTGAAATCTGTAGTCACATAAATCTGTCCATTCTAATTAAATGAATATTTGCTATTTATTTAATTAAAAATCCACTAGCCATTAGTTAATTAAAATAAATATTGAATTTAAAACAAATAGTCTATTCCAAGGCAAATCCAACTTTCCGATAACATAATCAATCCACAATCTTCAAGGTTGCAAAATTGAAAATAAATACAGCTAAAGCGAGAGAGGGGAATGTGTCAGAATTGAAATGAATATAGTTAAAGCGAGAGAGGGGAATGTGTCAGAATTGAAATGAATATAGTTAAAGCGAGAGAGGGAATTTGTCTGAATTGAAATCTATAGTCACATAAATCTGTCCATTCTAATTAAATGAATATTTGCTATTTATTTAATTAAAAATCCACTAGCCATCAGTTAATTAAATTAATATTTAATTAATTCATCTCCAAACATTCTCCTATTAATTAAATAAATTATTCAATTTATTTTAATTAATTCATTAAACCAAATTCAAATCAATTAAATGAATAAATCATATTTATTTCATTTAAATCCCCTATTCCTCTTTTAAATAAATTAAATCAAACGTTTATTTAAATCATTTATCCCCACACTTGCATTTTCCTACAAATGCAACTTGCACACATTTATTGAAATAAATTAATTTATTTTAATTAAAAATCCTATTTTCCCTCACCCACCAAATCCACTTGCAAACCTAAACCCCTTCTAGATTCTTCTAACCCCTTCCTAATAAGCCTAATCCATTCCCTAATTATTGTCACATTCCTAAGCAACATGGAGTCACTTCTCAAAGACTTCAAAGTCTTTGAAAAGCATTTAATGCTTTGTGTGTTCAACAATTTAACCTCCAAAGTCTTCCAAAACCACTAATGGCTCTTACATAACCATTAATGGCTCTTACATAACCATTTATGGTTATTTCAACTTGCACTCATGTGTCTCCTCAAACATTTATTGCTTTGACCATGGTTATCCCTTTTGCCTTTGCACAATAGTCTATCCACTGGATAAAAACTTTATTCTTTGAATAAAGAATTTATTCATTCAACTAACCTTGATCTTAACTCCCAAGTTAACTCTCAGGTCATGTCAAACATTTAATGCTTATTCCCTCTCCTCTCAACCTATCTCACATTGACACTTGTCATCCTGAGATTGGGTTGAAAGCCCTCACATGGATCTCAAATCATTCAATCCTGACCCTTGTTGAGATTACTCAATCTCAACCATCCATTGCTCATTTTACCTATAAATAAGAGCTCACATTCCTCATTTTCAAATCCTCAAGCATTTAGCATTCATAATCATAATCTTGAAAACTTGTATGCATTTAATCTATAGTGAATTGTAGAGAGCATTTTAGCATAATAACTCATATAATTGTCATTTTGGCCTAAAATAAATCATTTTAGCATCATAGCATCTAGTATTAGCTTTTTATTCACATTTAGAGCAAATACTTCAATCTCGAACCTCCATAAGCATCCATAGTGCAAAAAGCTTCTGAGAGCTACACTAGTTTGGAACTTGGAGAGGAGAGGAACAAGGGAGAAGAAGCTAAGAGCATGTTAGGAGGCATTTGGAGATGTCTCATCATATTTACCTTCCTAGTTAGATATTCTCTCATGCTTTTGGTATCTCTTTTGATATGCTTGTGTAGGAAAGTATTTTGTTTATGATTTTTGACACTAACAATTTGGCTTTTCTTCTTGTTTGTGTTTTGTTATCATTGACTAACCTTCCCTTTTTGCAGAGCATCAAAATCTATATAATTGAAGTGAGTCTTTAGAAGTTGTATATGTAGTAGCAACATTTAATTCGCTTCAACTTCACCAGTTACTTAGCATTCATTCAACACTCATTTCATCTTGATCATTTATATAAGGACACCTCGTTGGATTTTTGAAGAGCATCAAATATTAAATTTCTAATTGTAACTACCACACAATCTTTATCATGTACAGGGATAGACAATCTCCCTACTGCTGTTTTAGAGGACGACTTTCGACATAATAAACAAATAGTGTATAAAATATGTCTATATAAATACATAAAAAGTGAGAGGAGTGAACCAACTTCATGCAAGATCATATCATTTATCACTTTATACATATATCAAAATACTTCTTCATTTTACACTAAATAAGAAATTCTTTATTTTAAAGAATTAAAAATAATAAAAAACAATTAATCAAAACATGCTTTGCCCTTAATAAAAAACAATTAATCAAAGCACGCTTTGCCCTTAATAAAAAACAATTAATAATAGTAAAAATAGAATAAACTATCATAGGAGTGCAACGGAGAGGGAGAAAGCATGCACCAAATTATTTTCCCACAGATTTCATTTATAAATTTCCTATGTTTGAAGTTAGGGTTTGTATTAAATTGGTATCATAATTCAGAACACGATATTCGGAGGGTTTTATAAGGGTTTAACGCCCTGTTATATTTCAGCCTTCTGAACACCTAGAACAAGAGATCAAACAAGTGAGTTTGTTTCAATGTAAATGTGCAAACATGAAGACGTTCTAACCATATTATTCTATATTAATAAGCTTTACAGTGAATTGTATTGTTTGCTTTGATTCATGTAAAGATTATCTGGTATTTGGCAATGTTGTCTGTTAGAAATCAAATCTTTCGCAGTTCATATATTGTGGCAAGTTTCTGGTTCAAAATTAAAATTTGAAAACTCGATATATATTGTTGAATTTTAGGGTTTAGGAGGAGGAAAAATGGGGAAGCCAGGAAAAAACACGAGAAAATTTGCTAAGAAGCACCTGAAATCAGTAATAGACAAAAGGCGCAAGTATAAACCCTTGAGAGAGGCGCGGAAACGCAAGAAAACAGCTTCGCGGGATTTACAATTAGGTACTTGTGTTTTTCTCGAAAAGAACCTTAGACCTATTTTAATGTTTTCAAACTCAGCTTTGCATTTATTGTTATTATTTCATGTCCGGAAGTTTCTTTTTGAATTTTTTTTACTCTTGTTCACGAGTGCTCTTGGAAACACTGCTTAGAGACTACGGCATTTGTGTGCTTTATGATGTCTGTAAAATGTGTCTGTTACATATTGCTGCAATGATTTATCAGGTTTCTGTAAGGCTTTATTCTGGTGGTGGATACATTCACTGAAAATAACATGTATTTTTTGATGTCAGGACCAATGAAAGTTGGTGCAGAACGTGCAAGAAAAGATGCAGGCAATTTGACCCTGAAAATGTTTGCATTTCTTCTTTTCTTTTTTTCTTCTCCCCATATTTAAACTTAAGACAAGTATGAGAGGAATTACTGATCTTGTATGGTTTATCATGTTGTGGTTTTCATGATGCATTATATAAGATTGTTTTTAGTTGCAAGATGCTCATTGGAATACAGTACCATTGCCCGCCAACTATAATTTGTCAAGGCTATATATCTTTTCATTGGGCTGTTCAGGAATTCACAAAAGATGAATGGGATTGAAGTTATGAAAGATGACTTAATGGATGGTACTGGCATTGTAGATGACATTTCAGTTGATGAGGATCTCTCAGAAAGTGACGATTTACTCTCAGAGGTTTGTAAGATTTTGTTCTGTTGACACTTGTCAGCAAAATCTTATCCAGTTGATAAAATTGTAGTTTGACTTTTTATTTACAGGATGAGAACACTTTTTTTGACATATTACCAAGTGAATACGAAGATAAGTCAGAAGGTAGGCATGTTTTCTCTTTTATTGTTGAGGCATATCCCAAATATCTTGTTAAATAATATTTTATCATGAGTCAGGGTGCACTTGCATAACTGGTTTTGTTTGCAGAAGAGGAGGATGCTGATAATGCTTTACGAGGTCAAAATAAAATACTTTGGTCTGATGTTGATACTCACATGAAGGAATTAGAGAAACTTAAAGAAAAGGTAATCACTGGTTACTATTGCATTCATGCTATTGAGTATTACCTATAGTAAGATTTTGCTGATGTTTGAGTTGAAATAATGAAACTTTTAAAGTGTTTGGTTTAACTAAATGGCGAGGATAATGTCTGATATGTCATCTAGAGTGTCATATACCCCTCCTCTTCTGAAGCCTTAACTATTATTTATCATGGATGTGCCTTTTAGGGAGAATATAAAGATAAGTTGTTTAACTTTTTTTTTGTCAACTCCTTCAAAAAAATTTGACCATAAATTTTTACCCTAAAAGAGTATCAGCTTTTTACAAATAGGCATTTTTGTTACTTTATAGAGTATAAAAGGCTTACTTAAAAGTGTGGCCTTCAAGAGCTCCTCTTTACATAAAAGCAAAGTTGCAAGGTCCTGGTTTGGTTTTAACCTAGTCGCGGTCCTAGGCTTACTTAAAAGTGTGGCCTTCAAGAGCTCCTCTTTACATAAAAGCAAAGTTGCAAGGTCCTGGTTTGGTTTTAACCTAGTCGCGGTCCTAGTTTGGTTCGTTTGCGGCTCCGATGATTGAGATAGGTGTATCCATTGTTTCAGATGGGTGGAAAGATTCAAAAAATTGACTCTAGATAAATGTCATAGCGACGTCCCTTAAAGGGGCAATTCTTTTGAAAGCCGTGGAGATAGGTAAAAGATGGGCAATTTATTGCTGATATTCTCATCTCTCCCATTGAGATAGTGGGACCTTGTAACACTGTTCAAGTCATAATGGACAATGCAAAAAATTGTAGAGCTGTTAATTGAGGAACGATATCAACATATCTTTTGGACACCTTGTCCGGTCCACTCATTCAATCTTACGCCACTAAAGATTGAGAATAAAATTGAGTAGATCAAAGAGGTGTATGTAAAGGCTAAGGACATCCAGATGTTCATCACCAAGCACCACATGTTTCAAGAAAGTTTTAGATCTTTTTCAAATTTGGAGCTATTGAAGGTAAGTGAAGTAGTAATTCAATTTTACATTTTTTGATTTTTTGCTTTTTATAATTTGATTGTGTAATGTGTATTCTTCTTTAAAATTTGTCGTGAATTTTTAATCATTTTGGCCTGAATTTCTATTATAGGTTAGAGACTCGTTATGCATCTAACATAATCATCTTGAGATGACTTGTTATAGTTAAAGTGGCACTTTGTAATATAGTGATCAACCAAAATTGGTCTTTATGGAAGCAAAGCAACATTGGGAGGGTGACAAAAATTTAGCAAAGGATATTACATGATTCATGGTGGGATCATGTGGAGTATCTCCTTGGTATGACCAAGACCATTATGAGCATGATTCGCTATACTGACATGGATAGGCCTTGCATTGGAGAGGTTTATGATGGCATCACCTCAATGCTTGAGAAGATGAAGTGCATCCTAAGCGCAAAAGAGCAAGAACCTGAGGAGACTTTTTTTGAACAATTGCATGCAATCGTTTAAGGAAGTTGGAACAAGATGACCATTTTATTACATCTCCTTCCCTATGCATTGACTGCAAAATACTACAACAATCAATATCTTGATATGCTAGGAAGGCTTGCCCCATATGGAGATTTTAGAAGTGTTTGAAGAGTACAAGGTGGCATTCCTTAAACTTTTCCCTGAAGATGATTTGCAAGATTTGATTTCAAATGAGTTCATGGATTTTGTGAACGCAAATTGTCTAAGTGTTGACACTTGTCGCCATAGGTATCAGAAGGATGCTCATAGTTGGTGGTACTTTCATGGTCAATGCTTCAAAAACTTGCAGCCTCTTTATTTTTTAGTTTTAAAGTTTAATTTATAGTTTTTAATTTTTCAAAATTGAAAATTCTATTAATAAAATTATAAACATATAATTTTAATTGTTTACTTTGTCTTTATAAATTTACTTTGTCTTTATAAGTTGCTAGTTCATCTGCATCAGATTGAAATTGGGGCACATATTTTTTCATCCAATCAGTAAAGTGCAATAGATTGCAATAAAAAAGAGCAGAGAACTTAGTATATGTGCATTTCAACTTGCGTTTGCTTTCATTCAAGCATCATGACTACAAGCAAGGGGAGTCGAAGATGTGGGATATAGAGCCAAAGGATACAACTTGGATGCTTCCACTTCTCAGCTTGTTGCATTTGAGGACTCAAAAAGTGAGAATACTATTAGTGCAAGTGGCATTGGCATTGCTTGTGGCTCATCTAATGTCAATGATCATGATGATGTTGATTTAGAGAATCAATTTGATGACTAAAATTTTAAACTAAAGTTCCAATTGTTGAAACAATGATTCTTGAACTTGATATTATTATTTTGACATTGCACTTAAAGTATATGATGGTATGATCGTGATGCTATGATTACAAGTTTTTGGTAGTTTTGTTGTATATATGATGCTATGTGACATTCTAATCTTAATTCATTCTAATGAATCCAAATGAACTCAAAACCCATTTCAAAATTTTGCCAAACTGGTGAATCCGGTTCTCGAACTCGAATATGAATGTGAACCTGAATCGACAACTTAGCATAAAAGTGATAATGACAAGTATATTTGCATTGTGCCTAAAAGCGAGGAGTCAACATCCTTTCCAACCACATTCAATATAGAGGCAACATGTTCACCTTAATCTTCTTTAGATTAAAACTAGCTTATCTATATTTTGAAAAATTTATGTAAAAGACATTTGAAGATATCATTATGGAGAGTTATCTTATTTGTCCATTATTCTACTTGAAAATTATTATATTATTATATTGCAATTAATATTAAATTATGATAATCATATTTATGATTATATTATTATTTTATTCTTATTATTATATTTTTATATTCCTATTAAAGTATTAAACTCTTTACAAAAACAAAAAATAGCAAAAAAAATTAAGACTAAGTTACTATTATTTTATTATAATATCATTATATTTTTATTTTATATTATTCTAATATTCTACTTGAAACTTTTTTACTTATTATATTGTAATTAATATTAAGTCATTCTAATTTTAATGGGGTGAAAAGTGAATGATGGAGAGATCAAGAGGAAAGCTTTTCTTCCCTTCGAGGAGAGATGAAAGTTTCACTGCAGATTTCTCTTCAAACACTTTATCCACATTACATTTAAAAGAGGGGGGAATTCACTAGATCCAATCTAGGAGAGAGATTGAATACTAAATGAATTGATAATGGTGTGAAGATGACAAGCTAACCCCTCTTTTAGAATGAGTAATGGTTGAATTATGTGTTTTGAGACTAAGTGTAAAAGTAGTAAAGAATTGATTATAACTTGAAGTGGAAGCGTGGGATGAAGCTGTGCACCTGGATCTAGCTATAATATGTCGAGACGAATCTGCCTTGCAAATTTGAGGAAAAGTTGCCGGGACCGTGTTGAAAATGCACATGGTCCTCCAAAAAATCCACGAAATGAAAAGGGTTTTAGTAGTAAAGAATTGATTATAACTTGAAGTGGAAGCGTGGGATGAAGCTGTGCACCTGGATCTAGCTATAATATGTCGAGACGAATCTGCCTTGCAAATTTGAGGAAAAGTTGCCGGGACCGTGTTGAAAATGCACATGGTCCTCCAAAAAATCCACGAAATGAAAAGGGTTTTTCCGCCTTTGTGAATGGAATCCAAATCTGCAATCTGCAAGTACAGTTGCGCACCTGCAACCTACACACAGAAAAGAGAGAAAAAGGGGTTGGGTTTGGGGGTTTGCCTTTAGGTCAAACCCCAGTTTTGGAATTAACCAAATGATGAAAGAATGTACTTGCAAGTAAATGTAAATGAAAGATTGAAATGTAAATCACCTCAAGGGAGGTTGTAGATAAAATTGCTTGTGTGAAATTGAATGTTGAAAGGGATCTCCTCTTCAATGGTTGAATCCTTGACTTGAATACAACACCTAGCCTTGAAGGGAGACTTGAGAATGCTCAATGCTTGAAATGGATGCTTGAATGCTTGAATGCTCTTGTATGCTTGATTGCTTGAACTTATGCCCACTCTTCGCTTATTGAACTTATGCAAATGGGAGGGCAAATGCGACATATATATTCGTCAATTAGGGTTAATTGATTGATTTTTTCGTCATAGGACGATATAGGGAAAGTTTTCCCGCTAAAATTGCAAAGACCAATGCAAAGATAGGACAAAGGGGGCCCCAAAATTGGGCCCTACCCTTATCTCAGGACAGGAAGCAGGTTCAAGTAGTGCGGGGGGCAAAAAACGTGCAGTTTTCGGGGATTGAGTAAGTCTCAGGTCTCCAATCAGGTTTGGGAATTCGATTCGCCAACGTGAAGACCCTAATGTGGTCGAAAATTGCAAGGGTCGCTATTTTATGACACCACTAATATTCCACTCGAAAAATTATTATATTAGGATATTGTAATTAATATTAAATTATGATAATTATGACTATTATATGATTATATTCTTATGAAAATCTTTAGAAAAGCAAAAAAACTATTAAGATTAAATTATTATTATATTATTACATTATTGTATTTTTATTTTATGTTATTCCAATCGTTATCTTATCCTTGAGAAAAAAGTGGATTTCCTTGACATCCACTTTCAATTCCCCATGCTACTATTGTGTATTCATTCGGATGTAATTAATTTAATGGAAGACATTGCTAGAAGATGGGAAATTGTCTACTCTTCTTTACCATTATCTAATCACCCATGTGCCTTAAAGTTGGAAGTGCAAGGGTGAAGAAAAAGCATGTCCTATTTCTCTTGGATCCACTTCCTCGCCAAAGTATATGCACGATTTCTTCTCCTTGCTCTCATAATAGAGCAACTTTTGTGAAACTTGTCTTAACTATCTTACTGCACTTGAACAACCACTATTATTAGGGCCTCTTGTTCTCTACTTTTTGTTTATTTGGGAGTATTTTTGAGTTTTTGGCCCAAGACCATCATAAATATCTATAGTTTCTCATCAATAGAACCACTTCCACTTACTCTATCTCCAATCTGTGCAATGGGTCCTTTGACCTCAATTCTTCACAATGGCATTTTGAAGAATACCCTTTCAAAAATTGTGAGTAAATGAATTTATTAAAACTTGCCAATCTATGCATATAACATGGTGTTTGACTTAATCGCTAGAATTTTGAGATAAGTGCTTTTCTTAAGAGTTCATTTGACTAAACCTTTCTTTTAGGGATGCCAGTGCTTGTAAAAGTTGACATGGTGCTCTTGTGGATGAGTAAAGTCGAAATTTCACTAAGTTGGATTTGCATACTTTATTACTTTAAGCATACATTCATAAAAGAATGAAAACAAAAGAAGAAATTGAAAACAAAGGTAAAAAACAAGGAGATCGTTTATGAAGACAAAAATGCAGAAAAAGAAACCAAAATAACTTACCGTTCTTCTATGAACTTCTTGGCTGTGAATGGGCTCTTGCACACACATTGGAATAGCAATTGAACCCTTTTGGAACATTCAGTACTCATCTTCAATTCTAGTCAAGTGATGGTATGTAATGCTCAAAATTGGATTTTCTTGATTTTTTCAATTTCACAATGGCCAAAAGCATGAAAATCTTAGCTCCTTTTGATCACCGGGATATTGATGTGGGCAAGGTGAGAGCATATGGTGAAAGGGATTAGAATAATATTGTATTAATATGCTTGTTGGTGACAATTCACACAACACAATATTACAAAATATTACAAAATCTGGAAGTAAAGATATGCTTATTTTGGTAGTAAGCTTTCCATATTTTACAAGCTTATAACTGAAAATGATTGAAACTAGTTTTGGTGGAAGCCTTCCAGAATGATTTCAAATTCTAAATTTAGTGGAGAACCACACAGAATAACATCAGAGCTAATAATGCTGGAAATGAAATTGATTCACTAATGTCTGGCAGCATAGCGTTCCAAACTTACAATACTGAATTCAACTACAAATCTTATATTACTTTTCGCAGTAAACTGCAGAGACTGAAATTATGAAGCAAAATAGATATATATCATTCAACTGTAATATATATCAAAGATCCTGAAGATTAATTAGATTTTCTGAATATACCAAAATACTTGTTGCAAAACTGGATTGTACAACTGAATTTGAAAGTGTATGGCTGGCTGGAAATAATACTGAAATAGCATTTTACAAGAATGTAATCAGTACACTATATATATATATATATATATTTTGATTCCATTTGAGTATGGCCTCCTGTTTGGCTCTCCAACCTTCCTCAAAAAGATGCAATTGAAATTCAAATGGAACAGCAGCCACAAAAAGACAAGTTGACTTGTATGGTAGGCAAATACTCCCCAAAAGTTGATAAACAACCAAAAAGCTGATAAAATCCCCTCCAATATTCGGTACGGCAGCTAATGCTTTTTAAATGGTTTGCGTTTGGGAAAGTATGACACACTTCAACTTATGTGAACACACTTCAACTTATGTGATTCATTTTACAATGTGTATGACAACCTTTCCAATATTCTACGACTCATTTGATAATTCCTAACAGCTGGTATTATATCGCACGACACTGTTCAATGTTGTATGGTAAGTTAGAAAGTGTATGGCCAGGAAATAATCAATATAACATTCAGATATGTCTTGCAAATAGCTATTAGCTGTATGGCAAGTTAGAAAGTGTATGACCAGGAAATAATTAATACAACATTCAGATTTGCCTTCCAAATATTTATTTGTATGAACACAAAGCCTTGTAATCTGGAACCAATTGATTATATATGTTGCTACCTGGAAAATGGAAAATATTTTATAACTTTACCAAAATTGAAAATCACACTACAAAATGCACACAAACCCAAAATCTGGAAACCAAACAAGCTCTGAAATCTCACACAACACACCAAAGCAACTAAAATTGGAAATTATTCTGCAAAGTATTAGCCCATTGGTAATCCTTGGAAGGAATTAGTCACATGAATGGGAGGGTTCTTATACTCGAATTCATTTTAAATTTTTATCAAAAAGGTTTGTCCTTTGGCAGAAAGATGAACATATGTTTGATCTTTAGAAAAATGGGGTTTGGTTTCATAAATAATCTACGTTACCGAGGGATGCGTTCTCGGGCTTAAATCCTCAGTCCCTGTACCAGGGACGTTTTTGGGACTTGGGGATGTCCCCCTGCTGTCCCCAAAATTGCAAAATCTGTGGGAAATGTCCCGGAAACTTGGGGATGTCAGTGATTCTGAAATGGGATGTCCCCCTGTCCCCAATATGGTTGGGGACGTCTGTGACATCCCCTAACTGTCCTGGGGACGACCAGCCATCCCCCTTTTCCCAGCACATTTAAAAAAAAAAGACTCAAATGCTCAAAAAAAACAAACATTTTTTAATTTTATTATAGGTCTGTGCAACTGGATTTTCACTAATATGACAGGTAAACATGTCTGGATTACTTCTGAAAGCACTTAGAAATAATGAGCAGCAGCATGGTAATAAATTTCACAAACACTTAGAACTCGGTAGTGCGTAAAAAAGTGGTTGTAGGTCTGCAATATTGGACTTTTCACTGATATGAAAGGTAAACAGGTCTGAATCATAGCCAAAGCACTCAGAAATATGAATAACAGCTTGGTAATGAATTTCACAAACACCTAAAACTTTGTAATGCATAAAGAAGCGGTTGTAGGTCATAATAGTAATGAAAGACTATCAAAATATCCTCCAACCAGAAAGAAACAATGAACTACATGCAAACAAGTGCTGGCATATTGACAATGAATTTTCAATTATGAATGCATATTGAGTATTGAAGATGAATTTTGGTTATGAATGCATATTGAGTATTGACAATGAGTTCTGAACACAAATGCGGTAGGTTAAGGTTCTATAATGTACATATACCTGCTTTATTCATGTTTTCATATGAATTTAATGTATATATACATGCTTAATTCTATTTTTCATATGAACATTTAAAATTTCCCTATATATTTAAAATTTTCCCTATATTTTATATAGCCATCCCCTTGCTGTCCCTCCGTCGTCCCCAAAATTGGCAAAAAAATTTGACATCTCAGAAACTTGTCCTGCTGTCCCCTGCTGTCCTCATCTCGGAAACTCGGGGTAATATTCATAACCTTCTTCCATGCTTAACTCCTTATATAGGCACTCGAGGGAATTATAATTTAATATTATATTTTTTTCCCTCTCCCTCCAAAATTTCATTTTAAAAAATGTTTAGAGAGACCTAATTAAAGATTATTTTTGGATCCTAGTCCTAGCAACATTTTAATGACCCTTTTTTAAACAAGATCTATTTACTAATAAAACATAAGTTGCATTTTTATGAATATAACATAAAGTTATTTGGACCAAAGTTTGAAAACTTGGACTCAGTGCAGACTTGGCAGCTCAAAATAGGAATCGGCAAGGATTCCACAAAAAAAAAACCGTAGTTTACAAAAAAGAAATTAATTAATTTAGAGAACATAAAAGTCTAATTTGACTATCAATTTGTCATAATTGAAACATTACACATGTCATATGATCTCATTGTTCAAACACTCAATATTTGAAATTTCATTATTCATACTCATAGTTTCAAACTTTAAAATGTATAATAGCATCATAAGTTTATAAATGTTTACATATAATGATATATCAAAATGAAAAAAACAACCAAATACAATCTACATCTTCCTCTTTCCCCTCCTAATGTAACTCAGTTTGTTAGGCCTCGAACTAAAGGGTGCAACAATATCAAAACGACAACATTGTCTTTTCAGATTGTTGACGTGTCTGAAATCGCATTGCTGCAAACTTCATACGGCCAACGCAGAATAGAATAGCCGACTGATTATCCTACTCTCTCTTGAGATAAGGAAGTCTCTAATGCTGTTTTCTAAGTTTGATCAAAGGAGACTACCTCAAGGTTTCTTTTGTCAGGTCTTGACTGCGGGATCTCTCAGTGGCTTGATGTGTTTATGCTGGAAACACAAGGGGGCTTACGTTTGATTAGTAATTTCATATACGAATTCCCAGGGACCTCTTTTGGTTTTCTTTCAGGTGATGTTGATTTATTTGAAGCTGATTTAGCAAGACTGTGGATTTCTAAAAAAGGGGATAAAATTGGGAGGAAAGAAAGGAAGGGTAGAGAGAGAGAGAACAGTAAATGTTAACTAGGACAACAGATTTACCCAAGCAGACAGACACCTCCAGGAAACCAGGTTAAGCATCATCAGTCATTCAGACACAATGTTTGCATAAACTTAGTGCAATCTTCAAAGGAGAAACTAGATTTTCATATTACCAAATACAATATTAGAACTTCTACATTCATGATATGTGTACTTTTGATAATCGAACTGAATCATAAAATAGCCCAGATTAACCATGCAGAAAGGAAAAAAGCAATCAGCTATCCTCTAATGGTATGGACTGTGAAGATTCTATCAGATGCTTGGTAAGAACTGCTGTGTAAAATGAACAGACATAATTTAAAAGCTTTCTAATTTAAATGAAGAAGGAGACCATGCACTCACAAGGAAATTTGAAGGTAATTTCAATCCATTGTATTAATTCCTGCAAAATTTCTTCAGAGCTTTCGCAACAATTCAAGAACTTCCTCTCAAATGAGGGAAAACCAGTCCCCTTAAATAGGTTTCCAAAAATGGATGAATGGCCAAGATCTAATCTAAACAAGTGGCTCAGATTCATCCTTACAAAAAGAGGGACCCACACTCATAAATAGGGAGATAAATATCTACAACTACCCCAAAAGGAGCAATAACTACCAAAGGATAATTACAACTTTGAAATAATCCAAAAAGGGGAGGTGCACAAAAAACTTTACAATATGTTGACCAAAAGTCAACTGTCACCCTTTTGGGACAAAAGTGCACTTTTTAAGACTTGGAGGGAAAAAAGCATTTTTGAGAAACTACTTTCTCTATCCTGGTTTCACATTCCTTTTGCAGAAACTGGTCTTCGCCATGCAGGTATTCTCGCCATAAATCACGACCTGCTGCTCGTTCCTCGCGGACATATTCCTGAAACTTGATGCATAATTGGAAGAGGGGATTAAAAGGTGGCATGGGAGGGTGGCGAATTTTGTATTGCATGCCTTCGAGATACTGGTCCACGTGCCTTAAACCGTCCTTCCAGCTGGAGCGATTACGCTCGAAGCATAATATGTCTGAATGGAACTGACCAGCAAAACTCAAGTCTTCAATGGAATAAGAAGCCTTATCTGCTCCCAATCTTCCCTCCCAATCCGACCGGATTACACTGTCGGACAGGTCATTTATCCACCCCGAAACCATTGATCGGAGGATGGTCTTGCCTAGTTCTTGCATGTTCCCCAGAATCGCCTCACACGCGTCATTTCTTTGTCAATAATTTCCTGGGCGTCGTTCTTCATGGTGACGGTCCAATACCATTCCTTGAGAACACTGATGCTATGGGGATTCAAGATGTCAGGCAGTGTGGGAATTTGTGTATGTGTCCAGAAAAGAGCTCTTAGGAGGGGAAGGGTAGAGGCCGCTACTTCATGCATGTGAAGGGATTCTCTCTTTACTTCCAACAGCCTGACGAGAGTGAGCTCTCGATGGAGAGCCATTTCCTTTACTTCTTTGAGGATCTGTTCTCCCTTTTTCTTGATGTCTTGCACCCATTCCTTAACGGCCTTTGCGGTATCCCGGATTCCTTCAAATTCAGTTGTGGTCCTCTGCGCCAATGCCATTGGGGGAATATGGGATTCAGAGGGGTTGTGTAGTGGCCGTAGGAGCTTATCGATGTATCCCTCGGCTTGTTCAGCACGGGCCCGATACATGTCCTTTTCAGTCGTGATTTCCTCGAGCTGTCTGAGTATGTTTTGCACCGAGTCCTTAAATTCCTCCTTTTCTTGCTCTTTTGTAGCTCGTCCGATGGGGACAGTCGTAATGCTATAATCTGCCAGGGTTATTTGATCTGCTGGCTTGTTTACGGGCGGGGTAGCAATATGAAGAGTGCGGTTCCTTTGCCCATCCTTGGTTATCTTAGAGCATGTTCTCGGTTTCTTCTTCCCTTTTGCTTTTGTTTGATCCATTCGTGAGAAGATGTCTTCAAGGTCGATGGGCGCCTTGGTGGCGGCCCTGCGCTGAGCTCTGGCGATCAGCCACTCTTGAGGCACCGTCTGGGTTGAGGATAGGGTTAAGTTAGCACCTTGTGCTCCCATACTTCCAACTGGCTGATCACAAATTAACAGCTGTCCCGCCATCGGAGGGGTGGAAGAAGGAGGAAGCTCTTTGTTTGCATCTGAGTTCTCCCCTATCTCACTGAATAATTGTCTGACATCTTCCTGTGATGGTGGCTCCTTGGTTCCCTCGAGCTCATGGATCTCGTCTGTTCTTTGTTCCCCTTTGACAGTTGAGTCGTCCTTGGCTGCATGGAGGAGTAGTAATTCATGGCGGCTCTGCTGGGTAGGTTCATGCACTTCGATCCCCTGGGTGGATGGGATTTCTCCTTCCTCTATCTGGTCACCCGGCTTAGTCGGATTGGGGCCCTTTTGCTCGGTGTCCGGCATATCTGGAGCAGGAGGATCATTGGCTTGGAATGCCTCTATGTCGCTCTAGGAAGGCGGAGCAGGTATGCAATCCAAATCTATGGCGTCGTCGGATGAACTGGGGTCCTTTGAAGATGAAGTGGTCTCTGGCCTTCTTATGGGAATCTTCTCCCTTCTTGTTCTTTTGGACGTCCGAGTCCCTCTGCAAGCCTTAGTTTTCTTCCTTTTCTCTGGTTTTTCAGCTGATGTCCTTTCATCTTCGGAAGACTGAGAGTCGAAATTGCCCATCAGATGGTAAGTAAACTGGACCCCTTCATGGACTAGCCTCTCGATCTGGTGTTGTAACCATTGATCTGTGTATCTTGCCGGGGCTGCCATGACTGCTTCGAAATCCGTGATTGGGTCTTGAGACCAATCAACGCCTGGCAAGAGATGCCTTACTGCTTCGAATTCCCGGACTTGGAGACAGTTCCCCGAGTCTGTGAGCTGATCCGGGACCCGACGGTACTCAAAGAGTCGCATTTGCTGCACACTCAATCTAGAATATTCCCGTCGCCTGACTTCGTAGTCATCGGAGCAATTTTTCCAGTAATCTTCAATTGACTCCTTTGCTCTGTAGCGCCTACCGTAAGCTCTCTTTGCCAAATTGTCATGATCAAAAATTTTCTTGGGAAATGTTCCTGTAGGCCATAAGAGGCTAGCTCTGCAAGGGACTCTTCTGCTAGGGTGGGAGTTCTCAATTGGACATCATGGTTGCCTATGATCATTGGAAATGCGAATCCAGCCTGCTTGCTTTCTCGTAATAATATGCCGGCAGGGCGTGATTGTCTTGCCACCTCCATGAGGACTACTTTATCGGTTGGGTACCGCGGAAGTCGAAGGGGGGCACCTTCAAAGCCAGCAATTCGGATGTAGGAGAATCTTGGGAACTGAATAAACCAGGCCCCATACCTCTGCACTAAAATGGTAGCTTGCTCCGAGAGCCTTATGTGTAACCCTCCCTGCATTAGCCTGACTAGGCGCATTGTGAAGGCGTCGTTGACACGTTCGTACTGTCCAACCGCGTAAGCCGGGCTGCTCTTTTCCCTTTGAGCTATATCCTGGTAGTGCAGCTGCGGGTAGCAATCATAAACCTTTACCTGACCAGGCCCATTCCCGATCTCACCTTTCATTATTAATCTTGGCAGTGGCTGGTTCTTTGCGAACATATAGACCAAATAGGAGGTCATGGTGAAATACTTCTTTGTCTCAAGCTCAATCAGCTGAGCGTGGATGTTATCACTTATGATCTGGGCCCAGTCAAACTTAGACTTTCCGGCAAAGACCTGTTCTGTAAAATAGAACATCCATTCTTCAAAGTAGTTGGACTTAGGGAGTCCCATGACTCGGCTAAGTAAGGTGACCATATCGCCATGTTCATTATGAAAGTCACTTCTGGGGGTCTTTTTCACAATCCTGGTGCTTGAAGGCCTTTTTTCTTTGAACCATTCTTCGTTAATTAGTGCCCTGCATCGAGCTGGGTTCATATCATACGCCCCCTGTGCCTCGTCCATTGTTGTAGCTATGGGATTATTTGGAAAGGGGATATCAAATGCATCGCCGATAGCCTCAGGGGAGAAGTCGGCAATAGTGATATCTTCCAGAAGCACTAATCTGGACTTTGGCTCGTAATGCCGAGCAGCTTCCACTACTAATTCATAGTTCTGGATTGCTGGGGGAAAACCTGCTGCTTGGGCGATGCCACTTTCCAGCATTTGCCTAGGTCTGCCATATGCATTGGGTGAGAAGACCCGATCCCTGAAATCCTGAATATCAATGTGGCCAAGGTCGGTGTCACCAATGTTGTCCCAGATACTCTGGACCTTTGACTCTCTTAACCCTCCCCTCTGATACTGATACTTCATTCTTTCAACTTTCCGTGGGATGTTTGATTTGGATGCTTGTGAGGTTTCTGCTGCAGCGGGTGTTTTTGATGATTCTGCCGCTGATTTAGGCATTTATCCTGCACAGCCAGACACGGATTACAAGGTGACACGAGAATGACGATGCGGGTTAGATAATAACAGAAGTGTTTCAACAGACCGAGATTAGTTTAAATATCACTCTGGGCTAACAATCTGATTAACTTCTACAGCATCATATTCCTGAAGATTTATGACTAAGCATTCTTACTCTCGAATTTTTTGGATTAATTTTAACAAAGGCAAAACATGAGAATTTAGAAAAGAGATGCAGTTTCCGACCAAACCTCGGGAATGAGTCCTAAATTTTGGATGTTCGAATAACGGAGATGCAGACTCTAAGCATTTCAAATTTTGCGTATTTGCTTATTTGATTCACACATTTTAAATGACCGTACGCGATAAGGCGTACTTACCTGATTGGAGCGAATGATGGGTGATTGCCCGACCTTGTTGCGCGGGGCGAGCGGATGACCCTGCAAAATTTGAATCCCAACGGTTATCCTTCCTGTTCAAATTTTCGCGGTTTGGAGGATGAAAGAGGATTTATCAATTTCACATGGTTCTGTGCCTAGCAACCTGAATTTTAAATGGTTGATGGGAGGATGATGCAGTGTCTTACCTCCTTGTTTTCGGATTTAAGAGTTCCTTTCGAATTTTGAATTGGAGGTTTTCGAATCTAACCTTCGCGGGTTTGCTCGTCCTGACCTCCGCGTTACACACCGTGCCTTCTGCGTTAATGTTTTGCTTGCTTTTTGGACTTCGTTTTTAAACTTTCGCCTTGGAATTTCGGACGCTTAGGGTCCGAAAACGTTGTTTGCCCGACCTTGTTGAAGTTCGAACGCGGGGGTCCGAAGTGCGTCTCGATGTTGCTTTTGAAACACCACACTTTCCTTTTCGGAGCTTAGGGTCCGAAGAATGTTATTTGATATGTTTTAAAACTTACACTTCGCCCTTTTCATTCGGAGCTTAGGGCCCGAAGTGTGCCATGCGCTGCGTTTTTAAAACCTTAGTTCGCCCTTTTCATTCGGAGCTTAGGGCCCGAAGTATGCATTTCGATGCTGGAGAAATGCCTTTAAAAACTTACTTCGCCCTTGGTCATTCGGACGCGGGGGTCCGAAGTGCGTCTCGACGTTGTTTTTGAAACACCACACTTTCCTTTTCGGAGCTTAGGGTCCGAAGTATGTTATTTGATGTGTTTTAAAACTTACACTTCGCCCTTTTCATTCGGACGCGGGGGTCCGAAAACGCTGTTTATGTTGCTTTTAAAAAAAAACTTTAACTTTGTCTCTTTTCGGAGCCTAGGGTCCGAAGACGCTGTTTGATATGTTTTTTTAAAACTTCAACTTCACCCTTTTCGGAGCTTAGGGTCCGAAGTATGCATGATATGCGTTTTTTTAAAACTTACTTCGCCCTTTTCGGAGCTTAGGGTCCGAAGTATGCATGATATGCGTTTTTTTTTTAAAACTTACTTCGCCCTTTTCGGAGCTTAGGGTCCGAAGTATGCATGATATGCGTTTTTTTTTTTAAACTTACTTCGCCCTTTCCGGAGCTTAGGGTCCGAAGTATGCATGATATGCGTTTTTTTAAAACTTACTTCGCCCTTGGTCGATATTCGGACGCGGGGTTCCGAAACGTGGTTTTTTGATGTTGCTTTAAAAAAACTTTAACTTTGTCTCTTTTCGGAGCCTAGGGTCCGAAGACGCTGTTTGATATGTTTTTTAGAACTTAACAGCTTGTGTTATTCGGACACGGGGGTCCGAAGTATGCTATTGCACTGTGTTTTAAACTTAACCTTCACTAAAATTCGGACCTAAGGTCCGAAAACGTTGTTGGGCAGTGTTATGTTTTGAAACTTTAATTTTTTGGAAATTTCGGACCTAGGGTCCGGAATGCGATTGCCACCTTATGCTTTCAAATTTTGAATTTTCACCTTCGGACGCTTACATCCAAAAGGGGGGGAGCGCACAACGTTTTAAACTTAACGGCTCAACTTGACTTTCGCCAAGTTCGGACCTGGAGTCCGAAAAGATGCTTGCATTGCGTTAAGTTTTGAAATTTTGGAACAAACTCTCGGTATTTACGCCCGAAAGCCAGATCAGTCAAAAGGACTCATTGGTTCATTACTCCAACGTTGATCAGCTTACGGACTGATCACGAACTCGCTCGAGGAGACACGAGAAACTCTGTTTCGATTCTCGGGATGACGATCAAAAAACTCAAAACTGGAAAGGGGGACCCTGTCGGCGACAGGGGGCGTGTGCAACGCACAACACAGATCTCATTTGCTCCTCTTCTCCTCTCCTTCCTTTTCTGTTTTGCTGTTCAGACCTGTTTTAGACAAGATTGGACAAAAAAAGTGCAGAAAAGGTCGTTTTTAATGTTTTTTTCCCTTCCCTAGCCACACTCAAGTGAACCCAAGAGTCTTTGCCCAAAACTCTGGAGTCCGAGTCTGGGACTTGAAGAGTCCTGGGGCGAGACTTGGACGAGTACTCCACAAAACTCTTCCAGACTCGCCATGGGAGTCAGTGGCAAGTGGACTCAACTTGATATAGAAGTCATGTTCCCTTTTTGAGCTGAGGAAATAATGCTTTTTGTCTATATTCTTTTCAGCCAAGGAGTTTGGAGAGTTCGGGAGTCCAGTGATGCTATTTGTCTATTTTCTTTTGATACATTTTTTCCAGAAGGAAGATTTTGTTGTCAGTAAATGACTGAATCTTATCTTGGCATTTGTGAATTTGAGGAGTATATTTAAGGCATTGGTTCCAAATTGCTTTGAAAAATGAGTTAGACAGGGAGTGGACTTAGGAAAGATGGACACATTGTATTCTTGCTCCTATTTTCTGAATAATAGACTAAAGAACAGGGGTTGGCTACCCTAAGATCAGGCGTGTAGAGGATCCTAAACATTATTTTTATCCCACTACCTGATAGAAGTCGAAGATACATTTTACATCTTCATTTGATTCTTCTCATCAAAAGGAATCAGATCTTGAACCATCAGTAGATTCCTGATTTGATACATAGAAAGTAGAGTATTGTACTCACAGCTAGCCACATCAGTATCCCTATGATTGGGATAGGGAGAATTTGCATTTGCAATTTGGTTTTAACATTTCAAAACCAAAAATATTGGTGTGTTAGCTGCCGTGTTTATTAACTGGTTAAGAAGCAGCTTGGATGGAAAAATCATCGACTGATACTGATTGTTAGGATTGATTGTGGGCAATTGTTTGAAGTCATTATGATTGTTCATGGTGACATTTGAGTTCTTATTTGAGGAAAATTTATTCTTTAGTTTCCTTAATAGTATAACTAGTTGGTTCCTATGGCATTCGTTATTGCATTGGCTGACCATGTACTTGTCTGGGATAGTTGTGGTGGCCTCTATTGGTTGTTACTTAATTTCTGTAACACCTGAGATCGTGGAAGGTGCATGTATTGGTGGGGAGGCCATCTTATTGTATGTGACTTGTTGGATCATTTGTTCAGTCATTATAATTCTTGGAAACAATCTTTGGACATGATTGTTTGTGCAATATTGTTATTGATCATCTCATTTTCGATGGTGGCCATGTTTGGGGGGACTTCGTTTCTTGTTGACGATATCAATGTTGGTATGAAGACATTCCTTGGATTACACCTTGTTATGGAATGCATGCGCGTTGCTTGGCTTAGGCTATTGCTAGTCACGTATTATAGTTGGATGATATTGGATTTTGACATTGCCATCATCCTCTGAGAAATGTCTTGATATTGGGGAACTGTCATTAAGAGGGGATGTTTTATAATGACACGTATAGTCAATTACCTTGTACCCTCAACTCAAGTTTTAGGGGGATGTTAATAGGCAAACATTGATTCTTGTCTTATTATTGGAAGTATGTTATGTTTATGATCCTTTTGATCCCAGGTCAAGTTTTGAGGTGGGATGTTGGAGTTGTTCACTTCTGGTACCTTAGAGATGAATGAATGAAAATAGTTTTCCTAAGTCATCCTTTATAAATAGTTACTAGGGAACAATAAAATTGTGTATTTATATTAATTCATGTCCCAAAATACATATCAAGGTGGACAGGACCATTTTTTATTGTAGAGCGAGAAAATACTTGGATACTATTTGCTTTATACTGGACAAATTTTATCCTTGACTCTGAATTCAATTGAATGTAAAATTATCAATATAATTGTCCAAATATTCTGTGCCTCTGTTCCCAAGCACTAGAGAAATCAATATTTCCAGTGCATTTATCTAGAAACAAACTGCTATGCTTGCCAAATTCTCTTGAGGATCATGGAGATATAAATTCTAACTACCAAGGACATTAGAAAGCTCAAAGGACCTTGGATGTCTTCTTTGTTTGAGGTGCTACAAATCATGCATTGACTGGGTATCTGCCATAGGATATTCACCAATAATGGCAAAATCCATCGGCTTTCTAGCTAAATGCCTGTAATGCCAGTAATGATAAATCTTTCACTATTCTGAGAAAATATTCATAATTCCCAAGATACGTGGTGCACACAGCCCTTTTGAGCCTTCTTGATTCCCTCATGATACTTGATACTTATTCTAATTTTGGAACCATAATAGAGAAGAGAAATGGCACAGAGGAAGACATATTACATACTCTTAGATGTTGGAAATACTCCTCTCTCTGAACCGTAAAGGAATAATTAACTCAGTGGTATAGCTCCCCAGTAGCAAATGGGAGTTCCTATGTTTGAATCTTAGCTGGTCCATTGAAATTTGATTTGGTATTGGAGCCAGACTAGGAGACCCAAATACAAATCACACCCTTACCCCTAAAGGGACAAATCATTAAGTAGATGGTAGAGAGCCCCAGCTGTGAATATGAGGTCCTAAATTCAAGTCCCAGCTGTTTCATGAAAAATGAACATTGAATTCTTTTTATAATTTCTAATTTTTCTGCAAAAGAAAGGTTTCTATTCCAACAAGCTTTTGATTATTTTTTTTTCAAATTTGTCTAGCACTTGTCTCCATAAACCAGTGGAAGCCAATCAGAAAAGACTGGCCACTCTTTTGATAAAGTAATGCCCAAACCTGACCTAGCAGAGAATGTTGGAAATATATTTCTAATATATTCTGCCATATGAATTTTCAAATTCTTATCTTCAGAAGTACAGAGATTCTTCCTGATTCCTAAGCCCATTATCCCTTTCCCATTTGCAGTAACGTTATCTTTTTGAACTTGCCTTTGGTAATCTATCTATTCAAGCAGCTGTGCCACAGCCATTGATAGCATTAGTTGCCTGGAAAGAACTTGGCCAGAATTTTGTAGATATGATTCAATATTTTGCAATTAAGAACCACAAAAACTTGCCATGAATCTTTTATTCTCATGATGCCTCTTCAATCATCAGCAGATGCTGCCTTTCCCAACATTTTATTTTACCCACTCTCCAACTATCCATTGGGTTTTTGCAAACATTTTGTTCTTTTTCCCTGGATGTGCATGGGGTTGACACTTAGGTAGTGTAAAGGAACAAATTTAGACTGCACTGGGATGTTGAGTGTGGTTATTCCTAGCGAGTCAATTTGATTCTATTTATGATTATGTAACATAAAACAAGAACTTAAGGAATGAATTTAGATTGCACTGGGATGTTGAGCATGGTCACTCCCGGCCGGTCAATTCGATTCTATTTATAATTATGTAAAACAAGAACTTAGTGACTAGCATGCAATGACAGATACTAACTTGAAGAAATTCTGTGCAGTCTCTAGGAATAGGATACATATTCAAAGAATCAAAACAATGACCAGTGACCATTAGCTGACATAAAATAAAATATTCTCTTATCATATTGTATCGTCTTGAGAGGAAGTATCCTCAATTTCAGAAATAGATGGAATAATCTTATAACCTGTATTTCATACTGCAGAGGGTGCAATGGAGATACTGTAAAATTCACAATGCCATAGATACACAAAAGAAAGAAGCTGATGAATGGTTCAATAAAAAAATTTGATTATATTAGTTGGGTTTTAAAAGCATTGACAGTTGTGATTTATTAATCGAGAAGTAGAAGACTACGGAATTGACAGATGTTGCCTATGCTAAGTATAGGGAAATCAAGGAGAACTTGTACATTCTTAATTGTTTTGTGAAGCTTTATATGAGAACTTTTTGGAGAATTCCGCTTGTTTGGCTAAACACACTTATGTTTCCTAGAGTGGATGAAAGCGAGAAATTCTATGTTCTTTTAGCTTGCATGTGTAATTGTAGACACCGATAACAACACATTGATCATGTAGATAGGGCTATACTAAAGAAGAGAGAGCAATAATCCATGAAGTAAGGCTATACTTCCCTTTGTCTACAAAATTTCTACTGCAAAGGTTGTCCTGCAACATTTAAAAACCTTTTTGAGTAGTCCATTAGCATTGACACTGTTGCCCCCATCTTTGGCATACCTTAAAATTGAACTTCAAATCAGTCTCAGTGTCGAGTAAAGATCCAATAGGTGTTTATGCGTAAGTAATGAGCACGTTGTCCAAGGTCATTGCTAGTCAAAATATGAAAAATGGAAGAATTTTGAAAATTACCACAAATTGAGGGAAATCAGTTGACAGTCAGGATCTAGGTGTCATTTTGTATCACGTGGCCAACTTTCACTTGAACCTAGTTATACTTTGTCATATTTTAAACCTTCAATTTTTGGTGTCTGTTGCCTAGAAATGATTAAAATCTCTCATTTTAGGATTTGTCATGAGGAGTAAATGGTGTTGTTGGCTCGTTTCCCTATCATCAACGCATGTTTCAAATTTCAGCTCTTAACTCCCTACCGTTTGGAAGATATGGTCATTTTTCTCAAGCCTGTGCATTAAATTTAAAATATTTAAATTATTTTTCAAATAAATAATTTAATATTTTAGATTTTTTAAAAATATTGTGGCCATTTGAGGGAAAAAGTCTGTCTAAAATGTCATTTTCATCTCTCTTTTATTCTTCTCTGTGGTGAATGGTTTCCGGAAGTCAAGGTCATATGTTTGAAAGAAACGGTTAAAGATGCTCCATTTTCGAGCATTTTTAACCCTTAACCATAACCTTTGCAAAAACAAAAGAAGAAAAAAAGGTTAGAAATGCTCCATTTTGGAGCATTCTTAACCCTTCTTAACCTCTTCCATAAAATTTAAAAAAAAAAGGGAAGAAAGAGCTTCAAATTCCAGGTTATGAATGTTCGTTAGATGTAATGAAAAGCAAGTGATTTTCATCTGGTGGTTGCAATGATGGCAGAATACACACATTGTATTTCACTAGATTTTGGAAATTTTCAGGTGTTTGCAATTGGTAAGATTAATGAAATCCTCAGTAACTTTTGACTCCATTATCCCAGCCTGTGCAAAAATGGGAACTTTGGATCACGACATTGACACTCATCACAACATAAAGGATAGTAAGATTTTATCATATCTCATATTGGCAATTATTGTTGTAGATGTATGCGAGATATGAAGGCATCGACAGGGCATTTGAACCATCTGATGAAATGTCTCAAAGTAATGGAGATTCATGGAATAGAATGACAGGTTTGTTGAAGAGTTTTTGAAAACATTAAAGCAAATGCAATTGGCAAATATTAAGCTAAATTTCTCCACGCCCTTGCTAATTCCTTACCTGTGCAAAATGGGAGCTTCGAACCAGGTTGAAGATACATTGGTTTTTGTCAAACGTTGGAGTTTGATACACATGTAAACCGTAGAGGCAAAAAGAAATATACCACGAGGTGTTTGGGAAAGCTTGTGTGCAGAACGAGGAGCATATTTGTGGCATGCGAATTGTTTGACAGAATGCCTTAAAGAGATGTCACCTCATCACGATGAGCAAAGACTGCAGGATGAACACCAAACGGACTTAGCATGGAATCTGCACGTTAAGCACTAACTGCAATAATCGTAGGATATACATTGAAATGTCGTAGACACTCATCAAGGTGTAAATGGTAGAAGTTTTCGTCAGTTGTTGTCGTTGCAACTGCTTGGCTGACCTGTATTCAAATCTGCCTGCCGTGAAAACCAAATCCATATAAATTGCAGAAAATGAAGGCATCGTTTTGGCACTTGAACTGCTTTGACATAATTTACATGATAAATATTTGACAAAAGATATGTGCATCGTGGAGTAAGCATAACGGATGGAGGAATTACAGCAGATGTAGTTGCAGTTGTTTTGGTAGATATGCATGTATCATGGAGCATAGACAGTGTGTGAGATGTTTGACAGATTGTTTCAAGAAGAATGTCGCCTTATGAAGTGTAATTAGCAGGTGCTTAACCAAATCTCATAACCTTTTATAAAACATCCTTTCCTCCGTTTCAAAATGAGAGCTTTGAAACAGGGTGTAGACATTCATCAAAGCATAGAGATGAAATTATTTCTCCAGATGTCATGATTGCAACTGTTTCAGAAGATTTGTATGCAGAGCATGGAGCATAAATCACAGGGTATGTAATGGGCGGATATAGAGATGAGTCCGATAACTTTTTGTCATCATAGTCTTTGTAGGGTCAATAATGGAGGTACTGTTATGATAAATGGGCAGCTATTGAAGCATAATGAGAGCAGGATTTATGTCACATGTTATAATTGGAAATGTCCAGATATTTGAAGACTTTAAATACAAAGACAAAGTATATAAATTGATTAGGCAAAGTTTCAAATATTCATCAAAATAGAGTTGAGTGAGCATTATTTTTATTTGTCATAATGAAATATAAGTTTCATAGCCCTGATTATGCTCCCATTCTCAAATGTTCACTTTCAGATATTGGGGATACGAAGTTGGGAAATGTGAGTCTTTTAGATTTCTGGAAATCAATGGAAAGGAAAGATAAGACTTCAACAACTCAGAGGTTATTAGATAGTGGATTAGCTCACGCAGCAGGATACCCCACATTAGTGCAATGTCTGGAATTAGTTTTGGAATGCATGAAAGCATTTAATCTAGATACAAAAGAAATTAGGATAGTAGAAGGTAATGTGGTCGCCAAACTTGATCCAGTCTCTATTGCCATAATTTTCAAATTACCTTTCAGAGATCAGTTCACAGAGGTAGACAGGGAATATGCAGAAAATTATTTTATCAATAACGAAACCCAGTGTTTGAATAACATAGCCAGGAAGTGGTTGGCAAAACCAAGGAAACGAAAAACACAGCTTCCGAAAATAATTCACAGGTCTCTGTTGATGGAAAATATTGCTAATATGTTCATTTTCTTGAATCGGGTCACAGGAAATGAAGACTCAAATGACTTGGAGGGATAGATGTTCTTGTTCTTTAATATCATATGTGAGGGCATACAATTTATTAATTGGGCCGAGATTATTAGTAATAATCTTTGCGATCAGTTACTCAATTTAAAGGACAATTATAACTTCTACATGACATCGTACCTCTTTTATGCCATTGCTGGGATGAAGAAATGGCCAGGATTGAATGTTGAAGGCATTTATGATGATGCGACTCAAATTTACAATTATCATCCACAATTGCAGTTGGAGGAAAGTTATCCTCACTTTAGGAGGATTAATGATGCTTTCACTATGTTAACAGTAAGAGAGCTGCAGGGAATATTGGACTCAGAATATCCTCAGAAGCAGTAGCATTGATTCAGAAATATGGTAGTTACTTTATATAGCTTCCGAAGTTCACATACATTCGGATAGGAGTTTATGATGGCTGCCCTCTCATGTTGCCAAGGTTTGTTTGAAGATAAGTTGATCCTCATTGAGGTATGCTGACAGATTGCACAAGTAAACAAAATTTGCCAGAATAAAAGAAAGGGTATCATTTATTTTCCCATTGGACTTGGTTATTATAGCTGTGAGAGCTATTCAGATGCTCAAAGTATCAAGAGGTCTATAGCAAAGATTCCCTTGTATCCTTATGAAATGAGATTTCCCTTTGATAGCAAAGGATATGCTACAGGAGAGTTAGAGCTCGGTGTCGGATTTGAACACTTTCCTGATATAGAAGATTTTTGGCAAGACTGTGAAGATGATTTTGAAGTGCGGGAAAGGGACTGGATGAGGTTTTCTATCAAAGGGATAATTGACTATAGAATTGAAATAAATGTGAATAGCATTGAGGATGATGAATCTGATTTGATTGGTGGATTTTACTTTGAAAGGATTCAACTTCTTCCACTTCCACCCATCAATTGGTCAATTTCAGAAATAAGAAGTATTCAAGAAAGATCGGCTTATGTGGTTCGAAGGATCCTTGAATGGGTTAAAAGTAAGAGGATTGAGTCTACGGCAACTAGACCTTCAAATAAAGCTAATTCCTCAAAGGATAGAAATGGAGTATAGGGAAGTTCTTCCATTCTAGCTAATTCGCAAAGATCAAACCCGGGGACGAGTCCACAACAAAATATTTCCAAAGGAGGTGATGATGAAGAAGATCCAAAAAAAGGGAAGGATCTTGCAAAGGCATGTGAAGTTAGTACTGTCACTAAGAAAAAGAGATCGGAGATAAAAGGAAAAACAATGAATCTTGCCCAGGAGCTTGAAGATGAGTTGGAAAGTGTTTCACCTCAACATCCTCCCAATGTTGAAAGCCAGCAATTTCCTTCCGTCTCACCATCTATCATTATTTCATCTCCTCAACATGGTGATTTTGTTATTCATGAAGAAGCTGAAATGAATAATGTTCATGCTGAAATCCAATCTCCTTTTTTCCCAAATAATTTAACATCTTTAACCTCTGCATATGTGAGCAAGCAAGAACCATTGCTATCATCTTCATCATTCTGGTTACAACAGAGTTTGCAGAATAAGAAGAGGAATGTTCAGCTGGTAACTCCTAGTTTCGATGCAGTTGCAAATGTACTTCACAGGACAGCCAAGCCCAAGAAAACCAAAGTAGCATCCAGATTGGGAATTAATCCATCATCGGGAAATCTATGTGTTGAAGTAGCTCAGCCCATTGTTGAAAAAGATGTAAGTGAAGCTAATGAGGGCGATTTTAGCATGACACGGGTGGATCTAGGTCCTACAACACATGAGGGAGCTATCCATAATTTTCAAATTTCAGCAGCTATTCTTGTTGACAAAGCAAATAAGGATAAGGAAACATAGGATCAACTAAAGCAACAAATTCAGGTTCTTTCATCCTACATCAAATCTATTGTGGATTCTTTAGATACACAATTGGAGTCAGCTTCGACTTCAACATTAGTGCACACCGGAGGAATTATTGAGAAGAAGGTGATGGAAGATATACACAAATGCAAGAAACAGAGTAGGATGTTAGAAGAGTGGATTAATCAAATGAAGTCTGAAACACAAGATTTTATTGAGAAAGCCAAGGATCTTCACATGAAGCTGGATGCACATGAACAAGAAATTGCAACAGAATTGAAGAATGCTAAAGAACAAGAAATGTCTTGGCAAGATACTTTGAAGCAATTCCAAAAGATAGCAAAAGCAGATTTGAATGTACTCATTGCTGAGAAGGTCTTCTCTCATAAAGAAGAAAATCAATCCAATACATGGTGCAAAAGTATAAGTTGGAAATTGGAGAATATCAAGCAATGCTTGGATGAGTATCAAAAACTCTTGATAGCTTGTGAACAAACAAAAATGAAGATAATAGAAGATACAATGAATATCATTGGCGATGTATTAGTAAAAGAGCAATTTCAGCAAATGGACAGTCAACTGCTCTTAAGCAAGTTTCATGATAGAATTAATACTGAATTAGCAGATGCACAGGTGTCAGATGCAAATAGAATGAAGAGACTCAGTGTTGTTTCAGTTGCCTTAGATGCTTGTGACATGCCTTCATATTATTAGGATTTGGTTAACATTCAGGATAACCAAGCAACTGCCAAACTAAAAATGGATAATGTGATCATTCCCAGGTACAAGTTCATGGCGGACGCGCTCAAAGCATATAAGTCATTCAAGACCAAAACACCAATTCAACAGAAACAAATAATCAGCCAGCATGCTTTTCGGGATATCGAAAAGTAACGCCATGTTCATATCTTTGTATATTCTCTTTTGTTATGTGTTGCTTGGTTAGTCTTGAGTTTATTTCTGGTTTCATTGTATAAGTTGTAATTTTCTATCTCATAGGGTCAAGGTTAATAGGTTGACTTTTTCTGCGCATAAATATGCTAGTTATTAACTCATTGTAATTCGCGCAGAAATGAGTTAGTTTTTAACTTGGAATCAAAGCTGGTTATGAGGTAGTTATTTTGAGAGGCTATAAATATTAGAAAGATAGATGGAAGGACTTTTTGGATTTTATGAGTTTGGACAGCTAAATTTTTTGAATTGTATTATTTCATCATTTTTGAATACAAGGCAGATTGGGAGTGCTCCTATGATTGTTAAGTGTTCATTTGCTTGATGTTATGTGATTATCGTGTGATATTGAAATAACAAGCTTGCAAATTACTTTCCCAGTTTCATGAAGACAATGGTCATGTAACCTTATAGATTTCATTGGTATCTCTGAAATATATAGGCGTTATGCAAACTTAATGTTCTGTTTCACCCTCCTCTCATGCGTAGTCTAGAGTTGATAGTGATATTTTTGAAAGCCAGTGTAATCTAAATGGCAATCGTATGTTTGTGGTGTAGATTTTTTTAAACTCCATTCATAGTTATTGTTCATTTTCTTTTCAAAGTTATTTATACGTGAAAATACAAATACCACTATCATATGAGGGAGCTGCCCCTCTCAAACGCAGAGGAAGATCGTGTTTCCACGAACGATCTATCCAACTGTTGGAAACTTTTTGTCACTCTTCCATTGGGCACATAGTAGAATATTTTGAAGTGACAAATCTGTTTACTAATAGACACAACCATAGATTTAGGGACGTAGATGATGTCTCAGATGAAGTTAGAATGTCGTCAAGTCCAAAGTTTTTTAACTGCCTTTTTTTGTTATTGTAAAGAAACAGATAGCCCTTAACTTAGCAATTTTGTACAAATAGGGTTTCTATTAACTTTGGAGTACATGGATTGCCCGGTAAAATTAATTAATCTTATTCATTTTTAGTCTTGTGCTTAGTTATTGAATTTCTCTCTAAACTAGTGAAGGTATCATCAATGATATTTGGAAGACTTAAGAGGTATATAGAAGAATTGATAAAATATGGATAATGGAGGAGCAGGCGATTTTTCTATGCAGTTTTTGGAACTGCTCAATATGTGTTTGACCAATTATTCAATCTATTGCTAAAATAAACTTTTTGACAGGTGATTTGACAAAAATGTAGTATATGTTGATGAAGATAAAATCTTGTGTGTATTAGTTCTAATGGTGCCATTATTGCTTGCCATCTAATGGGTGGCTTTCTGTAAGAACTGTTTCCACCTCTGCTTTTTGTTCATTACTTACTATTTGATTTTGAAAGTATGCTTCCAAATTTTTCTCATCTGCTTGGTGGTATGTATATCCCTGCCAAATTGTCGATCTGCAAACTCGAGTTTAGAAGTATACTTCTTAACTATCAAGCTACGTGTCAAGTTTTCCTGAAATTATAGTGCTGTCAAAACCAGTAACAGTATATTTGGAGGCAAGTTTTAAATTTCCTTGTTTCCTAAAAATGGTATCCGGAATATTTTGAATTTGGGAAGCATTGGTGAAATGTAAGCATTGTATCATCTATCAATTGTTGTTGAAACTACATCTCACTTTGATGTGGATTGTATAACTAATGGGCAAGGAGCTGTACCATACTGGCAAACTGCATCACATATGCGATTTTATTGTTGTAATCATCACTAGTCTTCACCACTAAACTTACATGGCATTGAACAGGGGTCTCACTAATATTTGAAACATAACAAGGGGTATGATGGTGAATTTGTCATAACTAGATACATTATCACAATAATTTTTACCACCAGATACAACAACAATGGTTTAGGGATATCTTCTTTTGATTTGTCTCTTGTAAAATAAAATATCATCTACAATATATCATGTTTGTTCACTCTGATCTACAATACTAAGTTAACAATAGTCACTTGGAAGGATCATTAGTGATTTTTGCATTTTTTGAATGCAACTTAGCTGACATTTGCGCCACATCAATTAGGCAAAATATTAGTGTCAAGATTTCAGAAACCTAGGGTTGAATTAGAAAAAAAGATGTCCTCAACATTCCTATTAAAGAGTCTTGGCAGGCCTTCACATTCTTTTGTCTTTAATTCACCCTTTTAACCTAGTCGCTTCGTTGGCATTGTGGGAACAAATGTTCTCTTTGGACTTCTCAGCACTTTTCTTCACTGTAGCATTACAACAAATTCAGTTCCTAAAGCAATTGATATTTTACCGCTAGGATTCATAAGCAAAAATTATCATATGCACGAGACTAAAGAAAATGAGAAATAATAATGATATAAATGACCATAGACATGATACATAAGGTCAAAGACGGACATGGGACATTTAAGATAAATAACAGTAACTGTGACTGACTACTAGCTGATCATAACTGCTAATATATCCAATATTTTGTTCTGGGGATTCACTCTGGTTCTAGTAAAATTTCTTTATTGGCTTCTTATTCCTGATTTTCTAGTCATTTGGTTTTTTATTCCACAGATTTTTTCTGCGTGAGCAATTAGCAGTACATTTAACCTCGGATTTATCCAGATAATGTTGACTTTGGTTTTGTTATGGCAGGATCCCAAATTTGTCAAGTTCTTAAAAAAGCACAAGAAAGAATTTTTGCATTCTGACAATGATGATGACAATGGCAATGTATGTATGGACTTTCAATCCTGACGGCAGTTATCGTCTTGTTTTATTTTCATATCAATTTAAACGTCCCACTTTTCGGTAAGTGGTCCTGCTATCCAACATTTGTGCTCTGAACATCTATAATTATTTCATACAACAGAACTCTGAAGAAAAGGAGAATGTCAAGGAAGGTGTCAAGACCAGGAAACGAGAAGAGAGCAACCAAAAAATCCCGAGGCCTTCATCAAAGAAACTTGTGACAACTGCTCAAATTGATGCTTGGTGTGACGAAATAAAAGAAAAGCAAAACATGGGAGCTTTGCACTGCCTTCTTCGAGCTTTCCAAACTGCATGTCATTATGGTGATGGGGAAGAATATGATTTTTCATCAAACATCATCATCACAAACAGCAAAGTTTTCAACAAGATTGTGATATTTGTTCTTTGTGAGATGGATGGTATATTCAGAAAATTTCTGGGGCTTCCTAATGTGGGTGGAAAGAGGGAAACAATAATTGAAATGCAAGACACTGCCCGATGGACGAAGCTTGGGCGTCTCATCAAATCATATTTTGTCAGCACTCTTTACTTATTGAATCAGATGGCTGACAATCAAATTATTTCATTCACACTTCAATGCCTAAGACGATCAATTATTTTTTTGGCAGCCTTTCCAAGTTATTTACAAAAGATCTTGAAGGTGAGAATCATTGTGATAATGTACAGACAGTCAGCAAGCCTGTGCATCTTTTTCAATTGTGTGAAGGCTTTTAATTTGAATTTAAATGCAGGTTGCACTTCAGTTGTGGGGTACTGGAGGAGAATCCCTCTCTGCTGTATCTTTCTTGTTTATCAGAGATGCTGCTATCTTGTTGGGCTCAAATTGTCTTGATTTGTGCTTGAAAAGAATTTACAAAGTTTTTGTTTCAAACTGCAAGATTGTTAGTGCGGCCAACCTTCAACAAATTCACTTTCTAAAGAATTGTGTTGTTGAACTCTATGGATTTGACTTGGCAAATGGTTACAAGCAAGCATTTGTCTTCATTGAACGGTTGGGGATGGTTTTGCAGCATGCTCTGACAGTGAACACGAAGGTGAGCTCCTTCATTTTGGTTTGTTTGTAGCTGTTAAGAGGTTTTTATTTTTATGAATTCCAAAAAATATTGGACTGTGGCACAAAATTGCTGGCATGATCAACAGTAATTGAAAGGCACAATGTACAAAGATATAAATGCATAGAGATAGCTACATAAACACTTTTTGTATGTAAAATCCAAAGCAAAAATCCTACATCTGAAAAATAATTGAAACTGAATTGAAAAAAGTACTGGTATGAAATATGAGTTTGTTTTGGGGACTGGATAATTTGATTTGTAAGGATCAGGAGAACATTTTCCTCTGTGAACAACTATGATTTCCATCAAATTCGGCTAAATAACAAGGTTCTGTCCCTGTGGTGAGAAGCTTGCAGTTACGTTTGTTACACAGCAGTTTTTCTTCTGTCACAGAGGCTATGGTTGAGACATAGTGTTTAAGCTTGTTAGATTGGAAGAAGTGGATGTTGGGTTTGTAATATGGGTGGTGGTGTTCATGAAAGTGACAGTCTTGTCTTGCAAAGTGGTGATTTTACCTTCTCTCAACATGAAGTTCAGTAACAGTCAAAAAACTGTCTTCCTATCGTTGATGGTTGGGACTCCTTTAGTGCATGAAAGGCCACCTCCAGCATTTGTCAGAAGAATGCAGCCCATTGGAGGCATACATGTGTAGGAAGTGAGTAGAGTTGAATTCAGGTGTTTGTATATTGAGTGAAATGAGGTAACAGAAAATTGAGACAAGTGTACTAGTAGTTGATTGTTGTAAGCGAACTACATAATATACTCTTTCTAATTGCCCAGATTAAAGGAATTAGAGGAAGTGATCAAATGACACTTCCAAGCTGATTTTTCTTAGAGGTTTCTGGGTTAAAAATTTAAAATACCTTGTGCTATGATTTTTTTTCGATTGGATTTCTGCTGTCTCAATCATGCTTTTCATTCCAGTGATTGCACACACTATTTCCAACATAAAACTAGATTCAATATCCAGCCCTTTAAAGTTTGAACTTTAATTAAATTAGGAACAGTTAAAACAATTCACATCTACTCTTCAGCAAACAGTAACCTCTGAAATTACAGATACGTATTAATTATTTTAATGGAATAAATAATTATTTGGACGGTAAATTTTTTTCTGAGACTGCTGAAAAGTGAAAACTATAAACCAGAATTATAGTGTTGGGTAAATGGTAATTTAGGTAGTACACATTCAAGAAGATGACTTTCTTAGCAAAGTATGGGCACTACTGTAAAATGTCAAGTGTCTGTAAGTGATGTATGTTCAGATGCCCTTGCATTTATCAATACAACTATATCAACATTATAGTTTCTAAAAGGCTAACCAAGTTATCTAGACTTTTGTTTCCATTAACTGCATTGAGTAAGATAATGAGTTGGCCACATTTTGACAGTCCCGTGTAATTTTTGTGGGCCACATAGTTCTCCTTTGGTTTGACTTAGTAGTGATTTATAGGATGGGGAAAACCTCCAATTTACCAAATAATCTCTGTTCACCGATATTTGTAATATAGACTTTAGTGATACTATTAAAAAATTCACCTATTGGGAGAAACATCCTAGTGTGTATGGTAGGAGAGAGCTCTATAATGCCAAAGGAAACAAATAACAGCATTATAAAGTAATGAAGGAAAAAAGGATAAATCAAAGCAAACTGGTCTACGTGATGACAATGGAGAATGCTCATGAGGCCAAGGAGGTGTAGTAGAATGATGGAATGCTGCAACGTGTTGTAAGTGCTGGAAAATGTTGTATATTGCATAGAAGAGCCCAAGTTTGCATGAGGAAGGAGGATCAGTCTTTTTGGGAAAGGAGAGAGACGCACAATAGACATTCACAATGCCGAAGTGATTGTTAAACTTCCAAAAACTAGGTAGGCAATGGTTACAAAATAATTTTTGGAAGCTGAAGGGACACTAGCAAGTTAGAAAACAGATGCTCTACAATTGTATAGTTGGAGGTCATTAGCGTGTCACACAAACATCTAAGCAGTTTGCCAGCGTCTAAGTACAACACACTCAGAAACTTCACAAAATGGGAACAAAACATAAAACAAAGACAGGGAAACACTAGGCAACACATGAACCAAATTTTGTTAGATCATTCCAAACATATACATAGAAAAGAGAAATAGAGGAGATCAATTACAATGAATAGAATGTGACAAAGAGAACATGTGATTTTGAAAGAATAAACTAATGCATATTAAGAGAAATGATGCTTGATTTAAGATCCACCTTACTCTGTCAATAGGGATTATGAGAAGAGAATGCATGATTCAAGGTCTAGCTTACTCTGTTGCTAGGAATACTGAGAATCAACAAATCACAAGTGCTAGTGTTCTCTATTGCTAGGTGATTGTGATGTTTGACAAAATGCAGGATCACTTAGACTTGTGTGCTTTGTTGCTAGATGATCCAAGATATATAGTCAGGGATTAAACACTTCGAATCGATCAGTTGCCTGCACTTCAATTTGGAAAACATGTTGATATCATGTGTTTGCACATGTGAATTTAGACATATTTGCACATGTGATTAGAATACATGCTCTTGCCTTCTCCTCCCCACCTAAAAATATTGGCATGTATGATATGCAAATATTTAAAAGTAGTGTGAAGGGGG